>NC_041749.1:62868101-63180261 GCF_004115215.2 Ornithorhynchus anatinus | reverse complement strand
CTGTGTGACCTTGGGCAAGCCACTCTGTGCCTCAGTTACCTCATCTGGAAAATGGGGATTAAGACAGCTCCATGTGGGACAGGGACTGTATCCAATCTGATTAGCTGGTATCTACCCCAGTGCTTAGTACAGTGCCTAGCACATAGTAAGCACTTAACAAATACTGTGTGTGTGTGTGTGTGTGTGTGTGTGTGTGTGTGTGTGTGTGTGTGTAAGCAGCATGGCTCAGTGGAAAGAGCATGGGCTTGAGAGTGAGAGGTCATGGGTTCTATTCCCACCTCCGCCGCTTGTCAGCTGTGTGACTTTGGGCAAGTCACTTAACTTCTCTGTGCCTCAGTTCCCTCATCTGTAAAATGAGGATAAAGACTGTGAGCTCCACGTGGGACAACCTGATCACCTTGTATCGCCCCCCAGCACTTAGAACAGTGGCACATAGTAAGTGCTTAGCAAATACCACTATTATTATTATTATTATTATATATATGAACTATGGGATCCAGTTCTTGCTACTTTAGATAGATAATTATTTGAACACTGCACAAGTAAATATATGCAAGTTAATTTCCCCAATGACAGTGGGTTAATAAGCTTTTACCTTGAGCTTAACAAATGTTGCTTTTGTTCACCAAACAAAATCATCTCTCATCATATGCTCTCTGCTCGCTTTTATTTTTCTCTTCTTCAGTGATTCTTTCAAAGTCTTTCTGCCTCCCACTGATTTGCTAATTGCACATAGGAATATGGGGGGAGTCTCCTCATCAGCCCTGATTTCTCTCTGGTAACTGATAATTAGATGAGTGTATTTATTGAACTTTGCCTATCATTTAGAATGAGTTATGGGCTTTTTTTTCCCCCCTCTACTCTATGAAGAGAGAGAGAAAAAAGAAAAAAAAATGAACTGCCAATGCCAGCAATTCTTGTTTTTTATGAAAGTTCTTGTAAATGTTTGAGGGTCTCAATCTCTATTCTGCTTTGGACAGCTCAGTGAATTATGCTGCACATCTGAAAAAGACCATCAAATGATTTTTTTAAACAAAGCGAACTTTGAATATTGGAGTCTGGATTATCTGTTATTTCTCAAATCCCATCTCTGCCACTTGTCAGTTGTGTGACTGTGGGCAAGTCACTTCACTTCTCTGGGTCTCAGTTACCTCATCTGTAAATTGTGGATTAAGTCTGTGAGCCTCACGTGGGACAACCTGAGTACCCTGTATCTACCCCAGTGCTTAGAACAGTGCTCTGCACAAAGTAAGTGCTTAACAAATACCAACATTATTATTATCATTATTATCTTCTTATCTTTAGATTAGCATCTCCAAATTATGATTCAATTGGTTGAAATTTAAATCTCAAATTTAGCTCAGCAAGAAAGGAGGAAAGCATGTAACTACATAGATAATGGAACTGACCTTTCTGATATGACATATTTGCCTAATATTTATGCCCTTTAACACAGTAGACTGAGGAAGATTATGCTCCAGTAGGAAAATGGACTGCATAAGAGGCAAAAAACATTACAGAAGTTTTCATAATTCAAAACACATTCAAAATTGAGCCATTAACTCAAAATGTCATCTTTAACCCAATTTTTATGATAGACCAATTTCTGCTAGTGTCTGGCCACAGAGTTCCAGCCATTCCATTCTAGTTTGAGTAGTCAGCGATGTTGACTGAGGGGAAGCAGGAAGAGTGGTGGAAGCAGAGGAATGCTCACCAAATTCCAAAACAATGTCCCCTCAAAATGCTGAACGCAGCAGCACAGGATATTTCAGATATTCATAAATATATTCAGCGAACATATTTAAGAAAAAATGAGAAACAATGCATCAAATTAAAATTTCACAGTTCTGTAATGCATTATCATGTGTTTGTTTCAGACATAGGGGAAAGATACTGGAATAAGAGATTTTGGAGGCCTTTGATAACTCTGACAAACTGTAGAATTTGCTTAAGATCTATCAGGGAATGTGTCTGCCAAATCTGTTGTATTGTACTCTCCTAAACGCTTATTACAGTGATCTGCACATAGTAAGCGCTCAATAAATATGACTGACCTTAAAAAATACATATTTCTTCATAAAACTGTTTGTTGCTCTAACATAATTCTCACACAATGTCAACATAATTGAGCATCCTTTTGTGGGAAGTATCACACTAGTGATAATAGAACTTATCCCGGCTCTGCCACTTGTCAGCTGTGTGACTATGGGCAAATCACTTAACTTCTCTGTGCCTCAGTTACCTCATCTGTAAAATGGGGGTTAACTGTGAGCCTCACGTGGGACAACCTGATTACCCTGTATCTACCCCAGCGCTTAGAACAGTGCTCTGCACATAGTAAGCGCTTAACAAATACCAACATTATTATTATGCGACATTTAGGTCTCCTGGGGAACCAAGCATGGGAAGATAGTCACTCTGCCAGATACCTAAGTAACTAGACACACAGCAAGGAACCAATTTCCTGGATAAGGAAAGCCTGGACACAAAGCCAAGAGCAGGGTTGTGCAGCTTCTTGGCACGAGAACTGTGTGGGAATCCTCAGCCACAGTGGAACTTGATGACTCCTCATTTTCAAGCTACAAAACAGGGCAGAGGTTTATCCTATCTCTCATGATTTTCTGTTCCTTATGATGCAGAAGTGTTTCCAGGGCTATATCAAGTTCCTAGTAACCAATATATTTGGAAACTCAAAATCCTATAGATGTGAACTGCTTGTTGGGTATGATGAACTTCACTTGAGAGAGCTGAAAAAGCCCAATTACCTTACCCCAATTTCTTCCCACTCTCTATCTCCTATAGGTGAACCCCAGGTTACCTTTTTTTTCTAGTCCATCCTGCTTTCTACTATTTTGGGTGCTCAGCTCTCTGTTGACTCCATTCTTCATGGCTTTCAGGGAAATTGTATCCTTACTGAACTAGCAGTAGCACTGACTGAGTGCCCACCTGATGCTTTGCAGTCAATGTTCTAGGTGCTTGGGAAGCACAGAATAATAATAATGTTGGTATTTGTTAAGCACTTACTATGTGCAGAGCACTGTTCTAAGCACTGGGTAGATACAGGGTCATCAGGTTGTCCCACGTGGGGCTCACAGTCTTCATCCCCATTTTACAGATGAGGTAACTGAGGCCCAGAGAAGTTAAGTGACTTGCCCACAGTCACACAGCTGCCAAGTGGCAGAGCCGGGATTCAAACTCGTGACCTCCGACTCCCAAGCCCGGGCTCTTTCCACTGAGCCCCAGCTCCCAAGCAGTTAACATTATAGTGGGGGATATAAACTAAGAAAGGACTAAGAAAGTGAGTAAATAGTAAAGAAAGTATATGCATCTCATTTCCTTTTCTTCCACTCCCTTCTGCATCACCCTGACTTGCTCCCTTTATTCATCCCCCCCACCCAGCCCCATAGCACTTATTTACGTATCTGTAGTACATCTATTTATATTAATGTGTATCTCCCCCACTAGACTGTAAGCTCACTGTCATATTGTTAAATTGTACTCTCCCAAGTGCTTAGTACAATGCTCTACACAGAGTAAGCTCTCAATGAATATTCTTGATTGATTTTACTTCCTACTATTAACAGAATCCAAATAATAGTACTGACACCTCAAGGAATTGATGCATATATATTAATCATGAAAGATCAGACTGTGCAAGTTCCTTTTGGTACGTACACTCATCTTGCCACATCTCTCAGCTGGACCGTCTTCTGCTAACCGCAACACATAAAGATCCATATTATACTCTCTGCCACCTCGCAGGCTAAAGCCAAAGCCTTTAGCTCCTCTCTCCAGTTCAACAGTATAAAAATCTTGGTCCTGCTGCAAAAAACACAAAACAAAAAACAAAACAAAACAAAAAAACAAATAGGATCATCCACAGAAGACTGATGTAACCTGATTTATTTCATTCAAGATTATACTTCACCTCTCCACTTGCCCAAACAAGAACAGAGATGTTAAGGAATAATTACAACAGTTGAAGTTCATCCTCTCTCTCCTGAAGAGTTAATTTCAATGTCTTCTAAATCTGTTTTCTAAGTCACACAGAATTGGGAAACCACTGCCACAGAACACATTCTCTTGCCATAAATACCTACATTATACCTGCCATCAGTAGGCTTTGCTCTTTCTCTGGCTGCTACTTTTCAGGCTGTCAACTTGCATGACTATCCATAAAGACACATTTCCTAGACAACTTAGGTGGGTGTGACTATGCTTGGTAAACATATACCTCACAAGATATTATTTTTTCCTAAACAATATGTTTTTCAAACACCTTGCAAAAATAACTGAAATTGGAAGCAAACGTGCTAAGTAACCAAAGCAAATTAGAGATAGGGCTCTTACCTGTGCTGCCTGGGGAGCTTTGAATTCAAATTGAGATTCTTGCTTTGGTTTGGCGTTATTCCTGTTCAAATGAAGAGAAAGAAATAAAACAATTGGCAACCATACCAAAAGAGAGTCAGCAACCTATTCAAAATGTCCATTTTTTAACACAATAGAAAGCTTTCAACAAACCTAGCCTCTTGTGGTGCCTGCTGTGGCGTATGAGTGGTGGTGATGGTTGCAATCTTTTCCGCATTAGTCAACAACGTGGCATTAGAGGATTCTGAAGAATATGACAGTATATGGTATAAGAAAGGAGCTGAATCAGAGAACAAATTTTAACAGATCAAAGAAAATAAAGGGACAGTAATTGAATGAATGTCATGAATTTGTTAAAGGAATGCCATCTTAGGCTGTGGTACCATATATTCAACACTCTGCAAAATATTGTTTCTAAAATTTCTAAATTCAAAACTCAATTAGGTGACCAGGTAGCAATGAACCTTCTAAGACATTATATGATGTTGCCTCTTAAATCTTCCACATAATGGAAAATCTTTGATAAAGAAATCATTAACATGAACTTTGTAGTAGTTTGTTTCAGTATGCCCCTCCCTATTCAAGAGATGCCATGTTAAATGTTAAATAACTTTATCACTGAAACCATATTTGAAGGGTACCTTGGGTGTTAGAATTAACAGAATAAAGATATTATGGTCTAATTACACTTTCTGCTATTTTCTGGACATATATTTATTACAGTCTATTTTTGCCCACAAACTAACTACAAACAGATCCAAGGAGATAATAAGAAAAAAACATTAGGAAAGTTTTACTGTGTATTCACTGGATCACATCCCAACTGCAAATTGTTGAGCCAGATTCTGCCCCCCTGAACTTTTAAAATAGGAAGTCTGTTAAAACCTTAAATAATGTTTGATTTTTGCCCTGCTTCTTTTGATATCTGGCACAAAATATAACTTTGAATGCGGTATTGCATCTTGTCTAGTATTATTCCTGAAAGTGTAATTTTAAAACCTACAGTTGGGGCATTCAATGTAACTATAAATCAAGATGTACTACTAAGTGATTATCTTACTTTATGTAAATTGATGTTCTTCCCAAGTTAGCAAAGTATTGTCATCATCAAATTCATGAATGTATTTTCCAGATTACTATGGATTCATAATTGTCCTTCATATTCAAATAATCAGTTATGCTGTACTCTCCTAAGGACTTAGTTCAGTGCACTGCACACAGTAAGCGCTCAATACCACTGATGGATTGATTGGTTGATAGTCCTATTAATGATAAAGTCCTATAAATGCACTTGGGTACAGTTGGGAAGTTGTGTCCTTTAGGATCTATTCATGCCTGACATTCCATTCTACACTGCACACCTATAAAGATTGTCTTTTGGTGCACTGACACATTTGCAATTTGCAGCATCTGTTGCAGGTTTTGAATCTAACTTAATCCCCTGATCCTACCAAAGTCTCTTGTCAAGTAAACAATCCCCATGTTGAGCAGCACTCTCCAAGCTGGTTTTTCTGCTACAATGACCTTCCAAAGTCCACTGCTACCCTTTGCTATTTGGTACCAGATTTCACTGGTACCCTCCCTAGCTGCATATGCCTACCAATAGTCTTACTTGGTCCTTTTCCTCTCTCTATGGCTAATTTACATAAAAGGAAGCAATTGCTCTTTACTGCAGTAAATAAACACTACAGGATGACAGGAGAAATTGGGAGACAGTGGGAAGGATTCAGTGGAAGAGGCAGAAAACTTCCTGTTCTCACTGGCAACTGCTTAGCCTTACTACAGACAAGGAGATAATCAGAAAAAGGGGGGGGGGGGGGGATAAAGTTTTACTGTGTATTCACTGGATCACATCCCAATCTACATATTGTTGAGCCAGATTTCACCTTTCTGGAGGCTGCATTAACTCTTTCAGACCACTTAAGTGCCATTTAAAAAACTGCTGTGTCAGTGCAACCTACTGGCCTGAAAAAATTAATGCAGTTTCTGAGACAGCTTAACAGCCAGCCAGTAACTGGCTCATTGGGCATATTCACCGAACCCTACATTCTGAATCATTGTAATGAGCCAACAAGAAATGCAACACAATTAAATAGCAAGACATTTCTGGTTTCCTTATATAACACTCCTGAAAGTCTTAAGCCTCAAGTCAGTTTTCTGACAATAAAATACAAAGGAAGTCAAAAACTGATCACTATGCATTAAATAAATTGAAATCTACTCCACATAAATACATTTGTTTTGTATTTATAATATGAATCCTTGGATTGAAACTTTTGCTCCAAAGAACTCAAAATACCTTCTTGGGTACTTGGTCTTTTTTTCTGCTATAATATAGGTGTTCTTTGTATTCCGAGATAAGCTTCCTGATGGTGTGGTCTTAATTAGGTGTATGGGTATGGCCGACTATCTATCCCATACAGAGGGCAGCTCAAGATTTTTCTTGATCTGATGTATTTCCCCCTGGTTGCACCTGGCATCATTTTCAAATCTTCTCCCTATCTTTCTGAATATTCAGCTTGAGGAAAGCTATGGTTTCCTAATTATCACTCACCATGGTCAGATTTTATTGCTACTGTCTCCCAGTAATCCTCTGCTGTATTGCACTGTTTGAGAGGATGAATGATCAGGACTTGGAAGGGGTTTTTTTTGTATTCTTGCTTGCACATGCTCTATTACAGCTCACTATTCACCAGTGCTTGGCTGATATCCCTTCTCCTCAAATAGCCAGGACCACATTTTTGAAGATCCTATCTGAGGTCATTTAATGTTGACAATGTGTTCATAGAATGTCAGTGAAGTAGGTGGAGGCATATAATGTCATCTCCATTTTACAGATGGAGAAATTAAGAGATGAAAAAATGTAGGTGACTTGCACATTCATGATATAAAAGTGGGGATCTCAACAGTCAATACATTGACGCACAAAGCCCATCCACGATGGACAGAACCCAGTACTGTTCCCTGACTGGATGAAGAATAGGCAAAAAGGATAGCATGGCTTTCCCAGATTTCCCAGCCCTGGATATGGGCCATATAGAGACATCTAAAAGTATCCTTTTTGGCCTCACACCATAACCCATTAGAGATATAAAACTCCTACCCCTTTCTGGGACCAGGATTGGGTCTGGACACAGCTCAGTAGGCTGCATTGCACAATCACTGTGGCATTTGTTAAGTTCTTACTGTGTACCTGGCAATATATTAAGCCCTGATAATAGATACAATATAAACCAGTTGGACACATTCCCTGTCCTATATGGGGCTCGCAGTCTAAGTAGGAGGAAGAAAGCTTCAGAAACCCTTTTCCCCCACCACCCCCTTTCACCCACTCAACAACACTGCCATGACCTCTGGCCTCCAGGCACTCTGTTGAAATAGCTTTTGACTACAAATGACTGTTCAGTAACAAATTCGCTTTAGACTTTGAACTTTGTTTTACAAATAAATACGAACTGTGGTTTTGTTCATACTAGATTACCTGAAAAACAGATTTCCTGATTTGTGTATATCGGTAATTTGCTGCTTATTCAAATGAATGAAGTGTTATTTGAATGATGCCCACACATGAAGGGGACACTCCCTCACTACAATGTCAATCACCTTCAGCAGAAGGTGCATAGTATGATGTATGTTGCTGAAAGCTGATGCCTCTGACTTCTCTCACCCTCCAATGTTGCCTGACCGAGTAATTTTGGGAGCCCAGTCCCTTTTATGCCTTTCCTGGGATGCCCAAAATTTGCTTGGACTTTTTGGGATTGATGGAAAAAATATGAGCTTGCTTTCTTGGATTGTGACTGACATGCTGGGTGTAGTAGTATGACTGGGAGGTGCTCTGACGCCTTGACAGTACATTCTTGTTGGCAGGGTTCAGAGCCTCTCTTGGCCCCAGAAAGGAGTGGGATTCCAATATAATTAATTTGGAGAGGGGAGTAGTAAATATGGGTGTCTGAAGTTTCAGAATTCCTCCTTCAAAACCCAAATTTGTGAACACACATACATACACACACACACGCACACACACATACATACATAAACACATGCAAAGAGGTTACTTTTGATATACAGGATATGCGAATGGGAACACAATCACATATGGAAATTCAGGCTCATGACAACATAGGCACAAATATGGGAAAAACACATACACACTGGAACCACCAAGTGTGAAGAAAAGTTCATTCATTCATTCATTCATTCATTCATTCAATAGTATTTATTGAGCGCTTACTATGTGCAGAGCACTGTACTAAGCACTTGGAATAAACAAGTTGGCAACAGATAGAGACAGTCCCTGCCGTTTGACGGGCTTACAGTCTAATCGGGGGAGACAGACAGACAAGAACAATGGCAATAAATAGAGTCAAGGGGAAGAACATCTCGTAAAAGCAATGGCAACTAAATAGAATCAAGGCGATGTACATTTCATTAACAAAATAAATAGGGTAATGTAAATATATACAGTTGAGCAGATGAGTACAGTGCTGAGGGGATGGGAAGGGAGAGGGGGAGGAGCAGAGGGAGATGAGGGGAAAAGAAGGTTAAGCTGCGGAGAGGTGAAGGGGGGGTGGTAGAGGGAGTAGAGGGAGAAGGGGAGCTCAGTCTGGGAAGGCCTCTTGGAAGAGGTGAGTTTTAAGTAGGGTTTTGAAGAAGGGAAGAGAATTAGCCTGGCGGAGGTGAGGAGGGAGGGCATTCCAGGACCGCAGGAGGACATGGCCCAGGGGTCGACGGCAGGATAGGGGAGACCAAGGGACGGTGAGGAGGTGGGCGGCAGAGGAGCGGAGCGTGCGGGGTGGGCAGTAGAAAGAGAGAAGGGAGGAGAGGTAGGAAGGGGCAAGGAGATGGAGAGCCTTGAAGCCTAGAGTGAGGAGTTTTTGTTTGGAGCGGAGGTTGATAGGCAACCACTGGAGGTGTTTAAGAAGGGGAGTGACATGCCCAGAGCGTTTCTACAGGAAGATGAGCCGGGCAGCGGAGTGAAGAATAGACTGGAGCGGGGCGAGAGAGGAGGAAGGGAGATCAGAGAGAAGGCTGACACAGTAGTCTAGCTGGGATATAACAAGACCTGTAGCAGTAAGGTAGCCGTTTGGGTGGAGAGGAAAGGATGGATCTTGGCGATATTGTAAAGGTGAAACCGACAGGTCTTGGTAGCGGATAGGATGTGTGGGGTGAACGAGAGAGATGAGTCAAAGAGGACACCGAGATTGCGGGCCTGAGAGACGGGAAGGATGGTCGTGCCATCCACGGTGATAGGGAAGTCTGGGAGAGGACCGGGCTTGGGAGGGAAAAGTGACAAGTGACAAGTTTGAGCCAAAGCAAGGTAATGCTTTTAGGCTAACATAATCCAAACTGCAACTACATGATGCTGGGCTCTAAGCTATCAATCAAAACTTAGAAACAAGACACTTGAGGCTTTGGGTAATGTGCAGCAATATCTAAAAAGCTTAATCAAAATGCTGAGTAACAGAAGGAAAGACAAAGAAAAGACAACAAACACTTTTGCCCCCTTATAAAATCTTTCATTAATTCATTCTTATTTATTGAGCACTTACTGTGTGCAGAACACTGTACTAGGCACTTGGAAAAAGTACAACACAACAATAAACAGTGACATTCCCTGCCCACAGCTAGCTTACAGTCTAGAGGGGGAAGAGACAGACATCAGTACAAATAAATAAAATTACAGATATGTACATAAGTACTGTGGGGCTGGGAGGAGGGAAGAGCAAAGGGGGCAAGTCAAGGGTGACGCAGAAGGGAGTGAGAAATGAGGAAAAGTGGGGCTTAGTCTGTGAAGGCCTCTTATTTTAGTTTGGGAAGGAGATGTGCCTTCAATAAAGCTTTGGGGAGGGGGAGGGAATTGTCTGTCTGTTTTGAGGAGGGAGGGCATTCTAGGCCAGGGGCAGGATGTGGGCTAGGGGTTGGTGGCAAGACAGGCAAGACTGAGGTACAATGAGAAGGTTAGCACTACAGGAAAAAGTTTGCAGGTAGGGTTGTGGAAGGAGAGAAGCAAGATGAGGTAGGAGGGGGCAAGGTGATGGAGTGCTTTAAAATAATAGTAATAATAATAACTGTATTTGTTAAGTGCTTACTATGTACCAAGCACTGTTATAAGCTCTGGGGTAGATACAAGGTAATTAGGTTGTCCCACGTGGGGCTCACAGTCGTAATCCCCATTTTACAGATGAGGTAATGAAGGCACAGAAAAGTGAAGCAACTTGCCCAAAGTCACACAGCTGACAAGTGGCAGAGCTGGGATTAGAACCCATGACCTCGGATTCCCAAGCCCGTGCTCTTTCCACTAAGCCACGCTGCTTCTCAACCAATTGTGAGGAATTTTCATTTGAAATGGAAGTGGATAGGCAACCACTGGAGTTTTTTGAGGAGGGGGATGATATGTCCTGAACTTTTTTGTAGAAAAATGATCCACACAGCAGAGTGAGCAGGACTGGAGTAAGGAGGGACAGGATGAATGACTGTATTAATGTTGTAGCAGTTTAGATGGAAAGGAAAGAGTGAATTTTAGTGATGTTGTGAAGGTGGGACCAACAGGATTTGGTGATGGACTGAATATGTTGTTGAATGACTGAGAGGAGTCAAGGATAATGCCAAGGTTACTGGCTTGTGAGACAGGAAGGATGGAGTTGCCATCTTCAGTGATGGGAAAGTCAGGGGAAGGACAGGGTTTGGGTGGGAAGATAAGGAGCTCTGTTTTGGACATGTTAAGTTTGAGGTGACAGGAGAACACCCAAGTAGAGATGCCTTGAAGGCAGGAGGAGATGTGAGACTGGAGAGAGGGAGAGAGATCAAGGCTGGAGATGTAGATTTGGATATCATCTGCATAGAGGTGGTAGTTGAAGCTATGGGAGCGAATGAGTTCTCCAAGGGAGTGGACGTGGATGGAGAATAGAAGGGGACTTAGAACTGAACCTTGAGGGAGCCTCACAGTTAAATAGTGGGAGGCAGAGGAAGAGCCTGGGAAAGAGACTGAGAATGAATAGCCAGAGAGATAAGTGGAGAACCAGGAGAGGACAGAGTCAGTGAAGCCAAGGGTGGATAACATTTCCAGGAGAAAGGGGTGGTCCACAGTGTCGAAGGCAGCTGAGAGGTCGAGGAGACTTAGGATGAAGTAGAGGATGTTGGATTTGGCAAGATTATATGATTACACTTGGAATACTGGGTGTATTTCTGCTGACTGCATTTTAGGAAGGGGCAGAAGAAGGTATAGAAAAGGGCAAGCAAGGTGATTAGAGGGGTGGGATAATAATAGGCTGAAAAAGTTAGGACTCTTCCATCTGGAAAGATAAAGGTTGAGAGGGGAAGATAATTAAAGTTCACAAGATGACAAAGGGAGTGGATAGGCAAAAACACAACTACTGTTCATCATACAACAGCTGTACAACAATAATAACAACAATAGTTGTCCTACAACAATAGGACACGTGCACACCAGAAAGCTTAAAGTTGGCTAATAGACTTCATTACCACAGAAAGTTGTGCATGCTGAAAATATCAGTAGGCTTTGAGGGGGTTTGGATGCATTCTTATATAAGTGGTCCCCACTTGATAACTAGAGAGAACATTAAGGAAGTTTGACGGTACAGCCTTAGCCATTAGATTGAATGATAGCGAGGACACATTTTCTTCCAAGCTTCAAGTTGCTACTATTAGTGACAGAATACTGAAGTACATGGACCATTGGTCTGATCCCCAAATGGCATTTCTTGTGCTCTTTCTTACATAGCATATACAGAAACTCACAAAAAACCCAAAATGGACTGGGCAAAATCTCAAGCCAGGTCCTAAAAGAAACATGCTTACCTAAAGACACAGCCAGACTGAGACACACTTAGACAAATACAGAGAAACCGGAGACAGAGAGAACAAGAAGAGTACAAGGATAGGGGAGAAATATTATAAAGAGAGAACACCTGGAGGAAAACTGGGAACTAAGGGAAACAATAAAAAAGTAGGACATCATCTATTTAATGTGACTGAAGAATGCATATTTCAGAAAGTTTTTTATCCTGGGTTTTCATGTCTCTGTTTAACTACCTGCATTCTTCTCTGAAAGTGCTCTTATTTAGGTGGGAATAGAAAATATGTGCCTGAATCAATGATAAATATATTATCTTTGGTAATTTACAATATTATTATAAATATAATAATAGTAATAATAACAATAAAGAATAAGGAAGGGACATCATTTATTAGCAACTGATACCTACAGTCTGCTGCACCACTGTCACCAATTCAATCATGATGTAAAGTCATATATAATAAGCTCCCTAGCAGTATACTGCTTTGTAGAAGGAAAAGCTCTCCCTTAAATATTGGGATATAAGACTAAAAGCAGCTACCAAAGGAATACTATTTTTTAGCTCATAGGGGTGAGGCTAAGAGTGTCAAAAATACTTTCATCACTTAGATACTGATTTTCATGGCACTGCCATTACATCATGAATAATAAGGACTGGAAAAATAAACTTATGAAAATGTATTTAATTAACTTATTCATTCACTTATGCATTCAATCTTTAAACAGAGAATAGTGTTTGCTGAAATGTTCTCCAAAAAAAGCAACTTCCTTTCTTTATTGTTCATCTGCTTAAAATAGCTCCTGGAGAGGTGGAGAGAGAAGCTATTTTCAGTCACGTCCTATTAAAAAAAATCCTATATATTTTGCTGATAGGTGACAACTTGAGGTCTCTGGTTTGGATCATAAGAGTTATTGTTACACTTTCCACAGTTATAGAATACTAGTCAAAGCATATTGGATTTCTCCAGCAACACTACTGTAATGCTGCTGCCCTAAATAAAGACATGGATTTTTTAAATATCAATTTGCACTTAGGTTTTGGATATAAAACATGATACCAAATACCCATTCAAACCTTTTTCGTATGTTAGCATCACCAAACCTGGTTATATAATTCTCTATTACAAAACCAAGCAAAGCAACAAAGGACCGAATTATTCATGCCATAAATATTTCAATACATAATACCTATGCAATAAATATTTGAATAAGCATTAGAAAATTTGAAACCATGAATATTTAAACATGTTGGGGAAAGAAAGTTCATGTTTAGTTATGACCCACTGCTTATTTTCCCTTTTTCTCTACTTTTATCTTGCACAGATTAAGGGCCAATTTCACAAGTTTAATCTAGGTTGTTCCATGTTCTCTAACGAATGAGAAGTAACAAGCACAGGTGCTTATATTAGAAGAGTTTTTGAAGGCAGGGCCATTTATTGGTTAGAGAAAGAGACTCACAATCATGACTATTAATCAATCAATCGATTGTATTTATTGAACACTTACTGTGTACAGAGCACTGTACTAAGCTCTAGGGAGAGTACAATATAGCATACCACAGTTGGTAGACACATTCCCTAACACTTAAATTTAGCCCTGGCTCTGGCATAGACACCCTGTGTGAGCATATTATTTAACCTTCACTACTCTGCCTCATGCCCTCTCATGGTGGCACCTGGAGAGTTTCCAGTACTCCACCAGTCTTGACAACAGGAGGGATAGTAAAGCAGAGGCATACCCATTCCATTGCTAGTTTGGCCAGTGGCTAGCGAGTGGAAGGCAATCTGCTTCAGGTCAAAACCCCCCTGTGCTGGGCAGCAGCGGAATGGGAGAGAGTCGAGGGCGGAGACTCAAACTTAATGCGTAAAAAGGATGCAATGGTAAAGCACTTCTGTATTTTTACCAAGAAAACTCTATGGATATTCTACCAGAATGATTGCGGATGGAGGTGGGGCATTCTGGGAGAGATGTGTCCATGGTGTTGCTATGGGTCAGAAATGACTCGACCGCATAAGGCAAGATAAGACTTTGCCTCACAGGGATATTGTAAGGATATATGTGGTGATATATATGAAGTAGAAAGGAGCTTTGAGCATGTGGGAGGAGAGATGCTATGAAAGTCCAAAGCCTCATAATAGTGTCTTTGGATAAAGGGGATATAACTTCAGCCATAAGTGATTACATTCTACTTTGAGGGATCATGTCTTTTACCTGTCTTATCTGTTTCCCAGAGCAACTCATACAGTGTTCTGCATCTAGTCGATGCTCAATAAACACTTTCAAAGAAGAGGATGGTGACTAGGAAAAGGGATGTAGCACACACAAAAACTTTGTTCCAGCTTATGATACCTTTAGCCCACAAAATCTCATGTACCTGAATTTGCATGCCTTTCAAAATATAAGAGAATTGCATGGTAGCTGGGAATTGGCATTTATCTGTGAGAAGTAAATCAATATTGGGAAAAAATGGATTACAGTTCTTAACAAAATTTAATTATTGCTTTTACTTTCACTAGAATTATTTATGCTAACAGTGAAATTCAAGAGTGTTGGGTTAGTATTTTGTGTAATCCCTCAGTTCAGTGTTAGCAGGGGCTCCACCCTTTTGTGTCTTGGTTACTATTGTACTTACTGCCTTCCTCATAAGTGTTGGGGAGAAAAAGGAGTGGGGAGAAGGGATGAGAGAAAAAGTAGGCAGAAAGAGAAAGGGACAGAGTAAAATGGGGAGGAGGGAGAGGAAGAGAGGAAAAAACTAATTAATGAGCATAGAAAATGTAAAAAAATATGAGGACAAAGTTTTGGCATGTTGTATTTTGGGGAATGAAATAAGGAATAATGGAGAGCAGACACTAAATACATTAATAAACTGGATGAAGAACTAGCTTGTAAGTAGAGAGCCTAATATTAGCCAAAGCATGAATTTTAACTATGTTCTGATATTTTGGAAAATGGCAGGATGAACATGATTGGTTTAATTTATACCCTAATATCAATAATATTTACTGAGCACTTACTGGGTGTGGAGCATTGTGCAAAACGCTTGGGAGAGTACAATATAACAGAGTAGATAGACACATTCCTGCCTACAGGGAGCTTACACTGATTGAAGAAGTTTAAGACTATTCTATGATGAAGTTATTGATAAGGTAAAGCCCCAAATTAAAGACCTGAACAAAGACCTCAGGAGACTTTGGTCATCTCTCAACTATACACTATAATTATGACTGTTTCGTAGTTCTGGTCTAACAAAATTGCATTCCCCAAGGCTATAATGGCTATTATATATTACTACTAGCTGTTTGCAAATTATTTGAAGAATTACTTTATTGTCTTTATGTGGATTAGTAAATAAATTTCTTGGTAGCACTCTTCCCCATTTTTTGGAGATGAGCACTTCATTTGCCAGCAATATTTCACAGGCTTCCATAATTACCAAGAATAATTGCTAATGTCCAGAATGATGCCAACTACTTCCTTAGGAAGTGATGAGATGCTTTCCTATTAATTTCCTATGACAGTTGAATCCACCAATCAATTGCATTTAGGGTGCAACTACTGTGCCTAAAGCACTGTACCAAGAACTTGAAAGAGTACAAATATAACTGATTTGGTAGACATGTTGCCAATGCACAAGGAGCTTATAGTCTAGAAGGAAGTTAGCTTTCTGGGAAATTCTGGTTTCCTTGATCCTTTTCAAGTAAGACCTTATATTTCTGAGCTGGTGATTACTTTCAAATTGTCAGGTCATGTTTTAAAGTGGTAAATGGTGCATGGACTTGCAGTAGATAGTAAATTTAAATTTACTAAGATCACCTTTTAAGAAAGAAAAAGACCATCATTTCAGGAGCCATTTTATCCTCCCACATCATTTCATTCATAGTATTTATGACAGAAACATTTTACCCTTTTGGGTAAAGTATGTATGTGTGTCACTTACTCTGAAGTACAGTTCCTCTGAAGTTACTGAGTATAGAAACTGTTAACTCTCTGATCTGTTTTTTAAACTACTTATTTAGCATTTGGAAAGCTACTGATAAAACTATTCCTTATTTCTAATTGGTTTCTATTTCTACAGAACTAGAACTTGAACAACTTAATCATCTATAAACCACAATTTCCTTCTGAGGAATGCATATCACAACAGAAGAAATGTTGCATCAGCATAATGCTGAACAAGAAGAAACATTATAAAAATTAGGAAAAGGGAGAGAAAAGAAGGGGCAAGCACTTCACCTTTCTTCAGGAAGCTTTGCACTCAGGTCGTTTTGGTCACAAAATGCCAGTAATTGAATTTCAGAATTTAGGGACCAGAGCTACCTGATTTTATTCATTAGTCTAAATGTCTCATATTTCAAAGTCATTTTCTTTGCAACGCTATGGGCAGAGTATCAGCTCTATCTATTGCTGAGGCCCCAAGTGAGCTGAGAAGTTAGTTCCTTCCTGCTCTCATTCACTTCCAAAAATCAATAAGTTTACCCTTGGTCAGGGTGAGCTTATTTGGGAATGACCCTGTGCTGCAGAGAATAAGGCAAACTATTTTAAAAATGTTCTGAACCCTTGCTCTCAAGATAACATGACCTTTGCATTAACAAAGCTTATTAACAAGCATCACTTAAACTTTGTGTTGAACACAGTATGAGCTCTCAAATCCATCAAGGGCTTTAAAATGTTTGTTAGATTTTACCATTTCACACTTTAAAATCCACATCAGTTCCAGAGTGGCACTGTTACATTTACTCAATCAATCATACTTATTGAGCCCTTACTGTGTGCAGAGCACTTGGGAGAGTGTAATAAAGTAGAATCATTAGATATGTTCCCTGCCCACAATGAGCTGAAGGGGGAGACAGACATTAATATAAATAAATTATGGATTTATACATAATTTAAACAATATTTAAAACAAAAAGGGGCATGGGCAAGGTGAAAAATGGTGCAGGTTTCTATTGCTAAACCAACTTTGAGTCACTGGCACACCCCATGATATAGATATCTAAATCAGAGGAAGAACTGTGCTCTAATCACACTGATTGCCTCATGAAGAAACAGATATGCTACCTCTAAATCAACACTACTCCTTTCTGAGAATATGAGCAAGGGAGAAAAAGAGAAATTAGATATACTTTACCATCCCCTGGAATGATGCGCAGGGTAACTGTGTTTCCTGCTTCCTTGATTAAGTTGACAATGTCTGAATGTGATTTGTTGGTGATGGAACATCCATTAACGGCCAAAATCCGGTCTCCTACTTTCAGCTTGCCACAGCGGTCTGCGGGGCTTCCCTCAATAATGCGACCTATTTTGTGAGGCATGGCCACACATGCATTTCCTGCTTTTGTATTGAGTTTTAAAAAATGATTGTTTTTAAAGTTACATGGAATACAGTGAAGGAAAAAGGAGAAAAGGGGTTGAAAAGGGAAAGAGAAGGTTAAGGGTTAATTAATTAAAGCACCAAGCAAAAGTTATTAAGGAGAGTTTTGTGCTGATCAAAACATTGGCAAGCAACTGTATGTAAGTCACATGTAATTGTGTGGCAGAGGCAGACATTTACTATAGGTAGTTGACCAATTTGAGAGAAAACTCTCTCTCTCTTGCTCTCTCCCTCTCCCTCCCCCACTTAAATGGTTACAAATACATTGAGCAGTCCAGAAATAACCCACCCCTGGTGTATTTCTGGACTATGAACTTGAAACAACCCACCACTAGTGTATTTCTGGACTTTGAACTTGAAACTGATAATTTAAACAATTTCTTCGCCCTTCTGGGTCAATGCATTGTGTCCTATTTTCATTTATGCCAGGTCCTGTCCAAACTTCTGCCAATGTTTTGTTCTTTCTCAATTTAGAAAGAATTCATTCTATGTCTAATAAGGAAACAGATTCCCCTGTCACCACAGATATCCACTCCGAAAATGTTACAAATGTAAGCAGTAAGACATTCTCTTTTCCACTGTGAATATTGTGAATGAAGAAAGCATTTGGCAGTCACATAACTCTAAGAGATGGGCCAAGAGCAATCCCCAAGCAAAGACCAACATAGATCACAAAGATTCCTCAAAATACTTGCTTACTTTCCACCTCTTCCAATCTTTTAGAGAAGGAGTCATCTGAGTAAATATCTCTCAAGTTTAAAATTGGAATTGGAAATTTAGCATCTACATAAGTATAATATAGGGCAAATACATTACTGATAAGCTAGCTGAGTTCAAACTATTTCAATATCCCTTAAGCACATTTTCTTCAAATACTGTCCATCCACTCTGTGGACAAAGCAGAAATGTACATTTAAGCAGGCTGGTTTGTTTTGCCTTTGGAAGCCATAGCCAATTCAAATACCCAACAATAACTTAACTACAAGTGAAAATGTGGTTGACAGCCTGAAAAAGCATTTCTGGCTGAATCACCTTGAGTTCCAGGGTAAATGATTGCATAAATATGCATATTTTGAAGCATGGGTAACTTTAGAGATACTTGAACCAAAGAGCTACTCTATTTTAAGGATTACAGGGAATTAATGATGTCAATTGAGAAGGTGCTTTCATCATAAAAAAATGAGTAGATTCAGACAGAGGATGTATATAAACTGATTTAAACTTCTTTTAATTTTAGCAAGATGACCCTGCTCACATCAACTGGTATATGCTGGGGAAAGGCTCAGAAACAGAGTTGTAATTATCTGGTCTATCAGCAACAAATCAGTACCTGCAGGGCAGAATATAATGGATCTATATTTGGATGTAAGTTTGGAAAAAAATTTCAGCCCATCTCTATGATTTACTCATATGAGAAAGGCATGAAGCTATAGATATGAGGCAAGCACCACCAAGTTGAGAGGCAGCATCTCATGCAGAGTATTAGAAAAGGCTTGATTTGCTTATTGTTCAGGCCAAAGGAAAACAACAGTCGAGGGTAAAATGAGAGAAGAGAAATCCCACTTCCACTTAAAATTTCCATTTCTACCTACAAGATAATAAAATGGTTAATAAATGTGAGCAATGGTGACTTCTAGGGGAAATCGCAGTTATATTGCCTTTCTAGAAAAATCATCTAATGTGCAGATATCAAATCTATTGAATGCCAGGAATAAAAGTTACACTTCACTTCAGGATATTCATCCATAATGTATTAAGTGAATTCTAATTTGTAAGGTTGGTTCCAAGTGTCTTAGTAAAGGCACGTTCATCTACTACAGGGATACATGTGCGAGTACTGACATTTCCCTCAAATGAGAAATAAAAAGGACTATTATCAAGCAGGAGGGTGCCACCACTATCACTCAACCCTCAGTAGAGATCAATCTCTTTCACAAATTAAGAGCCTAGAGTGGTTCTTTAGCAGCCAGCTCCTGAACTGTCCTTTGCCAAATTACATAAACCTCTTTGTCCCTCTCTCCCATTTGAATTCACGTCATCATGAATTCAATTTTATCAGTTGCTACTGCAACTAATCTTCAACAAAGAAAACTCCTGTAATTTGAGGGAAATCTGTGTGTCTTCATTTCTAAATTCCTAATATATTTCCTGTTATAATAAAAAAATTAAAAAATAGCTGCTTCTCTTTGAATGTCCCCTCCATGCTATTGATACAAATGATACAGCACTGGGAACATCACTGCAACACCTGGCAAAAGGCCCAGAGCTAAAGCCTGGAAGGTATTGTCATAACAGTTGGCATTACTCAAATCTTAAATACCACTTGGCATTTGAATGTGAGGTTTGTGGGGTTTCTGTGTTATGTGTGTGTGCGTGTGTGCGCGTGCATATTTGTGCAAATGTACATCATAGAAAATAGGATTCAAGACGGAAACACCTACTACATAAAGACATACAAGAATGGAATTACTTAAAATGAATCATATTCACATAATTTAATTTTGGGGCTTATTTCACTATTTCTTTGCATCACTGCACTCTAAATCATGTCCATCAGTCCATGGGGAAAAATTGCCAGCACTTACCAAAAGTGGTCCCTGCCTCTGGCCTGCTCACTGAAGAAACGATGACAAAACCAAAGCCTTCATTTTCTCCCCTGCGGATCTCCACATCATATGGTTGCACAACGGTGCTAACTACCCCGCTGCCGCCCCCACCTCCACTGCCGATCCCACTGGTGCTGCCACTGCCCGAGCTCACAGTGTTCAAGGAATTTTGGCTTCCCTGAGGTGTACGTTTCTCTTCAGTCAGGGAAGCCGGTTGATTGCTGCTGTGGTGAGAAGAAGCCGGGGAGGGTACCTCATTCTCAGTTTTGGGAACTGCAACAACAAAAAAAGGTGCCCTGTGTTTCTCTGGACTGACTTTGATATACTGCCCTTTGTGGTCCAGATAAAAATGAAGCAATAAGTGACATATGTGACAATTTTCTCCCATGAAATCAGAGGAGAGATATAGGGGAAATCCACTGTCTATTCTGCATTCACCATTCATTAAATGCTGTCTTAATTAGCAAGGCTCGCTGTTCTAAATAACTCATACTACTGCATATTCTGTGTATGTCAGGCAAGCAAAATTTCTATGAATGGATGCATTCTGAGGATCAGAACACACAACTACTGGGTTCTTTACTGACAGACAAGGAAGCTCTGTAAATGGCATACTTCGTTCAAGCTTCAATATCTCCTTAAATTTTATATATATATATAAAATAGATTAGCCACCCGGTCATGTTTTTATTATGTTATTAAAACTACTGTAATCCTTTGCACTGTAAAACCCATTGGTATCATCTAGGACCTATCAACATTGTAAAAGATTTTCTCACCTTCTTTAACAGTCTGCTTCTTTCTCTTACACAAGTTTTCTAATAATGTTCCTATCCTAATCCTAATCATGCACTTTGACAGATGACTAGGCTCTTGCCTTGTAGTTCCTTTAATGCCTTAATCATATTGAAGGATCATTATTTCTGAATCCCCTACTTTAAAAAGGGCCAAACAAACCTCTATTAACAATATTATGATTCATCTTGGTTGTATTTTGTGCCAACCCACAACTTTTTGCTCAATATTTAGTGTCAAGTTTAGAATAAGAACTAAGCTTATTTCAGAAATGCTTCTACATACATGACACCAAATATTAAAAATCCCTTCAATATAAAAACATTTAAATCCTAATTTAAAAGATCAGTCTCAAAGAGAAAGATTACACTGTGCAAATTGTACATCATCCTCTTTCTGTTTGTACAGGCCTTTTACTCATTTGCAAAATTTCCAAATAGCTGACCTAAAAAATCAAAGGGTAAATCTGTAGTGCCAAAACTTTTGCTATGATACTTGGTTTCCAATAATTTCTCCTCATCAGAGTTAAAAGGGGGATTGAGAAAGGGAGAGAGTAAAAAAAAATGATAGATGGGAATGGTGAAGAGAGAAAGAGAGAGAGTAAGAGAGATAGAAAGAGAGGGAGGAAGGAAGGGAAAGAGGGAGGGAGGGAGTGTAAGAGCAATTTTGGGTTTGAAGAAGATCCTACTGATTATGAATCTGATTCTGGTATGCTGGTGTGCCTGAAAAGACTGCTGTGCCACTGACAGGCTTATCCACATTGTGCACACAAAGATTTTTCTCGTTGGGTTGCTGCATTTGCCCATTTTCCTGGTGCTGTTTTTGATTCTTTCTTAGTATCACAGTCTTCCAGCAGCTTCTGCTCAATGGAAGGCACCCCTAATTGTGCACCAGCCAGAACTACTGCATGAGCTGTATTCCCTTTCTCTCCTTCCCCACACCATCTCTAGCATCTCCCCTCTCATTTCCCACTATCTCTCTAACAAACAGCCCCTGCTCACATCCCTCAAGGTAGAGACTCAGATGTTTTCCTCCCTTTCTGGAGCCCTGCCCAGCATTTGCATTGTTATAGGCATAAGTTTTCCCAGGTCCTGCATCCCAAAAAGACATATTGCTAG
Source organism: Ornithorhynchus anatinus (assembly GCF_004115215.2). Classification (NCBI taxonomy): domain Eukaryota; kingdom Metazoa; phylum Chordata; class Mammalia; order Monotremata; family Ornithorhynchidae; genus Ornithorhynchus; species Ornithorhynchus anatinus. The sequence continues at coordinate 63,158,187 of NC_041749.1, read as the reverse complement.
TAACTTGTAAGTCATGCTGCCATACAGAACAGAAACAATGATAGGTCACTGTATAGATTTAGGGAGCATTCAGGATATTTTTCTCTTATTTGAGAGTTGGACAATGATTTTTGAAAACTACAGACCTATGTTTTGCATCTTTGGTGAGCAGAAAAAGACACTACTAGCCAACGCTACAATGTCATGTGGTCAAATGATTTTTCCCAACCTGCTTCTCCACCATTCTGGCATCACTAGCAACCCAGGCACTGTACTCAGGGTTGCCAACTATTGGCAAATTCAAGCAGCTGTGACCACCTCAGCAGCTGCCAAAAGTGCTGGGGTAGAGTGGCAACATGAAGCCCACCATGGTAATGAAAGCCCACCATGGTATTGACAGGCATTGAAATATTAATCAAGGCTTTAGCTGGGTAGGCTCCAGCCCCTTTATTGACACCTGCACTAGCTGAATTAATTTACAGTTGGTTGGCAACCTTCACCAGATTTCCTCATGACAATTAGTATGTCAGGTGCAGGAATGTAGGGATTAAATCTGTCCATATAATTGCAGAATCTTTCATTTCATTTCAGGAAGAAGTGTGGTCTAGTGGAAAGAGCACGGGCCTGGGACTCAGAGGACTTAGGTTCTAATGCTGGCTCTGCCACGTCTTCTCTGCAACTTTGGGTAAGTCACTTAACTTCTATGTGCCTCAGTTACTCCATCTTTAAAAATGGGGATTAAATCCTACTCATTAGACAGTAAGACCCATGTGGGTCAGGGACTATGTCCTACCTAATGAACATGTACCTACCCCAGTGCTTGGCACATAGTAAGCGCTTAGCAAGTATCATAATTATTATTAATTACTATTGTGGGAGATATGGGAGATACACTAATGATAGGAACAAAGAGCTGTTTCAGCAGTAAGGGTAAGATTAGTATGATGTCCCATGACATGATTGCAATTGGTCATTTCCCTTCTGTTTTGCATTATAAAATTAAAGTCCGGTTTGGATGAGACAGTTGATTGCAGGGAACCTTTTAAGGGTTAGCAGTGTATTCTGAAAAGGGATTGTTCACATACTGCGGGTTACTGCTCTCTCTTCAGTGACAATGGGTTAAAATCCTGACCTGCTTACCTGCCCAGGACTTTGATTTAGGGTAACCTGTAGTCAGAGGGAAATAAGCATAATTTATTTTTCAATGCATTGATAATAGATTGTACTGAACTCTTTCTATAACCAATAGGGCACACAGCAAGTGGGAGAAGCAGCATGGCATAGTGAATGGAGCATGGGCGTGGAAATCAGAAGGTCATGGGTGCTAATCCCAGCTCAGCCACTTGTCTGCTGTGTGACCTTGGGCAAGTCACTTCATTTCTCTGTGCCTCAGTTACCTCATCCGTAAAATGGGGATTGAGATGGTGAACCCCACATGCGACAAGAACTGTGTCCAACCCAGTTTGTTTGTATCCATCCCAGTGCTTAGTACAGTGCCTGGCACATAGTAAGCACTTAAAAAAATACCATAACTATAGAAAAGCAGCATGGAGTACTGGGTAGACCACAGGCCTGGGAGTCAGAAGGTCATGGGTTCTAATCCCAGCTCTGCCACTTGTCTGCTGTGTGACCTTAGACAAGTCAATTCACTTCTCTGTGCTTCAGTTACCTCACCTGTAAAATGGGCATTGAGACTGTGAGCCTCATATGGGACAGGGACTGTGTCCAACCTGATTTGCTTGTATCCACCCCAGAGCTTAGTACAGTGCCTGACACCCGGAAAGTGCTTAACAAATTAACAATTAATAAGGATGCAATCTGTGGCAATGGAACAGAAGAGTCTAACTCGGCAGACAACTGTGGCACACTCCTGCTTTCTGTGAGGTTTTTGAGGGAGGTCCTTAGATTTACTGTGCAGGTCTTTGGGTCTCACCACAAAATAGTAGTAAGACTTGAACTTGGAAACTCTGTAGAGTGTGTTGTTATATCAGTACATGTATACAAATAATTTCACAGATGTAGTAGTCCAAACTTATTTGATTAAAGAAGAGAAAAGTTGGAAAAGTCAGGGAAGCAGCATGGCCTAGAGGAAGGAGCTCAGACCTTGGAGTCGGAGGACCTAGATTCTAATACCGGCTCTGCCGCTTACCTGCTGTGTGATCTTGGGCAAGTCATTTAAGTTCTCTGTGCCTCAGGTCCCTCATTTGCAGAATGGGGATTCAACATCTGTTCTCCCTTCTACTTAAACTGTGAGTCCCATGTGGGACCTGATTATCTTGGATCTACTCTAGCACTCAGTAAAATGCTTGGCACATTGGAAGCGCTTAACAAATATCACTATTATCATCATCATTATAATTATTATAGGGATAACCTGTGTGTTACCAGTACACACACAGAAAACACTTTCTTGCCCCTTTAGCAAGGGGTTTTAGCATCTTCCAGCATGCTATCAGGTACAATATGTGGGCTTGAAGTAGTCTTCTCTATCTTTTAAAATCAAGCTTTTGCTAGGAGACATACATTTAGAGTTTCTGGCTCACTGTCCATCTCTTTCCATAATCAAAAAGTTTAAATCATCTTATCTTGCAACCCAAATATTTCCAGGAGGCAATAATCTTTCACTACGCTGGTGAATAGGTAACACTTGCAAGTAATCTCACCAATATTTCCAATACTTTAGGATGGAAAAATTAGGACAGTGACTCTTAGCTAGAGAAAACTGTCAATCTCTTTAATGAACTTATTTCTAGTTTATTTCCCCCGTTCTTTTAATTGGAAGCTACACTCTTCCTGACTCCCAATGACCTTAAACGTCTATTTACTATCTCTCCTTAAATAGGGTAAATTGTTGTTCAACACAAATTTGATTACACTTGTCAAAATATGGGTAATTAATATGCCCATGTCAAAACATTTTATTCACACGATTCTGACGCCATGTGCAAGACAATAAGCAAACACTACACACTCTTTCCTTAGTATCCAAGCTGTCTTATTGAACTTCCAACTGCTGGAAATCAACTGAGTCATTGTGTGATCTGTAAAGATATGCATGTCAAACATTCTTTAGTTTTGATTTTAGTCATATCTGCACAATATATATTTTTCATTTTACTCTACATGCACTATATCTAACTTTTCAAAAGCAAATTATCCTGAGGTTCAAAGGGAACGTCCTTCTCACATTAGATGAGACCTTATTATATCTTCAGTGAAGAAGACTGAGTAGTGGAGCCAAACGAGGAAACTAAGGAATGGTTATTCAAGTAGCCTTTGGATACTACATACTGATACCACATTAAAAGTACTTCTACCTGATGGTGATTTTGCAGATTTGTGGTAACAGTGAAGCTTATTTTCCTTCTCTTAAAAGAAATGCGTACTTTCTGGTATGAATATAGAACTCAATCAGACTCAATGTTTGGGGAGGCAGACAAGTAAAGAGCTCTATGTTACGTACATGGATCCAAATTGTCAAGATAAAATATTCCCACTGTCCAAATTCATATGTTAGAAACTTACCTGCATACACTACTTTGCGCCTCACAGTGAGATTGACATGACCTTGTTTGGCAGCTTGCTGCATAAGTTGGACTACAAGTTGGTGAGATTTCCCAACCACTGGTGTTCCATCCACACAGATCAGTTCATCTCCAGACTTTAAGCGACCATCAGCATCAGCAGCACCCAGTGGTACAATGTGACCAATATAAATCTATTAAATTATTAAATTGAATGCATCATGTAAGCACAAGAGCTGACAAAAGTGGCCAGTTTACAGCAACATCATCATCATCGTCATCATCAACAGCACTTACTATGGGCTTACTTTGTGCAGAATAATGTGTGCACTATATTTGCCCAAATACCATTACCTAAACATGATTACTACTCTTAAAAATGATCTTCTGATGGAAGACCAGTAATTTACACATAGAAGACACAGTGTACTTCAGGCTAATAGTCACACCTTTTAATGTCAACCATAACTACTAAGATGACAACTGCTACACTGAATTTATAAATGCTGAAAGAGGATTCTATTGGTTTGGGTAATTTTATATAAATGCCAAGTAGTTCTGTGACATCGTCAACCTGTGAGAGCAACTTTGACTTACAATAGGTTTCAATTTTTCTTAGCATGGCTAACCTATGATTAAAGTCACAGGTGCCACTGTCATTTTCCATACATTTAGATAGTTGGCAGAAATTCCACATTGACACTTTATCTGAATGGCAAATTACCTTCCTAACAAACAACAAATTACTTTCACGCTCAAAAAAGCCACTTGAATAAACATTTTAGTTAACCTTGCTACATGAGAGCTTCAGATACTTAGAAAATGGTACTAAAAAAAAAGAAAACAAAATTTCATTAAGCACTTACAGGTTCTCCAGGCTCATTTCCACCCAGGATCCTAAATCCAAATCCAGTTTCTTTTCTCCATAGGAAGATATCCTGTTCTTGATAATCTGGAACTGAATAAAGGAGAAAATGTATTATTTCTACCTGTAGAAGCTCCACATTCTCAAGGGTCATATCCATTCTCTCTCCTACGAAAGGTGATAAAAATGAAGTGAGTAATAGAGGTGGCACAAATAGATTAAAGCATTGCAACACAAAAGTGGGGGAAAAATGGACCAACTGAGAATTGATACAGGATGCTGGATGAAAGACAGCAGAGTAGGGCCCTGATAGACTTGATGACCTTGTTTACCAACACCTTTTTAAAACAACTGATCATTTAATGTCTAATAAAACCTAGCCAAAATGTTTTTTACATTATAATTCTACTCTGCATATTTCTCCCACTCTGACCTCACTCTCCAAGTTCTCTTTGAAGCTAGTGTTTGAGAAAGGAGAATTAGCCCTCATTAAGTTGTCAGCTTCTAAGTGTAAGTAGTGATGATTTAATGAAACAGAGCAAACATAAGTGACAGAAACCTATGAAATGTTGGTGCTGTTTTGAGGATTTAGCAGCACTAGTTATCAATGATTAATCTAATGATCATTTTAAAATCAGAGTATATAATCAAGAAGAGATTGAGATCATTTTAAAAAGGAAGCTATTTTCTATTAATAATGTTGGTATTTGTTAAGCGCTTACTATGTGCAGAGCACTGTTCTAAGCACTGGGGTAGATACAAAGAAATCAGGTGGTCCCACGTGAGGCTCACAGCTAATCCCCATTTTACAGATGAGGTAACTGAGACACAGAGAAGTTAATAATGTTGGTATTTGTTGGTATTTGTTAAGCGCTTACTATGTGCCGAGCACTGTTCTAAGCGCTGGGGTAGACACAGGGGAATCAGGTTGTCCCACGTGGGGCTCACAGTCTTAATCCCCATTTTACAGATGAGGGAACTGAGGCACAGAGAAGTTAAGTGACTTGCCCATAGTCACACAGCCGACAAGTGGCAGAGCTGGGTTTCGAACTCATGAGCCCTGACTCCAAAGCCCATGCTCTTTCCACTGAGCCACGCTGCTTCTCCGAGTTAAGTGACTTCTATTTCCATAAAACAGTTCAGGTTTGTATATTTTAAGATATGTGAGGCTCTTGTAGAAAGAGCATGGAAGTGGGAATCAGAAAACCTGAGTTTTACTCTTAGCTCTGCTCCTGGTCAACTGTGTGATCTTGGGCAAGGGACGAAACCTCTCTGATCTTCAGTTTCCTCTGTTACTTCACAGAGATGTCGTGTTAAAATTAGATGATCACTGTGAAAATACTTTTGGAAAGATAAAAGTGGTATACTTCATACTGGCATTAACAATACCAGTTATTGTTAATTTTTCATATATAAGTTTGTTTGGCATTTTAACAAAATGTTTCCAAGATTATATAGATTATCTATAGACAGGATGCAAATGCCAAGGAAAACTTACACTTTGACATACTATGATACTGTCACAAGAGCAACATTTCTCTACACAAGGAAGTCAAACAGAAGTAAGGGTTTTTGGATCTAAACTTACATTTCTTGTTACTAAAATGCATTTCTATTACCTGATAGAAGAATGAAATAGACTTGCAGATTCATTTAGTATTTTCAGTGTTACATTGCAAGCAATGATATTCTATTTTTCTATTTTTAACAGCCAAAGAGTCCATTAAAATACAAAGGCCTTATTGTAAATTCTACTTTCAAATGACATTTCTTGTTTTTGTGAAATATATAAATTAAGATTATAATATCACTTCACAATCAAACAGGACTCAAAGGTAAATCTGTCACTGCCCAATTCAATATTTAAAATTTTTCCATTCAAAAATCTTAAATGACTTTAAAGAAATTTCTTCTAAACTTTTTAATGTTTTTAATTTACTGAAATGCCCCCTGACATGTTCACAACACTGGGAATTGCATTCTGAAAGCTTATAGGGAAGCAACATGACCTAGTAGAAACATTATGGGCCTGGGAGTCAAAAGACCTAGATTCTAACCCTGGTTCTGTCACTTGTCTGGTATGTGACACTGGGCAACTCACTTAACTTCCCTGTGCTTCAGTTATCTCATCTGGAAAATGGGGATAAAATCCTTCTCCCTTCATTCATTCATTCAACTGTATTCATTCATTCATTCAACCGTATTTATTGAGCGCTTACTGTGTGCAGAGCACCGTACTAAGCTCTTGGAAAGTACAATTCAGGAATAAATAGAGACAATCCCTACCCAACAACAGGCTTGAAGTCTAGAAAGGGGGAGACAGACAACAAAACAAAACAAAGCAAGCAGACAGGCATCAATAGCATCAAAATAAGTAAATTCCTTATTCATTCATTCTCAATTAAAAGGCCTTGAAGGCTGCAGGTGCAGTTTTTTTCAGGAGACATTTCTGGAAGAAGAAAATTTCTCCTTTTCCAGTTCATATACTTTCTCATCAGGTCTTGAAGATCTTAGGTGGACACACTGATGGGAGAGATTTTGCAAAAAGCAAATTTCTCTTTTTCCACCTCAAATATTTTCTTTTCAGGCCTTGAAGACCTGAGGTAGAAGAATAAAAGCAGAACGTTGTCTGCATGAAGCAAACCTCTCCTTTTCCACCTCGGATAATCTTGAATCACTCTCAATTAAAAGGCCTTGAAGACTTGAAGTGGACTAATGCTCAGGAGATGTGTCTGCATGAAGCAACTTCTTCCTTTTCCAGCTTCATATATTTCTCTTCAGGTCTTAAAGACGTTGGGCGGGACATTAGAAGAGTGTTTACATGAAGCCAATATCTCCTTTTTTAACCCCATCTATGTTCTTTTCAGGCCTTGAAGACCCAAAGTAGGAAAATTTCCTTCAAAATGTGAGCCCTATGTAGGACTGGGACTGTGTCCAACCTGATTATCTTGTATCTACCCCAGGGCTTAGAACAGCAGTTGACATATAGTATGCATTTAACAGATACCATAAAAAAAAAAGATCACTAAGGATAAATGGGGTCTTTTTGCTATTTTTCCAATGGCTCACTAAGGAATTTTAAATGCTATCCAATATCACAAATTAGATTGCATGGTAACAAAATGTTCAAATGAATGGGTAATAGGCATTTGATTCTTATATTTCTGTTTCAGCCATTTAAATACTATGACTTCATTTATGCTGTTTCAACACAATGCTTTCTCATTGTAATTACAGATAACTTATAACTAAACTGTATAACCCTATGTAACATATAACTAAGCTACAAAATCAGCCTATGTGCACAATTACAGAAAACTATGGTCTTAAACATGCAAAAGGACAGTAATTTTACTTTTAATCATATAAACTAGCTGGCTGAAGGATAGGTGTAGTTAAGAGGAGGCTTTTGTAACAACGTAATTTCAACAATATATTAAATCAGGTTATGTTTTGGTCTTCAGTTGTCAAGCATAATATACCACCAAAATATATCACTAGTTCTTTCCAATACATCACAGGATTTCTGGAAGAGTATGGATAAATCCTTTGAAGTATCTATACTGCCTGGGAGAAACAAAATGGTTTCTGCAGAGAACTCCAGCCTGGACCCATATTTTCAACATCTTTTCACACATGCACATTTGTCAACCCCATGGGGACACCAAATGTAGCAAATGTTTGCCTTATGTCCCTCATTTACTGATAGAGAAAAGCCTGGGAAAGCATGGATATAATAGGCTTGAGCTTATCACAGGCTTTAGACCAGGGCAACAAAAAGAATAACTGAAGCTTAAAATTCTAATGCAAAAGAATTTAGAGTTTTCTGCTACTTGAGTGATCTTAAATGGTATCCAGAATTTGAAATGCTCAGGATGAGAAACACAAACAAGCACAAACAGACGATAGGTTAATTCACAGGGACTATGATAAAAGAAAGTCTTTTTATAACTCTTTATAGGAAGTTTGCCAAAATAGAGATCAAGCGAATAAAAATCTCATCAATCAAATTTGACCACTGAAGAGGTGAAATCACATATTTCTGAATCAATGCTTTCTTTTCTCAGCAGAAAAAAATGTTCAGTTTGTCTTTTAAAATCAATATTCTAGCCTCTCTTTCCAGACAATTAAAAATCAATTTGAAGTGAGGACTTTGGCATGGCATCTTGATTCCTATGTATGTGATCATAGCCTTCGTCAAAAGAAACCATTACAAATGCTTAGGGGCTAGATCAAGGTTTCTATTTTTTTAAATAACTGTTGTCCAGTAAACAACCTCGTAACATCATCCCATACACAATGGCAAAACTGCAAAAAGCAATACAAAGACTTTTTTGGAAATGACAAGGAACAGAGCCACTTGCTTCCAGGGTGAACTTCACAGTGAGTAACTCCTTTTCAAATGCAATGGACACACATACAACTTGCTGTGTCAGATCTCCAGTTTGTTGATGGGAGGATCCAAGGCACGTTCTCCCCTCATCACTCCGTTCTGTGACTTTTCTCCCCACCTTTTTCCTGACTGATAAGGCTCTCTCCCCTTCCAGAATGTTAGAAACATCAAACAGGATGCAAGACAATACAGAAATAAAGTTTTCAACTGGTTCTTACTCTTACATTCTCCAAAATTCGTGGTATTGATTTCTCTCTCTCTTTCACCCTTGCTCAATCCCGATGCAGGCGAAGGTGACATAGCTGTAATATTAATTTTACAATTTTGCAATCCTTAATGTATCTTTTTATTCCATATTAATTTAATTTTGATTGATGTGCAATGTGCAGTTCAGCTTTCATACATATTATTGTAAAAGTCATGGCTACTATGGATTCAATGAAGCCTGTGGATTTATTGACTTATTTTCAAAAAAGAGAATAAAGAAAGAAGAAAACAGTTGATATCATATTACCTGATCCTTTTTGGGAAATGCAATAAAACTAGAATTTACAAAATAACGTTAGGAATCGCAGGAAATTATCATCTTTAGGGTCTTTAAATCTTTTCACATTGTTAATGACCAATATACAGAACATTTCCATGTGAGATATTTTTAGAGGATTGTGGCAAGCCTGTTATGCTACAGTTTTATCAAAATCCTTTTTTTTTTAAGTTTTATAAAATGTACTTGTCTGATCTATGCCCTGCAAAATTGCCAAAATGAATGACAGATCATTGAAGCCTAATAAAAGGACTATTATACAAGCAACAACAGCTATGTGTGTAACAATGCCTCTTCACATGAAAGATAAAAGTTAAACCATAACTACACGTATGATTATGGTCGGTTCTTCCACAAAATGTGTTTTACTCTGCATGTTAGATAGAACATGGGGGCAGAAATCAAGAATATTTTCCCAACATGTATCTGCCCAGATAGAACATGAAGCAGTGTTGGATATGAATGGGTTGAGTATTAAAGCCCAAATTTTTAAAACGGAGAAGTTCGTCAAGTATACGACCCCCACTTTAGAGGAGAACTGCCTGAATGAAGGATTCATCACCTTGATCACAGCTCTGAAGCCTTAAGGATTTGTTGACAGGGTCCTAGTTGGTTCCATGCCTCTGAATGAAGCAGAAACTGAAGAGAGTGGAGGGTTGGGCAGGGAAGAAGAAGAAACTGAGGGATGCCTGCCCAGGGGATGGTATGTGGCCTCCTTTAAATCTTGAGTGGGCAGAGATCAGGAAATAGCACAGATCTGGGAGTAGGAGGAGCTGGGCTCTACACTCGGCTCTGACTCTAGCCTGCTGTGTGACCTTGGGCAAGTCACTTCATATTATCTATACTTAAGTTTCTTCATCTGCAAACTGGGAAAAATAATAATAATAATATTATTAATGAAAATTGTCCTTCTTTACCTCACAGTGATGTCGTGGGGACAAAGATGAGATAATCCATGATAAAGTGCTTCAGGAAAAATGAAATCTATAGAAAATTCAAGGTACTATTATTATAAGAGCCTACTTGAACCACTAGACTCTTGAAATTCACCATGCTAAAAGAGTTTATATATTTCTAAACTTCAGGGTATGTGTTCTCTGTGCATGAACAAAGTCACTGTGAGCATTGTGTTCTGTGAATAAAATTATTTAAAAGGATTTTAAGTAATATATTTTAAATAGTCATTCTGATTAGCATACACTTAATTGTATTTGATGTTACTTTCTTTCAAAATCCTTATTAGTGTAGTATTACACATTATAGCTCAGCTAACCCTAACATTTTAAAAATTCAATTTGCCAAAACAGTTTGTGATCAGAAATGAAGTTAAAATAATAAAAAGGTGACCAGGTTTTTTTAGTGAGCTACAAAATTGTTTTACAGTGTTTGCCTTAACTTTTAATTAAATATTGATGCTCATTAAAGGGATTCATTAACATATCTGCAATTCAGATTAATTCATTTTGTCACTGTTTTGACATATGGCCACATTCAGGATACGGTAAGCAAAGCAATCAGGTCATGTAAAAACATGTTGATAGCTGATTGGGTTAATCTTGAAATTAACTTTAATAATAAAGTGAAATGCAAAAAGCACAGTCTACAATATTTTTTCAATGAAAAGTGTGATGATAAACTACAATCACTTCACTGTGGCAGACTATTCAATTATCCTTCTTTTCATTGAGTGCTTTGCCAGTTTTTAATGTCTGCCTTGAAAATAAACCATTTGTCAAATTTAACAGACAAACTGCAACCTTCCCAATGTGTGCAGACGCAGAACATCCGTAGCAATCATTTAAAAGGCTGGTATGATGGAACTGTGGATAAGGTAGACTGCCCATTAGGGGACAAAAGTCATTCTACAATTCCTTTTCAGGACTTCCTAGAAAGCTTTACTGGGGCTTTTCACTACTGCAAACCTTCATTATCCTCTCTAAGGAGGATATTCTCTGAACTTTACACTCGCTGTATGAAGGCTACCAACTCTGAATGGAGCAGAAACTGAAGAGAGTGGAGATTGGACAGAGAAGAAGAAACTGAGGGATGGCTACCCAGGGGATGGTACGTGGCCACCTTTAAATCTTGAGTGGGCAGAGATCAGGAAATAGCATCGCTTTGTTATAACTCTGTTATACTGTACTCTCCCAAGCACTTAGTACAGTGCTCTGCATACAGCTTGAGATCAGTAAATACCATTGATTGATGGATTGATTAAGGAGTGAGGGACTAATTGTTCTTCAATCTCAACATTTGTTTAAACTAATTAATAATAATAATAATAATAATAATAATGTTGGTATTTGTTAAGCACTTGCTGTGTGCAGAGCACTGTTCTAAGCACTGGGGTAGATACAGGGTAATCACGTTGTCCCACGTGAGGCTCACAGTTTTAATCCCCATTTTACAGATGAGGGAACTGAGGCCCAGAGAAGTTAAGTGACTTGCCCACAGTCACACAGCTGACGAGTGGCAGAGCCAGGATTCAAACTCATAACCTCTGACTCCCAAGCCCGGGCTCTTTCCACTGAGCCATTCTAATTATTTAGGTACCCGGCGCTACAGAGGAAGTGAAAATGTTTTTCATATTTGTTGCCACTTTGGCTAAGTCCGATGGACAAAGGGCTTGGCTTTAGCATAAGAACTTTAATTTTCTAGCAAAATTAGAGAAGCTGGATTGCAGGCCTTAATTTCAAGAATCTTTCTTTCCTCAAAGACAAAAAAAGGCACTTAGCCTATAGGCTTGCTTTTAAACAAGAGTACTGTAGCAGCAAGCAATCCACTCTACTGTGCCCCAGCATTTCTATGCACAGTTTACTGTATCACAGACAAGATTATATATTGAATCCAATCCAAGTGTTTATCATTATAGCACAAACCTGGGCCCAGGTCAATAAAGAGACAGCTTGGAAGTCAACTGAAATTAAACTGTTGCACTGCGTGATTAACTTCTTTTAAGTAAGGAACTATTTGTAAAGCATATGACATTGCTGTTTAACTACTCCTCTCGTATAACCTCAAAGTCTTTTAACTTAACCCATGAAAGTTTTTCCTGACAGAGAAATTTTAAAACGATGTATTCTTTCTGCTACTAATATTTTCACACATTTCACATATACCACCAGAAATCAAAAACCTATCTCTCTTATTTTTCTCTCGGTCCACTTCCTTCTGTGAGCCTTCTTCATCCTCTTCATATTCTTTAGTCCTCCACCTTGATTCCTCCAACATCAGTCTCCCAAAATTGAAAGTTTGAAAGGCATTACGGACTAAAGGATCTCATTATACCCCAGGGGGTGATCTTTCCAGAAATCAACAGGGTGTCCAGAAAAAGGATTATTAAACTTCTTAAAAAGAAACCACCACACTTATTTCAAACACCTTTGAAAGGACGCAGGCACAGAAATGAACACGGGGTTGATGCCCTGGGATGGCTGCAGGTTGATACTGCAGTGATACTGTTGGTTGCAGGGATTTCGCTTTCAGTAAGGTCTTTGCCTATTCTATATACACACTTTAGGAGAATCAATAACTGTCTCCTTGCATTAACTGACTTTTTATCTATGTAGTAATTACTTGAGCGCTTTAGATGGATTCTATTTCATTCTAAGTACTATATCAGGAGAAAGGCAGTGACACTTCCCTTGAGAAGTGTCTTGAGAAGAATGATGAGGCCAATCCTCAAATCCTAAACTTGGGAAGATCCTAAGTCTGAGTTTCAAGATGTTCCTGTTTTATGGAGAAAGCAATGAATAACTTCCCAAGATGTTTCATACCAGGTGCTCTGCACACAGTAGACAGTAAATACTTCTATAACTACAACTAACTGTAACTAACAACAATTAAAGTTGGACTGACTGTAACTGTCTTTGGAGAAACGATCAATCTCAGTCTACTTTTCCCAAGATCCAGACCTTATTCTTAAAATAAATTTTGACAAATAATCTTTGAAACCTGCCTCATAAAGTAGAGAAATGAAAATGAAGCAAATATTGTGTTTCCCTCAAAAGAGAACATAAGATATATTGTAAAATGCTGCTTTTTCAGAAATAGAAACGAAGCGAAACGCAACACACTGTAGGTTTTGGGTCTTGAATCAATAGAATGATATCCTGTAAAAACACCCTGCATTTTAAAAAATCAAAAACAGAGCAAAAAGCATCTAATTTTCTACTCCTTATCTTGATGACAAAAAATAATTTTATGTTCTATTGCATATCATAGCTACTACTGTTGATAATGAAAAAAAGAATGTGACCTCAAAACACATCTGACTCACAGCTCAAAAAATGATTGATGAAAAAGCAAACATCTTCACTTCTCTAAACTGAATTTTTCTAAAAAAACCCTAAACTTCATTCAATCCTTTTATTTGAACAGCAAATTCCTTAAAAACAAAAACACAACCCCAAAATGACATTAATTCCCTGTGCATTTCCAGCAGATTCAACTTGGCAGATCTTTTGCATCTTTATCCTTAGAACTTTATTTGCATACATTCACTTAAACTGTAAATCACATCTTTTCAAAAAACATCTAAAATAGTTAAAGCAGTGATGCCTAAAAGAGGAAAATGATTACCACTAAAGTCAGAACAATAGTAAGCTACCATAGAAATCTGTGGTATACTCACGTCGGCTTTCATACATGCTCCTGGACTGAGCCCAGATTTTGAATGGATCTGGTTTTTTCTGTCCAGAATTTTCTGTTAGGTCCACTGCTGGTCCTTCGGCCGTAGTGTAGTCAGGAAGCACCTGAGTGCTGTGTATGGGAGAAGCAGTGTGGGTGCTGCGGTGACTAGAAACACTATGCTGAGAACTGTTTTGGCTGTCTTTCCTTTCCAGCGGTTGCTGTATGTAAGCAAGTGAGAAGAAAAGAACAGAAGGTTATTATTGGTTTTCATGTGGGTGTTTTTCCATCATTTTCTCTTTGTTCAGCATTTTTGCATACACATACATAAATATATAATGTTTTGGCTTCTACCTTTAACAGTTAACATGTGGTGCAGATAAGTTCCCTGGTGATTGAGAGAGAGGTAGATGGGCGTGTAAAAAGGAAAGCATATAATCACAAAACCTACTGGTCTCTATGTTGTGGAATTAAAGAAAACAAAATTACACTACAGAATGGCTGGCTAATACACCACAACGGTTTGTTACAAGAGGAATCGGCTTTGATATAATCATTTCTAAGTTGTTAAGCTATACAAAATGACACAAATGGCTTGATTTTTCACCCTATAAAAGTCAGGAGACACAGAACCAAGGCTCAAACTACACCTCCCACCTCTTCTCCCTTGCATTTTAGACAAGTGCAAAATGACACTTGTCTTTCTGTCATGTGTATTAGATAAGTTCCCAGAGGCCAGGGACTACATTTTAGGGAAAGCACACAGGACTGGGAAAGATGAGACTTGTGTTGGAGTCCCAGCTGTCACTGGCCTACTGGGTAACCATGAGCAAGTCACTTAACTGCCTTGAGCCTCGGTTTCCTCATCTGTAAAATGGTGATAAGATAGATTAGGAGCTCTCTCACTGAATGGCAGGAACTGTGTCCAATCTCATAACCTTGTATCTACCCCAGTGCTTAACACATAGTAAGCACTTAATAAATGACACAGTTATTAATAATGCAAAGTACATACCTAGTTCCCAATCTGGTGTGTAGGGTTATTTAATAAAAAGAAACGAGCACCGTCGTTTCACATAACCCACTCGGCATGGATACCAAACCCTGATATAAAGGATCATCCACCTGTTGCTGGCTGCAATGCAGCCATCAAAACATATGTTTCAATGTTATTTGCTTTGGAAGATTTCAATTAGGCTATCCTTGTATCATGTGTCACTTAGTTCCATTAGATCCACGAGCACCAACAGTATTAAAAAAGGTAAAAAAAATTCCAATTAAATTATATTATGGAGGAAGCTCATTAAAACCTAGCATCAGTGGACAAGCTTAAAAAAGATGCTGCCAATTATTTTGAAGCATTTTTAGGAAGGACGGGGGGCCATGGGATATTATGCTTTCTAATTGGGGATTCTTTTGGAGGCTGACTTACTGTTCTTTTCAAGATTTCAGGAGAATGAATTAAGAAGGGAGGAAAATAGACTAAGTGACCTTTCAAGGTTTCTTACTGCCCTAAGATTCTATAAAAAATTGGTAAAGCCTTTGCTCTTAAGCAACTTAACAACCAAAATCTTCATTACAGCACTGACTCTCCAACTTCTTGCCCCTCTTTCTACCAAGACCTTCCAGTCTCCCTGCCAGGTATATGTTTTTCAACTTCTCGCTCCCCATTCTCCAGGACTGACTCATCTTCCCTGCTCAGTTATCCCCATCCCAGCATTTTTTTTTCCAGTTTCAGGATTGCTGCCTCAAACCTGGGAAAACTGGGAAGAGAAAAAGTTCAATTTCTTTACAGGGACTACTAGAAGAAAGTCTAGAAAGTTTTCTAGACTGTGAGCCTGTTGTTGGCTAGGGATTGTCTCTATTTGTTGCTGAATTGTACTTTCCAAGCGTTTAACACAGTGCTCTGCACACAGTAAGTGCTCAATAAATATGACAATCAATGAATGAATGAAAGCCTCAATGGTTAGATTTGCTGCACAAGGGCTAACTAATTTGAATATTGACTATGTTTAAAAGCTGAGATTTGGGAACAAATCATTGATCTTTTAACATTTTTTTTCTGCAAGAATGTTTTCTATAAATTGAACACATGAGAATTTAAATCAGGAAAAACATACTGATAACAGCCACACACTGTTTTGCTCTTTTTGAAAGAGCGGGTTACATTAACGCTGTGTGGTTTTATTTCCTCAGTTGTTTTAAAGGAGCATACTTTAAAAGTCACCATGTAAAAGAGGGTCAGAATTGAAATTAGCTGCTCAGAATGGAGCTAAATAAACCGACACTTCAGCATTCATTCTGCCCAGCTACCATATCCACTGATAAATAATAAATTTTAGATTCCCACACTTTTATTTCAGCAGCTTATAAGAATACAAAATTCACTTCAAAGTTACGTAATGTCTCTTGGAACTCCTTAGCATTGTTCCTGGACATTGAGGTTAGGAATTGAAGAAAACTGTCTATGGTAGATCAGAGTGAACAGTACTCTGCAAACAACCAAAGTGGTCTGAATTTTGAGATTTTTTTTCCCCTTTTTGTTGATTTCAATTCTCCATCTAAATCATATTGCTCCTAAGAGGGTACAAGAAGGAGCATGCTACCTTATGATAGTTTCATACTTGGAAGTCATAAATAATACTCTCACATAAAACATCACTGACTCATCTCTGACATTACTAATACTAAATTGTTCTCCTGGGTGTTGGGAAAAGTGTTAAAAGGATTAAGTCCTCAAGAGAGAAATAAAGGGCAACTGGAGCAAGTTGCATGGATACATCCTAGCAGTCTTATTCAAACTCAATGTTTTTGAGTTCTACTCAAGCAGACTGTTCAAACAATGTTCTTACTTAACTTTCAACCATTTCCAACTGTTTTTCCTTTCAGTGTACATAAAAAAGCCACATATTGCCCGGGTTTGCAACAGCACAAGGAAAGTGGCCTATTAGGCAGCTGCCTGGTCAATTTGTTCTATTCAGGAAGCTTAACCAGATCACTCACATCCTCAAAAATCTATTTTGAGATCTGCATTGTTCATTAGGGCTATCTATATAGACCAAATAACTACAAAATCACGGGAAGCAGCATGGCCTAGTGGAAAGAGCATGGGCCTGGGAGTCAGAGAACCTGGGTTCTAATTCTGACTCCATCACTTGTCTACTTGTCTGCCAGTCGCTTAACATCTCTATGCCTCTGATCCCTCATCTGCAAAATGGGGATTCAATATCTCTTCTCCTGCCTACTTTAGACTCGAGCCCCATCTGGGACCTGATGATCTTGCTTCTGCCCCAGTGCTTAGTACAGAGCTTGGCACATGGTAAGCATTTAACATATACCACAATTATTATTATTATTATTATCATTTACCAATTTGGGCTGCATAGACAGCCATTAGAAACCAATTTTCCACACAACTTTGTATGCTTTATGAAAAGCATAAAAGAACTATTTTAGTCATGATGAACTTCTATGCTAATCCTTAATTTCTAAATTTCAGCTTTCATTGGCAGTAAATAAAAATAAACAGTTTTCTGTGAATAATGCACTGTAAGCATTGTTATAAACAGAACTAAAATTAAAATATTTCTGAGTGACATACACCCTGAAGAGAACAACAAATAGGGATGTTCCTTCCCATATCTGCCAATAAAACCTTCATTTAGATCACCTCATTTCAATTATTTTCTGACATTAATAACTTAGAGTATTTCAACCTAAAATGGAAATCTATATTTGAGATCTAATTAGAGCGTTGGGGTTTTATGGCACCACCGTTCCCTGCAATGTGAACAGAAAGTGCTAAACAGGCTTTTAAGAAAAAAAAATGAGTGCTAACTTGTCTCATCACATTGTCCTTTAAAGTTTATTAATCTACAGAAATTATTAAGTACTTACTCTATGCAGATCGTTGTACTACTAAGCACTTGGGAGAGCACAATAGAATAAGAAGATTCAATGCCTGCGAAGAGCTTACAATCTAATGGGCGTACTGGAAGACAGGCAACATTTTACACTGGCCTCAAACAAGAGTCATCTTGTTGGTTATCTTATTTGGCACTGCAACAGGACACTTTTTCATCTCTTACTCTGAAGGTTTTGCTCTATTATATCTCCCTTAGCATTAGCTAGAATGAGACTGCCCCACCGAGTTTATGACATAGTAGAGTTTATGACGTTCAAATAACCTCAAAGATTAAATTCATAGAAATGTAGTGATCTTTGGTGCGTTATAGCTTGGTGCATTCCTAGCTGCTTGGCAAGTCTAATATTTTCAAGTTCAGTGAGGCTTGGGGAAATAAACAAACCAATAGGAGGGAGGAAAAAAATGTGAACTTTGGGAAATTTCCAAAGGAGTTGCCCTGTTAAAATGAAAAGTACCCCCTTGAACTGATATCTTTATGACCATAAATCCTAAAAGGAAAATGCCTGTTGAAGCAGATGCCCAAACCTAGTGGTCCTGAGAGTAACAAGGTACAATACCTCTTCTGCCTAGGAGCGTGATCTGTCCTAATTCAATAGTATTTATTTATTGAGCGCTTACTATGTGCAGAGCACTGTACTAAGCGCTTGGGATGAACAAGTCGGCAACAGATAGAGACAGTCCCTGCCGTTTGACGGGCTTACAGTCTAATCGGGGGAGACGGACAGACAAGAACAATGGCAATAAACAGCGTCAAGGGGTAGAACGTCTCATAAAAACAATGGCAACTAAATAGAATCAAGGCGATGTACAATTCATTAACAAAATAAATAGGGTAACGAAAATATATACAGTTGAGCGGACAAGTACAGTGCTGTGGGGATGGGAAGGGAGAGGTGGAGGAGCAGAGGGAAAAGGGGAAAATGAGGCTTTAGCTGCGGAGAGGTAAAGGGGGGATGGCAGAGGGAGTAGAGGGGGAAGAGGAGCTCAGTCTGGGAATGCCTCTTGGAGGAGGTGATTTTTAAGTAGGGTTTTGAAGAGGGAAAGAGAATCAGTTTGGCGGAGGTGAGGAGGGAGGGCGTTCTAATGATCTGTTAGGGCAATGTTATGAAAATGAGTTTCAGAGTGCATCAAGCTCAAGTCACGTTTGGGAAACAGCTATCCAAATCCTTCCTTTGAAGTATTTTCTCATTTCAGCTTTAGTGTCTTAACTGCTAATTCTACTAATTACTTATTGAGCACATATTGTGCACAGAGCACTGTACTAAGTGCTTAGGTAACTACAATAAAACAGAGTTGGTAGACATGGTCCCTGCCCACAAGGAGGCAGCATGGCCTAATGGATAGAGCATGAGTCTGGGAGTTAGAAGGACCTGTGTTCTGCTCCTGGCTCTGCCACTTGTCTACTGTGTGACCTTGGTCAAGTCACTTAACTTCTCTGGCCTTCAGTTCTCTCGTCTATAAAATGGGGATTAATACTATGAACCCCATGTGGGTAATGGACTGTATCCAACCTGATTAGTTTGTAGCTACCCCAGTGCTTTGTAGAGCGCCTGGCATATTGTACATGTTTAACATATACCATTGGAGAAAAAAAAAGGGGGGCTACAGTCTGGAGGGAAAGATAGTTATTAAATACATTAAGGATATGTACATAAATGCTGTGGGTCTGAGGGTGGGGTGAGTATCAAGTGCTTAAAGGGTACAAATCCAAGTACAAGGGTGGTGCAGAAGGGCGAGGGAGTAGGGGGAATAAGGGCTTGTCTGGGGAAGGCCTCTTAAAAGAGATGTAATTTTAATAAGGCTTGGAAGGTGGGGAAAGTGCTGATCCACTGGATAGAAAGGTGGAGGGAGCTCCAGGCCAGAAGTGGGAGGTGGCTGAGGGGTCAGCAGCAAGATTAGGCAAGATCAAGGTACTGTGAGGTGGTTAGTGTTAGAGAAGTGAGAATGCTGGGTTGTAGTAGGAAATCAGCATGGTAAAACAGGAGGGGACAAGGTGACTGCAAGCCAATTGTAAGGAAATTCTGTTTGATGCAGAGATGGCTAGGCAATCACCGTAGGGCCTTGAGAAGTGGGGAATGTGGACTGAATGTTTATTTATGAAAATAATCCAGGCACTAGAGTGAAGTATGGACTGTATAGATTGGGGTGGGGAGAGACAGGAGGCAGGGAGGTCAGTAAGAGGCTAAGTGGGATAGTATAAGTGCTTGGGTCAGCATATAAGCAGTTTGTATGGAGACATTAAACATGTCCAAAACTAAACTCCTTATCTTCTCCCACAAAACCTGGTCCTCCCCCATCTTTCCCATCACTGTAGAAAACACCACTATCCTCAACTCATCTCTCATTCCACCCACATATTCAATCTGTCACCAAATCCTGATGGTTCAACCTTCAATTCACAACATTGCTAAAATCTGCCTTTTCCTCTCCATCCAAACTACTACCATGCTTATCCAAGCACTTATCCTATCCCACCTTGACTACTGCATCAGCTTCCTCGTTGATCTCCCGGCCTCGTCTCTCTCCCCACTCCAGTCCATACTTCACTCTGCTGCACAGATCATTTATTCAACAAAATTTGCAGTCCATATCTTCCCACTCCTCAAGAACCTCCAATATTCATTCAATAGTATTTATTGAGTGCTTACTATGTGCAGAGCAATGTACTAAGCGCTTGGAATGAACAAGTCGGCAACAGATAGAGACAGTCCCTGCCGTTTGACGGGCTTACAGCCATCCACCTCCATATCAAACAAAAACTCCTTACCAATCGCTTTAAAGCACTTAATCAGCTTACCTCATCCTACGTAACCTCACTCATTTCCTTCTACAGCCTAGCCTGCACACTCCACTCCTCTAGTGCCAGCTTACTCATTGTGCCCTGCTCTCATCTATCTCGCTGTGGATCCCTTTCCCAAGTCCTCCCCCTATCCTGGAACTCCCTCCACCTCCATATATGCCAGGTTCTAACTCTCTCCACACTCAAAGTATTATTAAGGTCTCACCTCCTCCAAGAGATCTTCCTTGATTAAGATCTCTTTTCCCTGGCTCGCTCTCCCTTCTGCATTGTATATGCACTTGGATCTGTGACCTTTGGATATTTGACATTCTTTCCTCTCCCAACCCCACACAGCACTTATGTACATATCTTTACATTATATATTATAAATTATTTATTCATTTTAATGCCTGTCCCCCACTCTAAACTGTAAGCTCATTATAGGCAGGTAATGTGTCTGCTAATTCTGTTGTATTGTACTCTCCCAAGCACTTACTATGGTGCTTTGCACATAGTAAGTGCTCAATAAATACCATTCATTGATTGATAGGAAAGGGCAGATTTTAGCAATATTGTGAATGCAGAAATATAGGGAATTTAGAACCAACAGAATATGGTGACATCTTTAATATGTGGATTGAATGGGAGAGATGAGTTGAGGATAATGCCAAGGTTATGGGCTTTTGAGACAGGGAGGATGGTGATGCTAACTACAGTGATGGGAAAGAAAGGGGGAGGACAGGGTTTGGGTGAGAAGATGAGGAGTTCTGCTTTGGGCATGTTAAGCTGAGATGTTGGAGGGTCATCCAAGTAGAGATGCCCCGAAGGCAGGAGGAAATATGAGACTACAGTGAAGGAGAGAGAGCTAGGCTGGAGAAGTGGATTTGGGAATCATCCACATAGAGATGGTAGTTGAAGCTATGGGAGTGAATGAGTTCTCCAAGGGAGGGAGTGAAGATGGAAAATAGAAGGGCACCCAGAACTGAACCTTGAGGGACCCCCATAGTTAGGGGAGTCCTTGATACAATGAAATGCTTCTGGGGAAAGTAATGGGGGAGTGGGATGGGAGAAGGGGGACAAAAAAGCAGAAGAGATGAGAGGAAGTGCACTGATTGTACAAGAAAGTGCATTTAAGTTCATACAAAACTTTGGAAAAATCCGATAAAGCCCTCTATGAGTATGTGGGTTCAGGAAAGAGGAATTTATGTGTGAGGATGGTCTCACCAGTACAACAATACATACTAAGTACTTACTACATGCAGAGCACTGTACTAGGCACTTAGTCATCATACAAATTAAAGATGTAATTCTTGCCCTCCTGGATCTTAGAATTGAATCGGCAAGGCAATAATTATTGACAAATTATACCACAGCTGGGTGAGATAGTTGACATTAATAATAAAGGTTAATAAAACACATGAGTGTCAAGGAAAATGAAAGAACAATTAGGGGGATTAATAAGGGAATGTCTCCTGAAGGAGGTGACTTTTGAGGAAGGTGGGAAGGGAGAGACCTATTGCCTAGGGCATTCCAGGTAGAGGGAATGGTGAAAGCAGTGGTTTGGAAGTGGGGAAGTTAAATTTGAGAAGCAGGTAGGAGGTTGGCTTGGGAGGAGTGAAAAGCTTGAACTGATTGTAGCAGAAAATAAGAACAGATAGCTAGGAGGGGATCAGCTGATGGAGAGCCTTGACACTGTTGTTCAGGATGTTTTGTGTTATATGAGAAGCAGTAGTGAAATGTCTGGCTTTGAGGTAAGAATCTTTTTTCTTTTTTTTTTTAATGGTTCATCCAGCTTCTCCCATCCTGTCACATCATTCATTTTACTACTCATTAGTCCTTCATTCAAGGCGCTGACAAAGTCAGCAGTAAAATAAAAATGAAACCAAGCAATCTAGACATTTATTAGAGGCTGTGGCAAAATATTTTGATGGAGAGGAGGTGGTAGCTATTGGCTAAATGAGATGTCTCCAATCATCTATGTTTATTGCTGATCAACACTACTCTGACCCTTGACTCTTCATTCCACATACAGTTTTAAGCCACTGTCATTTGTTACAGGGTTGGGAGGAAGCACCGGGATTCAGGGAACAGGCTGAAATATTCTGGGAAGTTCATTTTGTTTTTTCAATACATTAAAGCAGAAATAACATGGCTTACACTGAAAACCACATTTTGTCTCCTATTCATTTAAAGTGTATTGCCCCTGCCCTATATATGTGTACAAATACAATTTCAACATCTTAATACAATTATTCTTATAGGAAAAGAAAAAAAAGGAAAACAAAGACAAAAACACATTTTCCTCTTTTCTCCTAGAAACCTAAGGACAGTATTAAAAATATGCTCAAAACTACTACTCAAGGTAAACATCATCAAGCTGATATACTGCTGGAATGACCACTGACTAGCAAAGAAAGTTCCATAACTGTTGGCAATTTTACATTACAACATCCATGGTATGTAGAGTCTACCACATTGCCCCTAAGAAATGATTACAACTAATATCCTTCTGCCTTTTCACCTGCTGTCCTCTCACTTGCCCTACTAGGAACTTCTGCAACTATTTTCTTCTCCATGGTATGATGAAATACAGAAATTGAAAGCAAAAAATAAATTAGAAAAAGGAAGTCTCATTAACATAGAAACCAATCTGTAAATGGATCACATTAATCATAGAAGCCAGGAAGAGTAAATATGTCAAATACAGTCCCTTTACTATTTAAGAAAAGATTTAAGACAGGAACAAGGATGTACACGAGGAAAGTCATAACCTCCAGCTCAGGGCTACCTCAGAAAATGGCCTGTTTCAAGTGTGATCAGGAACAACTCTTTTTTTTCTAGAACAACAATATTACTATCTTGGATTGAGGTAATTAACAGTAATCACGCTGTGTGCAAAGCAGTTAAGGAGGCTTTTTCTCCCCATGAACTCTGCACAAGCAATATGCTTGCTACTAATGAAATAGTTTTTAACAAAAATAACCCCTATTATAAACTCTGTAACTAGACTTCTAAATTATTTGAAGAGCCCACCTCAACACCTGTCCGATACCCTCTCAGTAGAATAAAAGGACATTAGATAAGGAAGAAATGCAAATAACTCTACATGAATGATTTTCATGAGGAAAATGTTCAACATGATCTAAAATGAATAGGCAGATTCCATTTTACCTGATTTCTTGCTACCTTTTAAAAACTGCAAATAGATTCTGCTCAGAATGTATACTGTTTATTTCCCATGTGGTTATAAGTAATTCCATACATCAATATATGTTTCTTGGCTAAAGGGAAAATTTGTGTCACATTAATTTGTGGCCCTCAAAGCACATTTTACACATTTTTTTTTCTATTTTGCCAAAGGCCACATTAATCTTTGGCTGTCACAGAAAGCACACACACACGATCCGGCATTTTTGTGCTTTAAGTGTGAGCAAAAAACTGAACTTGCCAGTCTCAATATTAATGCAAACTGACAATATTAGAGGCCTTAAATCATGTGACATTATCAGCACAGCTCTAAGCCACTGGAATCACATTATTTTAGGGTGTTCTCTTTGGATTAATAGAAAATGTACATTGAGACAAAAAACATCAGACACTTCATTTTATTTTCCTAATAACCTTGCCTCTCTCTCTCTCTCTCTCAAGGGTTTTTGCAAAGAGAAGAAGCAAAATCAGTTGTAGTTAGCTACGCTTTTAGCAGGCAGCCTACAAAGTTTTATAAGGTTTCACAGGCTGAGAGCTTAAATAAAACAATCTCCAAAAATCTTCAGCAGATAGATATACTCTTCTTAACCTTATTTCAAAGAATCAGAAAGTCCTAACATCACATAATAAATTTAACATGAAAAAGATACTCTTTTATTAGCAATGCCCTGAGAGCTGAGCTTTCATTATAGTACTTCCTACTATAACCTCTTAGGCTATTAGCTAACATGTCAAATAGGTAACAGTCCTACAGGGAAACCTGATTAGAAAGGGACAGTGAAATATTGAATTTTTTTAAAAGGATCCCACATCTGCAGCATAATGCTGCTAAAATCAGGAAAACAACAAAGGATTTATTACCTAGCTGGGAAACATCTCATTCTCAAGGCAATGGCACCAAATGCTATCCTCCATAAAATGTAAACTGAGAATCTTTATTTTTAAAACCTATGAGATTTTTATTTTGTAAATAATTCATTTTCTGCAGCCTGAAAAAACCCAGTGAATGAATAACAAAATGTTCAAAGCTAGGAACAAGATGGAGAGGAGCATTACTTGGAGAAAAGGTGGAGCCTCATTCAAAGGCATCAGTGCCATTTATTTCAAGTTAAAGCAGCTCAAAAACTCATCAGCTGGAAGGAGAGTTTTTATTTTCTGTCATGTTTCATTTTGACCGTTACAACTTGCTTTCAAATCTCCTCCCTGCGATTCAAAACAATCTCTGCTTCACCAAATAGATACCCACAATTTAATAAAATTATCTATAATCCCCTTTTGCTCTGAACCACCTCAAAACACATACAGCAAAGCCAAGTAAATAAACCAATCCCCCAGACCCAAGAATAGAGTAGCTAAGAAGTACTTACCGACTTTGGGCTCCTCTTTGGGACTGGCAGTCCTGAAAAATGGCAACAAGGGAAAAATAAACATTAGAATATAATTATTACCTTTTCCTTAAAAAAATCCCAAGGTGTTTCATCATAATATGGACATCTTCAGAGTTATGTCAGATTTCTTCCTAGCACTAGAGTTACCAGTCTATTCATAACGAATCAAAGCTGGGAAAGAGAGAGAGAGAGAGAGAGAGAGTGGTGGTGGTGGTGGTAGGTAGGGGGAGATGGATCAGAAAAAGGAATGGGGGAGGGAGAGTGGGAGGGAAAGAGAAAATAGAGAGGCAGAGAGGGAAACGGGATAGGAGAGAGAGGAAGAGGGATAGACAGAGACAGACAGACAGAGAGACAGAAAGATCTATCTGCATTAGCTATGCTGACTTGTGCTGCAGCAGCCTGGAGGCTGGGGAAAGAAATTCACAGACCTCAGCGGCCTGGGAAATTGAACACTTGGACAGAATCTCAAATGCTCTCTTGGATTAAGGGAGATTTAACTTACAATTAAGATCAGGATATTTCCTTTTGACACAATCTGCTTGTCAATTTTATCAAACTAACCAGAAGAGCAGACGGGAAGCAAGTTTATTTGAAAAGTGCTTGCTAAAAATGGATTATCTGTTTCAAGAACTGCAAATGTACATTTGCATGTTTGCTTTGGAGAAAACACAGGATGAGCACCAAAAGAAAGATAGATGATCTTTCAACAGCAGAGAAGAATTTATTAATGTGACTCTGAGTTAGCTCTAAATTGATTTTGGATATCTAAAGCATTCTAGATTTCATACACTTTTATTTCCCGATAGTCATCCAAGCTGGTTTTGATCATTCTAGTGGGAAATAACTCTAGATTTCCTGTAATGGATTAGGAGGCATGAGGTTTGGATACGAGACAGACAATTTTAATAGTAAATATCAGTAGTGCTGGAGAAGAAATAATTGAAATGGAGAACTGGAAAGAAAGGTAATCATAATTTTTGAGCTTGTCCGTTAGCTATCTAGTGTTCATTGGATGGCAAGGACCAACTGAAAGGGTATTGCTCCCTCCCACTTCCAGGAGTAGCAAAATGTCTATTGTCAGGAAACATGAAACATGAGAGGAATAAGAATTTAAAGAGGAGAGAAGAGATAAATGATATCCAGTCTGAAATTAAAGTTCATGTGAGGCATTTTTCAACACACATATAAAACTACTAAAATGCAGATAATCTGAAGAACATTAATGAATTTTTAATCTAAATAATTTTCACTGGAAACTTCAGCTTCCTTTTTTAGTTAGTCAATCATACTTATTGAGTGCATACTGTGTGCAGAGCACTGTACTAAGTGCTTGGGAGAATACAGTCTAACAATAAACAGACACATTCCCTACCCATAATGACTTATAGTCTAGAGGGAAAATGATCCAAAAGTCTTTATGTAGAGTGAGGTCAACTCTGCAGAAACAAGTCGCTAAACTGGACTACAAACTAACTCTGACCCAGGAGAAACACACGTGGAGATTGGAATCAGAAAATGAAATCAGAATATCAGCAAGCTTCATCTACAAATATGATATCCCTAGTTATCTTCCCATTGAAACCTGTCCTCCCTGTCTTTCCATCACTGTAGACATCATCATCCTCCCTTTTAATTGATCAATTCTATTTATTGAACACTGTACTATGTGAAGAGCACTGTACTAAGCATTTAGGAGAGTACAATACATCAGAGTTGGTAATAATAATAATAACAATGATGGCATTTGTTAAGCACTTACTACGTGCCAAGCACTGTTCTAAGCACTGGGATAGATACAAGGCTATCAGGTTTTCATTCATTCATTCATTCAATAGTATTTATTGAGCGCTTACTATGTGCAGAGCACTGTACTAAGCGCTTGGGATGAACAAGTCGGCAACAGATAGAGACAGTCCCTGCCGTTTGACGGGCTTACAGTCTAATCGGGGGAGACGGACAGACAAGAACAATGGCAATAAACAGCGTCAAGGGGTAGAACATCTCATAAAAACAATGGCAACTAAATAGAATCAAGGCGATGTACAATTCATTAACAAAATAAATAGGGTAACGAAAATATATACAGTTGAGCGGACGAGTACAGTGCTGTGGGGATGGGAAGGGAGAGGTGGAGGAGCAGAGGGAAAAGGGGAAAATGAGGCTTTAGCTGCGGAGAGGTAAAGGGGGGATGGCAGAGGGAGTAGAGGGGGAAGAGGAGCTCAGTCTGGGAACGCCTCTTGGAGGAGGTGATTTTTAAGTAGGGTTTTGAAGAGGGAAAGAGAATCAGTTTGGCGGAGGTGAGGAGGGAGGGCGTTCCAGGACGGCGGGAGGACGTGACCCGGGGGTCGACGGCGGGATAGGCGAGACCGAGGGACGGTGAGGAGGTGGGCGGCAGAGGAGCGGAGCGTGCGGGGTGGGCGGTAGAAAGAGAGAAGGGAGGAGAGGTAAGAAGGGGCAAGGTGATAGAGAGCCTTGAAGCCTAGAGTGAGGAGTTTTTGTTTGGAGCGGAGGTCGATAGGCAACCACTGGAGTTGTTTAAGAAGGGGAGTGACATGCCCAGATCGTTTCTGCAGGAAGATGAGCCGGGCAGCGGAGTGAAGAATAGACCGGAGTGGGGCGAGAGAGGAGGAAGGGAGGTCAGAGAGAAGGCTGACACAGTAGTCTAGCCGGGATATAACGAGAGCCCGTAACAGTAAGGTAGCCGTTTGGGTGGAGAGGAAAGGGCGGATCTTGGCGATATTGTAGAGGTGAAACCGGCAGGTCTCGGTAACGGATAGGATGTGTGGGGTGAACGAGAGGGACGAGTCAAGGATGACACCAAGATTGCGGGCCTGAGAGACGGGAAGGATGGTCGTGCCATCCACGGTGATAGAGAAGTCTGGGAGAGGACCGGGTTTGGGAGGGAAGATGAGGAGCTCAGTCTTGCTCATGTTGAGTTTTAGGTGGTGGGCCGACATCCAGGTGGAGATGTCCTGGAGGCAGGAGGAGATGCGAGCCTGAAGGGAGGGGGAGAGGACAGGGGCGGAGATGTAGATCTGCGTGTCATCTGCGTAGAGATGGTAGTCAAAGCCGTGAGAGCGAATGAGTTCACCGAGGGAGTGAGTGTAAATGGAGAACAGAAGAGGGCCAAGAACTGACCCTTGAGGAACTCCAACAGTTAAAGGATGGGAGGGGGAGGAGGCTCCAGCGAAGGAGACCAAGAATGACCGGCCAGAGAGGTAAGAGGAGAACCAGGAGAGGACAGAGTCCGTGAAGCCAAGGTGAGATAAGGTATGGAGGAGGAGGGGATGGTTGACAGTGTCAAAGGCAGCAGAGAGGTCAAGGAGGATCAGAATGGAGTAGGAGCCATTGGATTTGGCAAGAAGGAGGTCATGGGTGACTTTAGAGAGAGCAGTATCGGTAGAGTGGAGGGGACGGAAGCCAGATTGGAGGGGGTCTAGGAGAGAATGGGAGTTAAGGAATTCTAAGCATCGATTGTAGATGACTCGTTCTAGGATTTTGGAAAGGAAGGGTAGTAGGGAGATAGGACGATAACTGGAGGGGGAAGTGGGGTCAAGAGCGGGTTTTTTTAGGATGGGGGAGACGTGGGCATGTTTGAAGGCAGAGGGGAAGGAGCCCTTGGAGATTGAGTGGTTAAAAATAGAAGTTAAGGAAGGGAGGAGGGCAGGGGCGATGGTTTTAAGAAGGTGAGAGGGAATGGGGTCCGAGGCGCAGGTGGAGGGGGTGGCACTTGCGAGGAGGGAGGAGATCTCCTCTGAGGATACTGCAGGGAAGGATGGGAAAGTAGGGGAGGGGGTTGGTGGGGGGGAGGGGAGAGGCGGAGGGGTGACTTTGGGGAGCTCAGACCTGATCGTGTTGATTTTCGTGAGGAAATAGGTGGCCAGATCATTGGGGGTGAGAGATGGGGGAGGGGGAGGAACAGGGGGCCTAAGGAGAGAGTTAAAGGTCCGGAACAATCGGTGGGGGTGACGGGCATGGGTGTCGATGAGGGAGGAGAAGAAGCTTTGCCTGGCGGAGGAGAGGGCAGAGTTAAGGCAGGAAAGGATAAATTTGAAGTGTGTGAGGTCGGCTTGGTGCTTGGACTTTCGCCAGCAGCGCTCAGCAGCTCGAGCATAGGAGCGTAGGAGGCGGACGGAGGAGGTGATCCAGGGCTGTGGGTTAGTGGAGCGAGAGCGGCGGAGGGAAAGGGGGGCGAGAGAGTCGAGATGAGTAGAGAGGGTGGAGTTGAGAGCGGAGACTGGGCTCAGTCTTAATCCCCATTTTACAGATGAAGGAATTGAGGCACAGAGAAGTCAAGTGACTTGCCCAAAGTCACACAGCTGGCAAGTGGTAGAGCCAGGATTAGAATCCACGACCTCTGACTCCAAAGCCCTTGCTCTCCCCACTAAAGTTCCCTGTCCACAATGACCTTACAAGCCTGTAACCTTGGCATAATTCTCGACTCATCTCTCTCATTCAAGCCATCACCAAATCATGTCATTTCTACCTTCACAACAATGCTTAAATCTTCCCTTTCCTCTCCAACCACACTGCTGCTTTGCTGATCCAAGCATTTCATCATATCCCACCTTGACTACTGCATCAACCTAATAATTGACCTCCCTGCCTTGCTCCATGCTAGACAGTCCTTACTTCACTCTGCTACCTGGAGAATTTTTCTAAAATAAAAAGTCAATTCACATCTCCCCAATCCTCCAAAACCTTCAACGGTTGCCCATTCACTTCCACATCAGAGAGAAACTTCTTACCACCGGCTTTAAAGCTCAGTCAGCTTGCCCTCTCCTACCTTACCTCACTGATTTCCTACTAGAACCCAGCCTGCTCACTTGGCTCCTTTAATGCCAACATACTTACTGTACCTAGCTCTCATCTATCTCACCCCTGACACCTTTACCATGTCCTCCCTCTGGCCTATAAACACCTACCCACGCAGCCCCATATATGACAGATCATCACTCTAGCCATTTTCAAAGCCTTATTAAAAACATATCTCCTCCAAGAGGCCTTCCCTAAGTCTTCATTTCCTACACTACCTCTCCCTTCTACATTGCCTAGACATTTGGATCTGTACCCTTTAAGCACTTGATATCCTCAGTCCCACAGCACTTATGTACATATCTATAATTTTTTATTTATATTAACAAGTGTCTCCCCATCTAGACTTTAATTTCCTTGTAGGCAGGGAACATGTCTACCAACTTCTATTGTAGTGACTGACAAAGTTTTCCTAAGTGCTTAGTACAATACTCTGCACACAGTAAGCATTCAATAAATATTACGTGAAATCCACCCACTCTTCATAATACCTACCATTACATACTCAATAATGACTAGAAATAATTTAAGCAATGACCTCCTGACAATGCAAGCCTGTTTGGATACAGCACACTCTATGTCCACAGTAATGGACAGTGACTACTATAATGCCAATTTTCCTTAACTTGGAGATTTTCAAGCATACAACAATAAGCATATGGGCAATAAGCATAGCCCAGTCTAGCATGGCATAGAGGATACAGCACAGGCCTGGGAGTCAAAAGATCATGGGTTCTAATCCCAGCTCTGCCACGTCTGCTGTGTGACCTTGGGCAAATCACTTCACTTCTCTGTGCCTCAGTTACCTCATCTGTAAAATGGGGATTGAGACTTAGAGCCCCACATGGGAAAGGGACTGTATCCAACCTGATTTGCTTGTATCCACCCCAGCACTTATTACAGTGCTTGGCACATAGTAAGCGCTTAACAAATACTATAATCATTATTATTATTATTTAAATGTATAGCTGGGTGACGTGGGAAAGAGTAACACTTGCACACATCAAACAAGACTTCAATTTTGGCTTTGCTGATTTTCCTACTGTCTCAATAAATTAAGAACTAAGATTAAATAGTTTTCTAGTGGAAAGATCATGGGTCTGGGATTCAGGAGTCCTGGGTTCTAATCCTAGCTCTGCCATTGGCCTGATGTCTGGCTTTGAGCAAGTCACTTAGCCTCTCTATGCCTCAGTTTCCTCATCTGTAAAATGGGGGTGGGAGACCTGCTTTTCCTACCTTTTAGATCATGATTCCATGTGGGAGAGGGATCGTGTCCAATCTTATTATCTTGTATCTACTTCAGCACTTAGCACAGGGTTGGGCACATGGTAAATGCTTATTAAGTACTAAAAAAAATTGTCACCTGCCCTAACAAAAGAAGCCAGGATTAGAACTCAGTACTTCTGATTCCCAGGCTGGTGCTCTTTCCATTAGGCCACACTACTTAGTCTGTAGCCTCTAAATTATTCTCCTGGTGGTTAAACTCAAGAGAATGCACCTCTTTGAACTCCTTATTCAAATCATATCAGAGATTTGGTTTAAAGACACCTGTATTTTAAGATATTAAAATTTGACAATGAACAATGCAACTATCCATATTCTTGCAATTTATAATTAGTTTCAGCTGCATATTCAGAATGATTTTAAATAGTTGAAAAATGATAGAACACACTTATTCAAAGCTATTGTTAGAATGGTCCCTCTAAGGCCTAAGAATTTTAGAATGATATTGTTTTGGGCCAAACTTTACTCTGGAGCAAGTGGTAATTAGCATTTGACAGAAATCATTTATGGTGCCACACATGCAATAATGTCAGTGACTTGCCGTGGGATGGATATATAAATGTGCAATATTTCCAGTTATAAAAATTTTTCAACATTACGTTGCTAATGAAAATCAAAGTTTGTGGAAGGAAGTAACACCTGCCTTTTTGAGCTAAACTAGCTCATTAAAGAACAAAAGGGTAGCTTCACCTAGGAGGTGGATGGGGGAGCAAATCAACAACTGAAGTCTTACAAGTCACATGCAAAACAACTTGCCCAAGGGTACACAGCAGGACAGTGACAGAGCTGAGACTAGAAGCTGGATCTGACTCCCAGTGCCATGCTCTTTCCACTGGGTGGCCCTGTCTCTATCCCATATTCAGAGATCAATAAATTCATTTAACACTATCAACCATCTGGGCTCTGGAAACAGCTAAGCAAACTTTGCTGCCCTAAGAAGTTCACTAAATTCTTAAGGTTAAACCAGGGTGGTATCATTAAGAGTGAATTCCGAATGAAGGTGCCCTGCCTGAAATTTTCCAAATCCAAGGACTGGGTAGATATCCCATCCTATTCCACTTATTCAATGCTGCCTTGCTTGAGGACAGAATAGAGATCTGGAAGCTGGTGTCACTAGGCTTCCAATCCTATGGAAAACTCCTCCAACTCAATGGGTTGTGATTACCATCTAAAGTCTATTCCCATCATCACAACAGAGAGGGAAACCAATAAGCCAGTAGCAAGAACAGAAGAGATCAAAATACTGTATTTAAAGCTCTTTCCCCAGGTAGTGCAGGAAAAAAATGGCATTATTTATAAGATTTGTCTAGTTCCTGTTCTGGTTTAGGAATAGGGAACAGCCCTTGCTTCTGAGAAAGTAGTCTCTTTAGGAAAAATTCTTAGTCCAAACTCCTTTTCCTATGGTCCCATAGCTCTTTCTCCAAGAAAGGGACTGGCTGTTTAGAAGACAATGGGGAACACCCAAGCTGAGAGGTCAGGGAGGACTGGAACTAACTGTTTAAAGATCATATGTAGTTTCTACATATCCCTTTTCCCAGTCATCACTGATGAATCACAATAATCTCAAGTGGACTGTAGTGACACATTTTCCAAAACACTGCCGTTTATTGGAAACGCAGAAAGTATGCAGGTTAGAATGGTAATGAGATCTAGTGGACAGAGCACTGGATTGTAATTAAGAAGTGGGTCACAGACTTCAAATGTAAATAATAATTGCCCCCTCCTATCCTCATCTGGATAATGCAGGATTAATGAGAGCCTCTGCTAAGCAATTTTGATCTCCCTCTAAAACACTGCAAAAACACCTGAGAATGAAAATATTTATTCTTGTCCTGGCTGAGATTCTCATAGCCACATATTCTATTCCACACTTGGACTTTCCTCTAAAGTGGACAGGTATTCAGTTGAGTAAGGAGCAATAACAGTGAAATCCAGAGAAATCTATTGTGCATAAAAAGTAAACAGGCTCTCCAATCTAAGGGAAACATGTAGATTAAAAGGCAAGCCTAGGGCCATACCATGAGTCAGGGCAGAGGGGTATTCATACTGTATTCAGTCTTTCATTAGAATATGTATTAGAACATTTCATTAGAACACATATTCTAACATGTTCTTTCTATAATAGGACTTGGGATCTTTTAAAAATTGCCTTACAGACTATTGATGCTTTACTTCATAAAGTTGCTTTAAATGTTCAAAAATAACTGCACATCAGCAACACACTTGCCCTATCAATCAATTGATTATATTTTTTGAGCTCTTACTTTGTGCAGAGCACTGTACTAAGCACTTGGGAGAGTACAATATAACAAGAGTTGGTAGACACATTCCCTCTCCACAATGAGTTTATAGTCTGGGGGGAGACAGACATTTGTATAAATAAATTAGTTATGTACAGTAGTGCTGTGGGGCTGAGGGAGGGGCAGATGAAGGGTGAACATTCAAGCATAAGGGCAACACATAAGGGAGTGGGAGAAGAGGAAATGAGGGCTTGGTCGGGGAAGGCCTCATAGAAGAAATATGCTTTTAATTAGACTTCAAAGGTGGGGAGAAGTGATCGTCTGTTAGATATGAAGAGGAAGGACATTCCAGGCCAGAGGCAGGATGTGGGTGAAGGGTTGGTGGTGAGATAGATGAGATCGAGGTACAGTGAATAGATTGGCATTAAAAGAGTGAGGTGTGCAGGCTGGGTTGTCAAAGGAAAGCAGGGAGATAAGATTTGGAGGGGGGGGATGTGCAGTGCTATCATTAGCACTGTCCTCTGTGTGGTTGAAACGAAGAAGTGAGGTACAGAAGGAAAGAACATACAAATTCAATTTCTTATTTGGGGTTTATCACATTGGGTTTTCATTTCCAATCAATAAACCTCATTATATTTTCTCAAACAGACAGCCTGATGAGCAGACCCAAAGTAGGAGAGCAAAATGGAAAAGGTTATTTGTTTGATTCAGCCTTGTTTTTTTCTGAGTTACAATTCTTAGAAAGAACCTGACAAATTAGGAAGGTACAAATAAAAAATGCACTATGGAAAAAATACATTAGAGGATACATTAAAGGATAACATTTTTGGCCAAGTTGGTTGAGAACTTTTTTTCCTATTCTCTGCTCAATAAAAATGGTAGGGTATCATCCAGAATCTAAATTATGAGCTAGAAGAAAGACACTGAATCCAAATAAAAACTACCATTTACCTAGCAACATAAAAATCAATGTGCAGATTTAGAACTGCAAACCCACAGATTTAAATAATACCAATGACTATAAATAGTATTAAAAAAACGTAAATCTTGGGCATCTAATTTTTGATGTACGAAGAATAGCCATTAAATATACTTAAGTTTATCAATTAATTTAATTCAATTAAGGTACTTGTTAAGGGCCTACTATGTGCCAAGTACTCTTCTAAGCTCTCGGGTAAATACAAGTTAGTCAGGTTGGACTTAGTCCCTGTCCCACAAGAAGCTCACAGTTTAAGTAAGAGGGAGTAAAATTTCATTCATTTTACAGTTGAAGAAGCTAAGGCACAGAGAAATTAAGGGACTTGTCTAGGGTCATACAGCAGACACGTAGCAGAGCAAGATTAGAACGCAGATCCTCTGATGTCCAGGCACATGCTCTTTCCACTAGGCCATGCTGCTTCTTACTACACCAAGTTGTAAAAATCAAATGCTAGAAAGTCAAAAGAAAATGAAAATCCTTTAGTACCATAACTACCATAGCACCATAACAATCAGATTTAGGTGGGGTTGGAATGAGGCAGAGAGGGATTACAGGGAAAGGGAAAAAAATTCTGAAAACCTCCTGATGGTGACTTTAAAATAACATTATCATCTTGCATCCAAATAAAGGCAAGGCTAAGTTTCCACCAGAGAATTTCAGGGCCACTTGAAAGAAAATGAACCATGAAACAAAATATAGGATGGCAATTTCTGAAATGCTGAATTAGGGAATTTTTTTTCCTTCCTTCATTTTGAGACTAATTTGTTATTATCAACCCTGTGGCATAAGTTTCTCAGTGCACAGACTATCACTACCAGTAGCACGAGACCCAGTGGCTCTGGAAAGCAAAAATATATTACTTTTTGATTAGTTCTTAACGATAATAATGAAGCACTGGACAATTGGTAATTATAATTAAGAAATACAGTCATACTTCAAGTGTCTCAGTTAAGTAGCTTCAAAGTAATAAAATAGATGGTGTGTCAATTGGCATTTGTTAAGAAGACTAAGAAGATGCTCATTCAGGCTTTACATTTCTACATGATAAGTCTATTTCAATTATGTTATACATGTCGCCTAATAAATATGTCCTGAGAAAAAATGGATGGTTTGGGATACTGGCAACTATTAATGGGATAAAGAACATTTCACCTCAGTGTCAGATCTCACATCTGGTAAAGGTTAGAAGTGCCTCAAAGTCATTAACATCAGATGCCTATTCAGAGGCCTGGGTAAGATGAATCGGTGATTACACAGTCACTTCAGAAAAACTGACATCATGTAAGGCACAAAGAGTCCTACTGACAACTTCAGCAAAGTGATCAAGTACTCAACATGTCCAGAGCCTGTCAAATCTGAAAAAGAATGGTCTTTGGAAGCAATGACTAAAAGCATATTTCAGAGTTGTAGGATCAGTTTACAAGGCTACATAATCTTTGAACAGAGGACTTTGTTCAGGGGGATGCTATTTTGGAAACTATTAGCACTTGGGCAATTTTCTCAAACAACATTGAAATATCTTTGTTAGTCAGAAGTCCAAAAATATTCAGTAGATAATTTAGGTCACTTAGCTTTGAACTATGATACTATGCTAGCAAAATTATGAGCTTCCTTCAGTGACAATTGACTTTTGAGGGGAAAATATTGTGGCTATATTAGGCACACCTTTAATGCCATATGGTAACAACCTCTTTAGTATTCCCCATGTCAGGAAGGGGGTGGGGGTGGATAGAGAGATTTAAATAGTGCAGAAAAAAAAGATAAAAATGTACCACTGGTTCTACCCAGAGCAATAAGCAATAGCTGGTAATTTTCAAAGGTATTATCAGAGTGTTCTAATCTCCATTATTTACTGTGTATATTCTGTACTATGACCACAGACTCCCTACCAGTTATCTTGGTTAACATTGGGTACTGGGCAATTGGAGACCAGGCAGAGAGTGCGGATGACTCATGCAAACGATCATGACTACTGTATAAACAACTCTACTGCACATCCTGCTGGTGGTAGGGTATACTTTTCTTCTCTAAACCAATGATGTCTTACCAATATTCACCCCAAACGGCACGGGGATAAAAAAAAAAGGTGCACTACTGTACTTTGAGGGGCAGAGTATGCAAATGTGCAAAAGATTCTCATGTGATACCCATTGCCATGGATACAATCTCACTGTCAGCAGCAAACTGAAGGGCAACTGTACATACTATATATCAGATATAGTATGTTTTCATCAATAATGTAAAAGTACCTTATTTAGAAATAATCCAACACAATGAAGAATTAAATGAGGACTGCTTCCAGCTTCAGTCTTAGAATATGGATTGAAAATGTAATTTATAATTCTGAGTTTGTTTTTTTCAGTTCAATTCCTCATCTATGAAAACTCTCAGCTTCTAAAAGAAACCTTGTTTTCCAGACTAACAGGTTCACAACCTTTTCTTCCCCACCTGCCTTATTTTCAAAAAGGGTCAGTAATGAGGCATACAAACATGTTTAAACCCCAACTGCCTCCACCTCTCCCATCTCTCTCCCCCAGCGACCTTGCCATCTACTTCATCGACAAAATTGAAACCATGAGATAATAACTCCTCCAAATCCCTTTACCTCCCTAGGTCCCTGACCTGTCTGACCCCCACATCCACTCCCTCATCCTTCCCAGCCATCTCCCAAAAAGAGATCTCCCATCTCCTTTCAAAAACTAAGACCACACACACAACTGCACCTCCAAAACCAGCCCTTCGCACCTTATTAAAACAACTGTGCCCATCCTTCTTCCATCTTTGGCTATTATCTTAACCAATCTCTCCAATGGCTCCTTCGTCTCTGCCTTCTGTAGACTGTAAGCTGCTTGTGGGTAGGGATCACATCCAAAATACATCGACTATCCTAAAAAAAACCCTACCCTGACCCCACTGCTCCTTCCAGGTATCCCTTCAGCTCCCTCCTATCATTCCTCTCCAAACTCCTTGAATGAGTTGTTTACTCCCACTGCTTCCTCTCCAACTCCCTTTTGGAGCCCCCTGCAATCTGGCTTCCACTCCCTTTAATCCACTGAAACTACTCTCTCCAAGTCACCAATGACCTTCTTATTGCCAAATTAATTTTCCTTGATCTCTCAGTTAACTTTAACACTGTGGACTATGCTGTTCTTCTGAAAACACCACCTGACTCTGGTTTCTCTAACACTCTCTTCTCCTGGTCCTCCTCTTAAATCTCTGGCCGCTCCTCAGTGTCTTTTGCCAACAACTTCTCTGCATCCCACATTCTAACTATAGGGGTTCTTCAAGTCTCAATTAGGAGTCCCTCCTCTATTCTCCATCTCTACCCATGTGGGTTGAATGAGAGAGAAAAGTAGAAGATAATGCCAAGCTTATGGGCTTTTGAGACAGAAAATATGGTGGTGCCATCTACAGAGACTAAATGGAGAAAGACGACTTGAGAAAATTGGATGGGGTCAAAAAATTGGAGGTCTCCATCAGGAAACAGGACAGATTTGTGGGGAGTTCATTCACTCCCACAGCTAAAACTACCATCACTACGTGAATGACTCCCAAATTTACATCCCCAGCTCCAACTTCTCCAACCCTTGGCAAGCTCACACTTCCTCCTGCCTTCAGGATATCTCTACCTAGATCACTTCAAACTCAGCATATCCAAAACTGAACTTCTCATTTTCTGTCCCAAACTCTCTGACTTTCCCATCATTGTGACAACACTGTCACTCTCCCTGTCTTACAAACCCCAAAGCTTGGCATTACCTTTAACTCATTTAATTCAACCTGTACATTCAGTCAGTCACTAAATAATGTCAAGTCTATCTCCATAACTTCTACAGATTTCATTTCTTCCTTTCCATTCCAATTGCTAACACACTGGTTCAAGCATTTATCATATCCCTTCTTGGCCTCTGTCTTCTGTGTCTCCCCTCTTCCAGTCCATATATCACCGCTATCTGAATCATTTTCTAAAAAAGTAATTCTGTGCCTTTCTTCCCACTCCTCAAGTACCTCCAAAGTTTGTCCATCCATGTCTGCATCCAACAGAAACTCCTCATCATCAGTTCCAAGGCACTCAATGAGCTCTCTCTCTGCTTGCTACTTATCTTTGCTCCTCTCCCACCTAGCACCCACAAGCTCTACTTCTTTGTCTACCCATGCATTATTGGATAACATACCAAGCCCGTTGTTGGGCAGGGATTGTCTTTATCTGGTATGGAATTGTACATTCCAAGCACTTAGTACAGTGCTCTGCACACAGTAAGTGCTCAATAAATACGATTGAATGAATATTGCCTAGGTATCAGAATTTAATGACAGGCTTAAATTCTGTGTCTTGGATCCCGACTCTGCCCCTTGTCAGCTGTGTGACTGTGGGCAAGTCACTTCACTTCTCTGTGCCTCAGTTCCCTCATCTGTAAAATGGGGATGAAGACTGTGAGCCCCACGTGGGACAACCTCATTCCCCTGTATCTACCCCAGCGCTTAGAACAGTGCTCTGCATGTAGTAAGCGCTTAACAAATACCAACATTATTTTTCCAGAGTAGATTGGAAAAGAACTTTAGTATTGACACATAGGAAGCACTTAAATGCCATAATAATGACCATAGTAATCATTATCTATAGGTTGCCAAATTGTACTTTCCAAGAGCTTAGTACAGTGCTCTGCACACAGTAAGCGTGCAATAAATACAATTGAATGAATGAATGATCTCTTCCAGAGAACATCATTTGGTCATGCTGCAAGAAAATACGTTTTTATGTGGTTTTATTACATAGACTTCTGGAATTTTGTATGCAATAATCTTGGAAAAGCAGCATGGCCTAGTGGCTAGAGCAAGGGCCTGGGAGTCAGAAGGACCTGGGTTCTTATCCTGATTCCACCACTTGTCTTCTGTGTGATCTTGGGGCAGTCACTTAACTTCTCTGTGCCGCAGTTACCTCATCTGGAAAATGAGGATTAAGACTGTGAACTCCATGTGGGACAGGAACTGTGTTCATCCTTATTATCTTGTATTTACCCCAGTGCTTAGTACAGTTCCTGGCACATAATAAGTGTTAACAAATACCATAAAAAATAAATAATAAAAGCAACTTATTAATTAATGATTGTTTTCTCTAAGCATAATTTGAATTATGATACTTATTAAGCACTTCCTTAATTAGGGAGGGAGAGGAAGGATCTCGTCCCTATTTTGCAGATGAGGCCCAGAGAGTTTGAGTGACTTGCCCAGCATTGCACAGCAGGGCAGTGGTAGTGCTGGAACTAGAGCTCAGCTCTCCTGACTTGCAATCCATTGCTCTTTCCACTGGACCATTTGCCCTCCCTGATGTGTGAATTTTCCAGTTTTAACCCAGCAAAAGAATTCTGGCGAGGGGAAGAAGGTGGTAAATTATACTATCGACAGTCTTCTTCACTTCAGGTGTGTTTTAGTCATTTTTAGTAGGTTGGCTAATTTTTGCCCATGTCCTTGAAGTAGCAAAAACCCCCAAAGAAGCACCATAATTTTAGCATAGCTGAACAAAGTGCAGCCTGTGCACATTATTCTCCTCAGAACTGTAAGAGAAACTGGAGAGAGTCAGATTAATGGTCCGATGAGCAAACTGTACTCATAGAAGCTAATAAGCAGCAGGGAAGTGGTGTGGCCTAGTAGAAAGACCATGGGACTGGGAGTCAGAGGATGTGGGTTCTATCCCAGTTCCGCCATATGTCTGTTGAGTGACCTTGGGCAAGTCATCACTTACCTTCTTGGGGCCTCAGTTACCTCATCTGTAAAATGGGAATTGAGACTGTGAGCCCCATGTAGGACAGGGACTGTGTCCCACCCAACTACCTTGTATCTATCACAGTGCTTAGAACAGTGCTTGGCACATGGTAAGCGTATAACAAATACCACAATTGTCTTTATAATTTTTTTATTATAAGCACTTGCTGTGTGCAGAGTACTGTACTGAGCAATGGAAGAGAATACACAGGTGGGAATTACACATAATCCCTATCCTTAAGGGGCTAACAATGTAAAAAAAAGTGTCCCATCTTCCACTGAATCCTGCCTTGCCCACCACAACATCTCCACCCGATCTGTGTGCCCATATCTCCCTAATAAAATCAACCAAAATATGCCTAAAACAAAACCACGAGTTCAAATTGCCCAAGCAAAAATTCTACTGATTGCCAGATCTTAGTTTCCCAACTAGTCCAGGCTATTAGCTCTCTGGGTGCCTTGAGAGGGTCACATGACCATCCAAACCCACTGGAGCACAAAGAGATAGAGGATCTCACAAATTCACTGGTGTTTGATCCTAGTCCTTGTGGGGAACAAAACTGTTTTTCAACCAATTATGAAAAATTACATGACTTTCGAAGCTGCTGATATTCATACTAGCATTCTCTTCTCATACAGATATTTTTTCCCTCTAATAATAATAATAATATTTAAGTGCTTACTATGTGCAAAGCACTGTTCTAAGCACTGGGGAGATACAAGGTGATCATGTTGTCCCACATGGGGCTCACAGTCTTAATCCCCATTTTACAGATGAGGGAACTGAGACACAGAGAAGTTAAGTGATTTGCCCAAAGTCACACAGCTGACAAGCAGCAGAGCCGGGATTAGAACCCATGACATCTGACTCCCAAGCCCATGCTCTTTCCACTGAGCAATGCTGCTTCTCTATACTGTAAGCTCATTGTGGGCAGGCAAAGTGTTTACTAACTCTGTCATATTATATGTACTCTCCGAAGGGCTAAGTACAGTGCTCTACATACAGTAAGCACTCAATAAATATGACTGATGTATTAGTATTCTTTGGACATATTATCAGACATGGTACTTATGGTACTGTCCAAACTCTGTGATGGGGTTACAACTAGTTACAGGATTCCTGAATCCTTTTCTTCTCCCCAGTCAATTATCCTAGATATCATACACTAGCTGAGCATTAATTTTTCACTCTGTATCTAGTCTTCCCCTGTCTCTGAATTATTTTTTGTCTGTCTCCCTTGTTAGGCTGTGATCTGTTTGATTTCTTCCAAGAGCTTAGTACTGAACCAAATAGGCCTTCAATAAATATTACCAAATGATTCATAATTATAATAATAATGATGCTATTTGTTAACTGCTTACTATGTGCCAAGCACTGTTCTAAGCGCTGGGGTAGATACAAGGTAATCAGGTT
Organism: Ornithorhynchus anatinus; assembly: GCF_004115215.2. Lineage (NCBI taxonomy): Eukaryota > Metazoa > Chordata > Mammalia > Monotremata > Ornithorhynchidae > Ornithorhynchus > Ornithorhynchus anatinus. The sequence goes on along the minus strand of NC_041749.1, from coordinate 63,116,459 downwards.
GTCCCACATGGGGCTCACAGTCTTAATCCCATTTTACAGATGAGGTAACTGAGGCACAGAGAAGCTAAGTGACTTGCCCAAAGTTACACAGTTGACAAGTGGTGGAGCAGGGATTAGAACCCATGACCTCTGACTCCCAAACCCATGCTCTTTCCACTAAGCCACACTGCTTCTCTGTGCATCTTCTTCTATATGTCCCTTTAGAAAAGGGTCAGCAATCAGCACTCCCTGAATGACTTTTAGTGATGGTCAAAGCCTGTGAATTGGATGAATATAACCAGTGGCTCAAAGGTGTATTCTTGCACAAGCTTCCATCTCTCTTGTCACATTCTCAAGCATAAGGAAAAAGAACAAATAGACTGTATGCTTCTTGTGGGCAGGGAACCTGTTTGCCAGCTCTGTTGTATTGTATTCTCCCAAGATCTTTGTGCTCTGCATACAGTAAGTACTCAATACATACCATAGAATGACTGATTGATAGAGCAGAACTCATCCTGCTACATAGCTCTGCTTTGCTCCAATGGTGATGGGGAAAGGGTCAAAAAGTGCATCTTCACTTCATAAGCTAAATCATCATGGAGGGGACAAGTTATTAGGGCTACCAAAAGTACTTTGTAGTCAGGTGTCGGGCCACTGAAGCAATGTTTGGATTCTGGACTCCCAAAGGGCAGAGCTTTGATGCATCCTCTTGTTGTTCCCCATGTTAGTGTACCACACCACAGGATGCAAGCAAAATTCAATTTTGCTACCAGGATGAAAGAAAAGTAGTTTGTTTTTTTCCACTGTATTAATTTTCTAAAATTCCTGACCCACTACTTATTCCTTGATTTACTGGTGATTTACTTCCAGGCACCTCTGGTTAAACGGCCAGGTTTAATGCATGGTGGAAAGTTCTGCTGTGCCACCTTGTGTTTAATCTCATCAAATCTGAAAAAGAATCACACCATGCACCTTTGTGTGCTCTGGTTCCCCTGGTTTAATGATAACAGTGACAATCAAATTGAACACAAATAAACCTTTTAATCAAATAGTTATAGTCTTGGGGAAATCACAAGGCTTAAAAATGAATTTATTAAAGCAGCTTTAAAAGCTGGCACTCGAAAAAAATAAAATCCCAATGAAAAGAGTATTTTCTTCTGGTAAACCCTCAAGTTACTTAAACGATTTTAACTGAGTTAAACCTAAAGATACTGCTAAAACCGTTACTTTGCTGCAATTTGACACTACTATAATATTTTGCAAAGCATGAGGCTCATTTCTCTAAGGTGAATATCATTTTGCCATCCCAGTGAAGTCAATTACCCAACTGCTTAATAGCCACTTTGGCATCATGACATATACCCCTCAAAACACACTAATTTAAGTAATCATTTTAGCCTTTAGAACTACCCATCATGCATTAATGCAGCTATCACTGAATTTTACTTTACTGCATTATTCACTGTGGACAGTGAATGTGTTATATTGCTATATTGTACTCTCCCAAGCACTGAGTACAGTGCTCTGTACACAGTAAGTGCTCAATAAATACAATTAATAAGACACCCAGCAAATAGAAAGAACAATTTATAGACAGCTCAAATTGTCCCAAGTTGAGGACTAATTGACAAACAGTGGTGTTCCTTACAGTTGTAAAAATAATTGTCGGAACTACAAAATGAAGCAAGCAAGAAAGAGAGTTGTTTATTGCAAATGAATTACTATAGCGATGTAGGTGTTCGAAGGGAGCTGCAAGAAAGAGTGCTTTTCTCAATTATTGGCTTCCAGATCTGATGTTATCAACAGTCAATTTTGAGAGACTGTCCTAAGTGCTTGGGTGAATAGAATATAACAATATATCAGAGTTCATTCATTCATTCAATCGTATGTATTGAGCGCTTACTGTGTGCAGAGCACTGTACTAAGCTCTTGGAATGTACAGTTTGGCAACAGATAGAGACAACAAGGGGCTTACCCAGCCCACACTGATTTTATAGTTTAATCTCTTGGGAGAGTACAACATAACATGTAGACACAATCCCTACTCTCAGGGAGTTTACAAATAGTTTGATCTCATCTAGTATTTATTTCAGGCAATCAACTCTCTTCAAACCTCCATTCAGAACCTACCTACCTCCAGATTGTAAGCTCTTTGTGGACAGGGATTGTATCTACTAACCCTATTATATCATACTTTCCCAAGCACTTAGGACAGTCTGCTGCACACAATAAACGTTCAATAAATACAACTGATTGATCTTTCCTTAATTAGAAGACCATTTCAAAGATTAGTACCCAGACAAAGCAGGATTTGATTGATAAAAAGGAAATCTCTTCTTTAGTAGATAGAATGTGGGCCGGGGAGTCAGAAGGTCATGGGTTCTAATTCTGACTCCGCCACTTGCCTGCTGTGTGACCTTGGGCAAATGACTTCACTTTTCTGGGCCTCGGTAACCTTAAATGTAAAATGGGGATTGAGGCTGTGAGCCTCACATGGGACAGACTGTGCCCAACCCAACTCATTTGTATCCACCCCAGTGCTTACTATTAGTGCATGACACAAAGTAAGTGCTTAAAAAATTCCATAATTATTATCTCAATTTTTTTCCATTTAAGTCAAAGGAATCTTTTAAGAAAGCTTTCTGAACTTCCTGTGTCCATAGGATGGTCAGTGTTTAATAATTACTGACCCAAATGGAAATTTTTCTAACTCAACCGGCTACAAGCATCATTGAAAGTCTTGGAGTCATTGAGGCAGTCATCCGAGAACTACTGTAAGCTGCTGAATCCTATGAAAGTACACCCCAAGAGGACATGCATATGATTAATGAAACAGCTTCATTCAGTAGGGCCAATGCTAAAACTGACAACAATCCTGAAGAAAACTAAGGTCATGCATTAGCCTACACCTAGGAAACCCTACACACAACTAAAGATTTTCATTGCCACTACATAACTTAATGTGGTCTCCATATTACCTAGTTAGGCAATACCCTATCCGATGATGCACAGATAGTCTGGGTAGTGAAAAACAGAACTGGAAAGCCAGCATTTTTTTTTTTGGCAGTTTGACAAGCCAGCGTTTAATGAATGCAAGGCATCAAGCTTCATTTAAGTTAATGGTCTCTAAGCTGCAGTTGTCCCCAACCTTCTGTTTGGTTGTGAAACCTTGACTTATCACTGATGATACACCCAGATTCTTGAGCAGTTCACCCACATCACCTACGAGCCTCATGAGCAACAAATGGTGGGATTTTATAGGTAGGTAGGTAAGATCATTAACCACTGAGTCCTGTAACAAAGTACGGTCACTGGCCATTGAAGCGATCCTCGCCAGCAAAACAGCTGCTACTGTTGTCGAACTGATATTCCAAAAGTTATGGATTGCTTAGTTGAAAGAAGGTAAACACAGACAGGGAGGACAGATGTTTTAAAAGCATAATGAAGCATTCTTTCAAATAATGTACTTATGGCAGTTAATTTATAGACCACCACAGAAGAGGAAACAGGTTTGAAAGGGCCTCAATCAGGAGAGGGGTTACTCCACTCAGCCAGAGGCTTTGCAAAGATCAGGATGTCAAGAGGTGATCTCAAAAACAGTGATAAGCCTTGTATAAAGCAAATGCATGCACATTAGCAAGGAACTATCTTTACACCTACATCATGTGCAATGGAGTACTCAGTCATTTTTCCCAAACAAAAAGACTCAGAAGAGATGCTTTTGTGATATAGACTAGCTGGAAAACCACCTTTAGGTATCATTATCTAAATAGAATGGTACATTTGAAAACAGATGATAGCATAAGGCAATTTGACATTAGTGAAGAAGGCCCCAGAAATCAATTTTAACTGTAAATATAAAGTCAAGTGCGAATCTTGCTCTTAAAATGTCAAGGCCTCCAAGAAGCCTTCCCTGACTAAGATCCACCTTTCCTCCCTCACCTCCCATTCCCTTCTGCGTCACCCTGACCTGTTCCCTTTGCTCTCCTTGCTCCCCTGCCCCACAGCACTTATGTATTTGTCAGTAATTCTATTTATTTATATTGATGTCTGTTTATTTGTATTGGTCTGTCCCCACCCCCACTAGACGGTGAGCTCATTGTGGGAAGGGACTGTCAGTGTTTATTGCTGTATTGTACTTTCCCAAGTGCTTAGTACAGTGCTCTGTACACAGTAAGCACTTAATAAATACGACTCAATGAATGAATGAAAGATCTGAGTCACATGAAGACAAAAATGATCAGATAGAGATAAGGCAGAAAAAAAAGTATATGAATGAATGGTAACTTAAAATGTAAATCACTTATAATTAAGAAAACCCTAAGCAATATAAAATTGAGCGCAATCCTGTCTCTTAATTTCTACACCACTACAACTGCTTAAGCAAATCCCCAGTTTGATGTGCTAAAGAAAAAAAACCAAAAAAGCAGAAGCAGCTTTCAAAGGGAAGAGTGTGATATGCACTTTTTTTAACAATAAAGGTAAATGATAATGGAATGGAAGGTACAGGACCATTATAAGTAGTCCAAGATTAGCTGACCATTTTCTGCATTATAAAAAGAAAAAGAAGATAAAGGGTTTGAGGTGTTTTTGTCTAAAGAAATTATATCAACCTGGAGAACATACATATTAGAATAGATATAAGAATATGCGACAAATGGGTGAAGTCGCTGGGGCAAGCATTTAGGATGCAATCCTGCTTTTATTATCTTTCAAAAAATGATTTGCTGAATCCCTTGCTTGCCTGATTCTCTGTTACATTGCTTCAATTATTATTTAAAGAAAAATCAATTCACTACATACACTTCACCTTCATTCTTCAAAAACCAAAACTTTCTACTCAAGAACCATTTGTCTGTATTCCATTTTGGTCACACTCAAATAAATCGATCAATCTGTTGTGGGCAGGGAATGTATCTATATTGTTATATTGTACTTTCCCAAGCACCGCACTGAGCAGTAAGCATGCAATAAACGTGATTCATTGATTGAATCAATTACATTTACTGAGCACTTGCAGAGCACTGTACTAAGCACTTTGGAAAGTACAGTATAACATATTTGGTAGACACACTTCCTGCCAGTTCTGGAGGGGGGACACAGATATTCATATAGACAAATAAGTTATGGATATGTACATAATTGCTGTGGGTCTGACTGAATAATAATTATTATTAATAATTGTGGAATTTGTTAAGCACTTACTATATACCAGGCACTGTATTTACCATTGGGGTGGATACAAGCAAATTGGTTTGGACACAGACACTGTCCCACTTGGGGCTCACAGTCTCAATCCACATTTTACTAATTAGGTAACTGAGGCCCAGAAAAGTGAAGTGACTTGCCCAAGGTCACACAGCAGACAAGCAGAAGAGGGCAGGATTAGAGCCCATGACCTTCTGACTCCCAGTCCCATGCTCTATCCACTATGCCACGCCAGGGCAATGCAGAAGGGAGAGGAAGCAGAGGATCTTTAGAAGTCGAAGAAGGCCTCTTGGAGATGAGACTGTAATAAGTTTTTGAAGGTGGGGAGAGTATATGTCTGTCGGATACTAAGGGGGAAGAAGTTACAGGCCATAGGCAGGATGTGGGCAAGGGATCGGTGATGAGACAGATGAAATCAAGGTACAGTGAGTAGGCCGGGTGGTAGTAGGAAATCAGTGAGGTAAGAGAGGGGCAAGGTGAGTGTTTTAAAGCCAATGGAAAGGAGCTTCTGTTTGATGCACAGGTAGATGGGCAACCACTGGAGGTTCTTGAGAAGTGGGTAGACATGGACTGAATGATTTTGTAGAAGAATGATCCAGGCAGCAGAGTGAAGTATGGACTGGATGGATGAGGGTGGGGAGAGAGAGGAGGCAGGGAAGTTGGCAAGGAAGCTGATTCAGAAATCAAGGTGGGAAAGGCTCTCAAAGGATTAAAAATAACAAGACATGAAGAAGGATGAGCTACCACAGTGATCAATTCTAAGATGGTGGCTCCAAACCCATAGTCTTTACAAAACCAAACTGATACATGACTCTGCTACCATCAAGAATGTTTTTCAAGACAACTAGAATAGGCCCCACCAGATGCTCAAAAGAAATGTCAAAAGTTCAAACACTCTTTGCCATTCTCTACTACTTTAACCCATTGACACCAATTCATACAATAGGTTACCACTTGATCCATCATCACTAAATCATGAACTGCAGCTCTGTTTGGGCAGTTGGTGTTGATGTAGCAACTAAACACTTAAGTGGTGAACTTTTTACATCACTCTTCTGGGAAGGCCTGAAGGGCAAACCAGAAAGAATGACTTGATCACAGGAGTTCAACTACCTGACAAACAGCTCACTGCAGCTCTAATTAGGATGGTTTTGCATCATTGGGGGGAAAAATTAAAAGTAGAGTTAATGTTAATGACATGAGATTAGATATTGCTTTTTTCCCTCAATCAAATTTAATGAACTAAATATCTTTAGTACTTATGATGAGAATGATAGTCAAAATTTGTCCTTTATACCCAGAACTCCATTTATTCATCTATGCCTTGGACTTATTTTCACAGGCAGACTGCACTTCCAGTGAAAAGCAACAATGTGGGAATTCTTCAATTACCAGAAGTAGTGTTGCCTAGTGGTTAAAGCATGGGCCTGGGATTCCGAAGACCTGGTTCTAATCCCATCTCTGCCACTTGTCTGCCATGTGACCTTGGGCAAGTCACTTCACTTTTCTGTATCCTAGTTACCTCATCTGAAAAATGGGAATTAAGACTGAGCACCCTATGTGGGACAGGGACTGTGTCCAACCTGGTTAGTGTATAGCTATCCTAGTGCTTAGTACAGTGTCTGGCATATGGTAAGCGTTTAAATACCATTAAAAATTATTATGTATGAGCCTATCTTCAAATTCTCAAAATTTATTTTCAACAATTTTATACTTTGCCCCTGAAGTAGTTTCCAACAAATGAAATTGGAAAACTCTAAAAGTAAATATGAGTATATTTCCCTCACTCATTCCCTAAAGCTGATGACAGCTATTAATGTTCCCACTTCACTCAAGACAAAACAGGCCCAGAATGTCCAGTCAAAGACCACAGAATAAATCGGTAGTTGATCTGATAGCATGTAGAACCCAGATTAACTCCTAACAATTCTGCATTCACGATTGTTTTCCCCTCTCTCTCCTCTTCCCTTGCTCTCGCTCTACAATATGATGCTCGTTTGAGCCACTGGTTTTTCAGAGAAATGTTTGAGAAGGAGGGCAAATGGATTAACTCCATGCTCTGTAAGCCACTGAATAACTGTGCTCACAAAATTGCATTTATGAAACCTAGTTTTATCACATTAAAGGTTTTACAGAAAGGAAGTGGAATAAAAAAAGATGTTCTTACACTGGGAGATAAAATACTTTTAGACCAGAAATATGATCCATTTTGAATACTATAATTGAGGTTGATTTTTATTTTCTACTCTTGAAAAGGCAAAAGTTTAACAATTGCAGTGCATGAAATCTTCACTTGAAAATCTCCTTAACAGTGAAAAGGAGCTTCATCTGGTTACAAAGCTTTGCTTTAAAGAAGTAGAGCAAAACTGCCAGAGTTTGGTTATTCACTAGATTTTGGAGTTATTCATAACCCCTACTGGGTACTGACATAATTTGGGGTAATTGCTAATAAGTCTTTGCACTGCTTTCACTGTTAGGGGAATGGCAATTTAGAAATTCTGTCAGAATGCAAATGCCCAAATCCTGATTCCGCAGTATCTTTACTGGACACCAGAGGGAGGAGGAGGAGAGGACATCCAGAGGAAACAAGAAGAAGCTCAAGTGACTGAAAAGGAGTTTAACCAGGACTGCAGACACACAGGGTTTCTCGAATTACACCAAAATAAATAGTGACTGTTTCTCGATCCAACATTCCCTATAAGAAAGCTGGCAGAAACAAGGCAAAATAGTTCCTGAAAAGGAGGTCTGAGGATTTAAGAAAAAAATCCAACCATAGTGATTCCTGGATTGTTTTTATTAAGGCAATTCAAAATAAGAGTTCTTGAACAAGGACTACTTTTCTTTTCAGCCTTGTAAAGAACTATAAATATGTGACCAACCTGTTTTTGAATACTACAGAATGAGGGTGTGTTGTCTTCTGGAAAGCACTCTGGAAGGTACCTTCGGGTTCTGCATGTACAATATTTTGTGAATGTGCATACAGGTTTGTGGGTGGCACTGGTCGATAAATCCATGTGTTGCCCAAGGCTGTGGAAGCTTGACAAATTGGGGTTTCTCCCTCTCTCACCCGCTAGAAAGTTAGGTAAGGGCTACTGAGGCCTGCACATGTCCCACCAAAGATCAAGTAGTGTGGCAAGAACTGCTTTGGTGTTCATTGTCCGACTGTGTGGCACATCTCATTTATGATCCTGTTTTGCATGGTCCAGTAGAAATAACATGGGACTGGAAGTCAGAAGACCTGAGTTCTAATCTCGGGTCTGCCACTTGCCCTGCTGTTTGATTTTGGAGAAGTCACTTATATTCTTTATACCTCGTTTTTCTCACCTGTTAAATGGGGCTAAAATAGATGTTCTTCCTCTCTCTTCGACTGTTATCTTCTGGGGATAGGGACCGTGTCCAATCCGATTATACTATAGCTAGCCCATTGCCTAGTTCAGTGCTTGGCACATAGGAAGCATTTAATAAATGCCATCATTATTATTAGTATTTTCCCAATTTAAGCCACAGTATGCCACAAAATACCTGTCCCTTGTGATGTCATGTTTGATGTTTGGGGTAACAAGCACTGTTTTATCTTTTGCTGCTTGTCTCTGGTTCCTTAAAAAGCTTTTGCTTAAAAGGAGCCACTCCTTTCTTGATAGCAGTGTGCCATGCTGGTCTATCCTTTGCAACTATGGAAGCAGCGGGGTCTAGTGGAAAGAGCCCAGGACTAGGAATCAGAAGAACCTGGGTTCTAATTTAGGCTCCACCACTTGTCTGCTGCGTGACCTTGGGCAAGTCACTTCACTTCTCTGTGCCTTAATTCTGTTATCTGTAAAATGGGTATTAAGACTCTGAGCCCCGCACAGGGCAAGAACTGTGTTCGAACCAATAATCTTGTCTCTATCCCTGTGCCTATGTGCTTGGCCCATAGTAAGTTCTAAGAGTTTAACAAATGTTATTACAAAAAAAACAAAAACCTAGGCAGCACTCCCTGAGGCCCTTTTATTTTTTTACCAAGTTTTTAAAAACATTTCTTCTTTCCTTGCTTTTGGCATCCCAATTTTGCATCTCCATAGAGCAATCTCAGAACTAAGTTTCAGAACCTCATTGTCTGTGACCCTTTCTTGCAATTGTATACTGAGTTTGGCTCATAAATTACTGACGGAACTGCTCAAGGAGCCAAATGTGGAGCCTTTGTGAGCTCCAGATCTTGCAACCTGGAGTTGGACAACACATTACAAATTCCTAGTCCTTTAGTTTTGTTCTAGAGCCTGATACCAAGATGAGAAGTTGTGTTCTCTAATTCATTAAATAGTATTTATAGAGCGCTTACTATGTGCAGAGCACTGTACTAAGCGCTTGGAATGTACAATTCGGCAACAGATAGAGACAATCCCTGCCCAATGATGGGCTTACACTCTAATGGAAAGAGCACTGGCCTGGGAATCAGGATACCTGGGTTCTAATCCCAGCTCTGCCACTTCTCTGCTGTGTGACCTTGCACAAGTCATTTAACTGCTCTGTGCCTCAGTTTCTCCCCTGTAAAATGAAGATTCAAGACCCATTCTCCCTCTGTCTTAGACTGTGAGCCCCATGTGGGAGAGGAACTGTGTTTGACCCGATTATCTTGCATCTACCCCAGCACTTAATACAGTGCTTGACACATGGTAAGCACTTAATACATATTTTCAGTATCTTTATAGCAGTGCCATGCTGCTCTGCTCTCGACCTCTCTGGAAGCAGCATGGCCTATTGAATAGAGCACGGGTCTGGGAGTCAGAAGGAACTGGGTCTAATTTCAGCTCTGCCACTTGTCTACTGTGTGACCTTGGGCAAGACACTTCACTTTTCTGTGCCTCAGCTTCCTCCCCTGTAAAAATGAGGATTCAAGGTCTACTCTCCCTCCCTCTTAGACTGTGAGCCACATTATTATTGTTATTATTATCATGCTGCCACCATGCTCTGTGGCAGGCCTTCTTGATTTACTTTTCAGCCTCCTTGTCTAGCATTTATTGTCAGCCAGGGAGCTGTATAGGTAACAGACTTCTGTAACAGTATTTAGCTCTGTGTTGTCAATAGCAAGCTTGGTTTTGTACATGGCTTCCCGGGAGGATGCTGATCATCACTTGATCTATCATCTCAGTTTTCTGCATGATTCTGTAAAGTGATTTATAATCATTAGCATGTTTTCCTGGATGTGTCTCTCTAGGGTGCAATCATCTGCACACAACAGTTTTTGAATGATTGTCTCTACGACTTTGATTGGTGCCTAACGTCTGTTGAGTTGGAAGGGTTTCCAAGAGGTGCAGAAGATCTGTAGCATTTCTTCAGCATATGTTCTACATGTTGAAAAAGAATCTGTGTAGGTGTCCAGGCAGCACAACCCCTTCTTGCTTGCAGATTCCCATTTAGTATAATAATAATAATAGTAATTGTGCTACTTAAGTGCTTACTATGTGCCAGGCACTGTCCCAAGTGCTGGGGTTGATATGAGCAAATCAGGTTGGACACTGGCCCCGTCGCACATGGGGCTCCCCATCTTAATCCCCATTTTACATAAGAGGGAACTGAGGCACAGAGAATTGAAGTGACTTGCCAAATATACCATCAGATCAAGGAGCTTTTACACTTCTTTGTGGCTCTGACTGCAGGAATGGTTTCATTTAAGTGTTCATTATCAACCACAGCATTCATTTAGCAACTACCGTGATGGAGCATTGGAACTGTAGGTTCTTGGAACTGTGCATAGTAAATAAGTAAAATACCCCATCCCTGCCTTGATAATAATAATAATAATAATTATTAAGGTATTTGTTAAGTGCTTATTATGTGCCACACACTATGCTAAGCACTGGGGTGGATACAAGCAAATCGGATTGGACACAGTTTCTGTCCCATGTAGGGACCAGAGCCTCAAATATCCATTTTACAGATGAGGTAACTGAGGCACAGAGAAGTGAAATGACTTGCCCAAGGTCACACAGAAGACAGGTGGTGCAGCTAGGATTTGAACCCATGACCTTCTGACTCCCAGGCCCATTCAATCTAATGAAGGAGATAAGCTGACATAAATAGATGAATATAAAAAAAAGTAAAATGGAAGAATATAGATTTAAAATGAGAAAAACCAAAGCAAGCAACTAAATGATCCATAATCATCAGATAAACATATTAGTGCTATGGTGCCTTAGGGGTGACATAATCAGGAATGTGGGGGTACTGCTTTTGTGTTAGAATGGAAGGCTGGCCTTCACATGTTGGTAGGGAATCCATTTTTCATAGAACATCATCTTCAAAGATGTTCTGCATGCAGTAAGCACTCAATAAATATGAATGAATGAATGAATGAATGAATGAATGAATGAATGAAGGAGAGGAAGGTGTGTTAAGAAGATTATTGGAGCATCAGGGTGGCCTAGTGGAAAGAGCACAGGCCTGGGAGTCAGAGGACCTGAGTTTTAATCCTGGCTCTGCCAACTGCTCAGCCAATTGCTAGCTGTGTGACCTAGGGCAAGTCACTTAACTTTTCTGTGCCTCTGTCTCCTCAACTGTAAAATGGTGAATCAGTACCAGTTCTCCCTCCTACTAAGACTGTGAGCTCCAAGCAGGAAGGGGACTGTGTCCGATCTAATTGATTTGTACCTACCCCAGTGCTCAAGACAGTGTTTGACACATAGTAAGTGCTAACAAAAAAATCATTGAAGCCATATGGCCACCTATTTAAGACCTTCATCTGTGAGCGGGGGGAGCCATCTCTATTCTTCAGTCGTGCTGTAATGGGCTACATGCGAATACCCTCTCCAGGGATGCACAGTATTCCATGGAATGGTTTTGATTTACAAGCTTTGGATCACATTCAGGGGAGATGTCAATTGGGGAGGACAGAAGAAATTTTGAAAGACACAATGATACAAAACCTTAAACAATGCGGCACACTGGTGAACATGGTTGAGACAGCAGCATCCACAGACAGGTCAGCTTGGCATGTATTTAGAATATGGTGAAACTCTCATAGGATGGATACTTCGACATGGTCATGACAATGGGAGAGGAAAAGTGGTGCAGTGCCAGGCACAGTGGCTAAATGAATATGCTGGTACAGCGAGATAAAATCTTTACAAGCATATGTAAGGGCTTGTCAGTTTTGCATCAGTGTTAGCCACATTCACACACATTGGTAAAATCTCCATCAGCGGTGTTTTTAAATACAAAAGGGAAAGTGTGTGAATACTTGCAGAAAATATTAATTTACAATTGGTAATTAGCTAATACAATTCAAGGTTCAGAATCCCAGTAATTTTGTAAATAGGTATTGCCGTACACTTCGCTCACCTGAGATCACCTCAGTCTCCTCATCTGTAGAATGGGGATTAAATGCTTGTTCTCCCTTAAACTGTGAGCCACATGTGGGACAGGGACTGTGTTCAACTTCAATATCTCATATCTACCCTAGTGCTTAGTTAATATTTGGCACATAAGAACATGTTTGACACATACCACACTTTTTCTATCTCACCCATCAGCATTTTGCTAAATATGGTCCTTAGGCCTCCAGGGCTCCATAAGTAGACCTATTGATATCTGTAGCCAGATTGATACTGCTGCTCCAAGGCTCTCATCTCTAGAATGGTACCTCCCTCATCACTCCTCATCAATCATAGATATTGAGCACTTACTTTGTGCAGAACACTGTTCTAAGTGCTGGGAAAAGATCAATAAGATGGAGTTGGTAGACATGTTTCCTGCCCAAAAGGGGCTTACAGTCTAGTGGGAGAGACAGACATTAATATAAATAAATTATAGATATGTACATAAGTGCTGTGGGGCTGAGGGAGGAGTGAATAAAAGGTTCAAATCCAAGTGCAAGGGGACCAGAAGTATATGGGAGACGAGAAAATGGTGGCTTCGTTGGGGAAAGCCTCTTGGAGGAGATGTGATTTTTAGTAAGCATTTGAAAGTGGGGAGGGTAATCTCTGCCTCCTTGTCCCTTCCCCAAGTGTACCTGCACCACAGGGCATAACCACACTATTTTTAGAATGAGGCTGTTGCTGTATAACTCCTTATCTAAAAGGGTCACACTCAAAGCAGAAGCTAAAAGTTAGCAGGGGAGTGAAGGGAGAAGAAATATCTCCCCAAAGGAAAAATGTAAAAGTTTTTAGATAAAAGCAGGGCCCTTTTCACCTCCATTCCCCACTTCTCTTCAAGTCATCTGCAGACATTTGCTCCACCAAGATCATTGTTCTACATAAACTAACCATAAGACAAGTTGTATATTCAAGATGAAGATGATGATGATCCAAACAGCGATTTTAATTCTTTCAGGTTCTAGATCTTTTTTTTCAAACGCACCACAGTAATATATATTTCTAATTCTCATTAGTTGTTATGGAACAAAGTTTTTGGAAGGAGAGAGAAGAAATGTAAAGCCAAGCACTCAGTTGATAAAGCAGAATGTGATGGAACGCTAACACATGGTAATGAGATGATAAAAAGATTACGGGTATTGAAATCACAAAATATTATTAGGCCTAACACCATGACTGAGGGTAAATACCCAGAGTGAGAGAAAAGACAAAATAATATTTTGTGAGATTAATCACATTGGCAAAGGAGCAAAGGTGAAGAGACATTTTAGTGAACTGAGAGTTGTTTGCAACTTATTTTTAGAAATGGGCCTCAAGTGGGCCTCAAAGAAGCAGTATGGCATAATGGAAGGAGCACAGGCCTGGAGTCAGAGGATGTGGGTACTAATCCTGGCCCTGCCAGATGTCTGCTGTGCAACTTTAGGCAAATTGCTTAACTTCTCTGAGCCATTATCTCATCTGTAAAATGGGGAGTCAATGCCTGTTCTCCCTCCTGCGTAGACTGTGAGCCCCATGTGGGACAAGGGCTGTGTGTACTCTGATTAACTTGTATCGACCTCAGTGCTTAGAACAGTGCTTGTCATATAAAAAGTGCTTAAATACGACAATTACTATCACTGTATTTTCCAAGCAGATTGAACGCAGCTCAGAAGAGAGAATGGATCCCATTCCACTTTCATCACATTAAGGATAAGTGATCCAAAAAAGGGATTTGGGGTGACTCAATCAATTATATCGATTGGGTGCCTACTATGTAGAGAGCATTGTGTTAAGTGCTAGGGAAAGGTCATCAGAAGGAAGAGACACGGTCCTCGTCCTCAAGAAGCTTAAGATGAAGCAGGATGTACCCAAGTACTATGGGGTCTGTTTATCTAAGGAGTTGGATTCACATTAAAGTAAATAGAGGCAGCACTCTTCCTTTACTGAATAGGTGTATTATACTTAAAGGAGGATAGCCATTCTGTTAACAGCCTCCTCATGAAAAATTAGAATGGCTAATATTCAGTAGTATCAGAGATAGATCTTGAAAGGGTTTCTTAGCTTTTAAGGTGAAAGAGAGAAAATTGAGAGAATAAAATAAACAAACCTACCTCCTCGTTGAACCAATAATGTCACTTCTCTTCCTTTGGGACATTCAATCAGCATATCCACCACTTGGTTGTGAGTAAGGTTCTGCACATTCTTCTTATTGACTTCAACTATAAGATCTCCTTCCTTGAGGCCTCTGCACCGAGGGCTGTCAACAATTTGTTTTACTCTTTGACCTCCACCACCTGGACTATCTGCTATAGTAAAACCAAATCCCATGGGCCCTTTGACTATATGAACTGTTATAAGTTCAGGCTGGGTTGCAATAGAGGAAGCCAAGGACACAGTATCATTGGCGTAGCCATGGGAACTGTTTGCAGACACTTCAGCAGGACTGCTGGGCCTTGGCTCCTTCGTGCCATTTACCTTTCCTGTTTTGCTGCTGTGGCTAGCTGGAGAATCATAACTTTCCTGCCCATTCACAATGATTGGCTCTTTATCTAAAATGGCCACTGATGTCACCAGGCTCGTATTGGGGTCATCTGGGTCAAAAGGCAACGGGTAACCTCGGCAAAGTTCAAGGTCCACACTGGCACCAATTGGAATGGATTGAAATATTTTGACAACTTGAGCATGGGTATGCCCCAGCACACAGGTGTCATTCACACTGACGATCACGTCTCCTGCAGAGAAAAGAGAATTGAAATGAGAATTCAGTTCAGTGAGACTCTCGGCATGTAAAACAAAAGTCACCCACCCATCACTCTGTGGCCAAGTTGAAACCTAATCTGGGAGACCTCACAAAGAGACCGTTCTCCCACTTTTCTTAGATGACCATATTCTTTTCATTTTGGATGAGGAATGCATTCTTTTTCTGCCAATGTACCTTGCATGAATACAAATATGTAACAAATTTATTCAAGATCAATCAATCCATAATATTCATTGTGCGCTTCCTCTAGGCAGCAAACTGTACTAAGCCCTTGGGAGGGAAGAGTCCAGTTAGTTAGAGATGATCTCTGCTGTCAAGGACTTTACAATCTAGCAGGGGAGACAGACACTAAAATAAATGACAGGTATGGGAAGGCAACAGAGATTAGAGTCCTCCCCGCCCTGTTCTTTCCCCTTCCCCTCCCCTCAGCACTGTGCTCATTTGTATATATATTTTTATTACCCTATCTATTTTGTTAATGAGGTGTATATCTCCTTGATTCTATTCATCTCAATGATATCTTGTTTTGTTTTGCTCTGTTTTGCTTTGCTGTCTGTCTCCCCCGTTTAGACTGTGAGCCCATCATTGGGCAGGAATTGTCTCTATCTGTTGCCAAATTGTACATTCCAAGCGCTTAGTACAGTGCTCTGCACATAGTAAGCGCTCAATAAATACTATGGAATGAATGAATGAAAGACTTGTGTAAGTGCTATGGGGGCGGGGATGGAGGTCTGGAAGGGTAAAGTGGGGTGAGTACCTAATTGCCTAGGGAGAGAGGATTCAAATGCTTAGGTGATGTAATAGGCTCGGAAATAAAATCAAGAGATTAAGTAAATTATCATATTAGAGAACTAAATGTAGCCCAATTGTCTGATAGAGTTTAATGCAGGGGTTCAATTTAGAACTATTGACTGCAAAATTCTGACACTACTTATCATCACATACCCACCTACTCCTACAATGTTTCCAAGTGGTAATCATCATCACTGCATGCTCTGTCCCCTCTATTTTCTTTACCTGTCTCCATCTTGCCATCCAATGCAGCAGGACCATCCAGCACCAAACTTTTGATCTGAAGAAATTCATCAGGCTCATCCCCTCCAACAACAGTGAAGCCAAAGCCTCTGCTACTTTTTCTTAGTTTCGTGTGAATGAACTTGCCTTTCAGCTCTGATGGATTTCTTGTAAAAAAGGGTTTGCCTAAGACAAAATGGAAAGGGACAAAAAAAAAATCTTATGAGTTATACAGGGAACAAACAGAAAATGCAATTAAAAATTGTGCTACCCCTAAGTGCACCCAAAGGTACCTGTGTAACCTCTCATCTGTTGTTTTTTTTTTTTAAAGAACTCTCCTTCCATTTCAGGAACAAGTGTACTGATGATATAAGGGTCACAGGCACAGCTCAAAGGGTAGTAAAACATACATTCAAAGTGAAGTAAAATGGCATCAGGTTTCAGTTTGAATGACTTTGTACCTCCTGATTTTCCTTTAGAAATGCACACTTCACATGAACACAAAGCCAATTAAAACAAAAATGGGAATTTTGATTTCATAATATGGGCTCCTAACATGTTGTCTGGGGTTTGGTTCCCATTATGGAATACAACTTTTGTTTCAATGCAAAATGAAAAGAACAAGTTCTTAAAAACCTTTAATTCCTGCACATACAGCCCAAGAGCCTTTAAGGGGTTGGAAGGACCTAAGATAGCCATAAACTCCTAAACATGAACATGGTTAGTTACCAGCCAAGATCAAAATGGCCAATTCTTAAAAATACATGCTGACAACACTGACATATCCCATATGTCATTCCAGTAGCAGATTTTAGAACCACCAATGGCATTTACAATAACTCTTAAGTCTTGAGAAGAGGCTGAGAATGTATTACTCCTGAAGAAAAAGGAACTGACTGAAGCACTGACTAAAAGCGGACTAAGTTCAGCCACACCATTTGTAAGCTCCCAGGCTCCGCTCTAAGCTTTTCAAGTCCTTTTTGGGTTAGCTTCCTTATTCCAGTTCTCTGTATCTTTTGAATAGGGCCTGCTAACTATATGGGTGGGTTTTGTTAATTGTCCCAATAATTAGGGCTCCAGGAAAACTTTTTCTGCCTATATACACTTTAAAAGTTATTTCTCAGTTCCAGTCTTCCCTTCAAGCCATCTTACCTTTACATCCTTTCATTCTAACATCAAAAATTATTTTTTTAAAAATTAGTCAGACACCCAGTAAGAGGAGCTATTTTTAAATTGTAAAATATGCCTGGAACATTAGAACATAACTGGGCACATATTCAATTTTTGAAATTTGGGTATTTTTCAAAGTTTCTAAGTCTTAAAAAGTTTCTAAAATAGCCCACAATGGTCACTCCATTATCACTTCCTTTTGGGCTAGTCCTTACCCACAACTGGAATTATGAAAGACCTATGTGAACAGGAAAGCGAAGCAACTGCGACCCCTCCATCCTCTTAGAAGTTAGTGGCTAGTACTGAAATCATAGGAGACCAATATCTTCAAATGATCTAAACCACTGAGGCAATCACTAAAACATCTACATGGTATACTGGGTAGAGCAAGGTCTTGGGAGTCAGAAGGAGCTGGGTTCTAGTCCCAACTCCACCACTTGTCTGCTGGATGACCTCAGGCAAGTCACTTCACTTTTCTCTGCTTGAGTTCCCTCATCTATAGAATAGGGATTAAGACTGTGGGCCCCATATGGAAGAGGGACTGTGTCCAACATGATTAGCTGATATATACCCCAGGACTAAGAACAGTACCTGGCACATAGTAAGTGTTTAACAAATACTACAAAAAAGAGTTAGATTAGCTAAATTCAAAATCTTGATTTACAACTGCTGTAAAAACATAATTGGCTTATGTTCCTGAGGCAGATAAGCCACAATACATTAAAGCATCCCAAGCTAAAGCTTCCAAGTTGTTAAAGGATAGCTAAGTAGTAGAAGACACTGCAGTATTAGAGAGTCATGGATTTTAGGATTGAAATTTTTTCCTAATGATAATCACTCTTCTGAGAAAACTCATAATAATGCAAACAGGATCTCTGATCCCTTTTCTTGCACCCTTCCTTTGTGATTTTTTGTGTGTGTATGTGTGTGTGTGAGTGAGCTAGTAGAGTGAAGATGAAAGACAATAACAGCATAAATCAGCCTAAAACTATGAGCATCAAGAGAACTCACAAATGTGTTAGAAAAAGCATGTACTTATTGGATTCATTTAATCTTGTGTGCAAAGGGGCAAAGCTAAGGGCAGGCTGAAAAAATGTAAAGGAATCTGCCTGTGCCTTAATAATGTTAACAGCATCTGACTCATTAACCAGCCTATTATGGAGGGATTGCTATCATTACTTCTTGTGCAATACAGCAGTGATGGGACTAATGGAAAGGATATTTTGGCTGCAGAGGCCACTTTGCTGAATGTGCTTCCAAATGGCCAAGGAGGTGATGCTAAGGGGAAGTTGGGGGAAGCGGCGGTAGAGAGAACCCTGGGAGAGGCGGAAACACAAACTAACAGGTGAAGTCCAAGTTTCTCGGATGGACTTGGAGGCAGGATTCTCTGGCTCCAAATATATCGGTCTTACCTAAATGGCATGCTCCCCATAACTGAGGTTGACTCTCAGCATGAAATTTGCCCTGGGAATATTTGAACACCAAAATAGAGGTTATTTACCTGTAACCTTGGTTCTCCAAAGGCGTGTGGTGCCATCAGCTCATCACAATTGGGTAATCCCTTCAGGGTATGCTTGAGGACTGAGAGCTGCACAAGCTTCAGGGCTGGCCTGCCAGGAAACCTGGGCCCACTCAGGTGGGGATGGTGGTGTGGACTTTGGGAAAAACAATTCCCTCTTTGTCCTGTCCACACCCTTCATGATTTTGTTGCCTTCAATTATGTCCCCTCTCAGCCTGAAGAGTCCTAACTCTTTCAGTCTATCCTCACAAGGAAGGTTCTCCATCCCCCCGATCAGCATGGTTGCCCTTTTCTGTACCTTCTCCAGTGCCATTATGTCCTTCCTAAGTTGTATCGACCAGAATTGCACACAGGTGTGGGTGCACCCTGGCTTTATATAATGGGCAAGTATGTCTTTGGTTTTTCATTTACATCCCTTGCCTGATGATGCCCAGCTTCTGGCTGGCCTCTTGGCTGCTGTTTCCCATTGAACTGGTGACTTAAAAAACAGTCAGCAATGACCCTGCGATCACTTTCCTGAATTGTGACTGACAGCTCCGAGCCCATCATCGTGGAGTTGTAATTTGCATTTTCGTTCCCGAGGTGCATTACCTTGTATTTGCTTATACTAAAGCTCATATGCGATTTTTTTCACCACTCACTCAGCTTTATGCGATCTTCCTCCAGCCTTTCACCATCAGCATGGCATGTCACAACCTGAAAGAGTTTAGTGTCAGCTGCACACTTGGCAATTTCATGGCACACACTGCCTTCCAGATCATTTATGAAGCTATCAAACAAAACCGGTCCTATCACCGATTCCTGGGGAACCCCACTATTTGCACCTCTCCATCACAAAAAGCGACTGCTTATCTCTTTACTTCTTAGCTTTTGGCTAGTTTTCTATCCCAGCAGAACATGTCGTCCACTCCCATAATTACTCTCCTTTTATTTTTTTAAGAGCTCTTCCTATGGAACCCCATGAAAGCATCTGGAAAATCGAAATGCACTATATCCACGTGCTTGTCGACCCCCTTGGCAACTCAACAACCAGGTAGAAACGTAGCCTAATGGGGTGCCCCGGGTGATCAATTCTAGGCCATTACTGAAGCAGGGGTTGAAGGACTGAGTGGCTCAGATGGATTTCCTGGTGTGGAGCTGTGTTGAGAGAGAGAAAGTTATACCTGGCAAATGCTCATGAAATGGGCCACCCTGAGGCACTGCATTACCTTGCTTATTAACGTATTGCAGTCATCCTTGGTTGTGGTGGCCCATTCCCTGATCGAGTAGGACATCACTCTGCCAGTCAAATTGCATGTCAGCTTTGTCAGAGTGGAATTCTATCCAGCCAGTCAGTGAGTTACTGACAGGCTACATTTTATGAATACTGGCCTCTGTTGATGAACTGGACTTGTACCAACAAGTCAGGAATGCACCAAACTGCCTCCACCTTTTGCCCCAGAGTGGACATGAAAAGGAGACTAGGAGATGACTTGCTGGTTATGTTGTGACCTTGGGGAGAAAGTTGGGTTTGTGCGCAGGATGCCTCAGCCTTTCCAGATTTGGAAACAGGAGGGCAGGACTGAATACCAGGAGTCACTGATCCATCTCACTGCTGTCGAGATTATCAGAATCAGATTCTTCCATGTTAGGAACTTTTGAGGGCAGGAGTGCAGCAGTCTGCAGGATTCGTGGGTCAGCTCTGTAAGGTCGATGTTTGGGCTTTGTGCAACCTCAACTTTGGCCTCGTAAACCAGAGACTTGAGAAATGGAGGCAGGGAGGCTCTTTCTCACATTGTTTTGTGGAAGGAGGAGAATGTGGCCAAGGGAACTATGATCTTCGATGTTCTGAACCTAGATGGTCCCAGGTAGCACAAGGTGCTTGCAGATTTGTTGGATCCAAGAAGGGTTCCAGTTAGGAAAGGGCACACTTCTGCCATTTGTAATCCTGTGTTTTCCCTGTGGGCTGCTTCTTGACTTGAGCATGGTGCACACCTCTCCCCTGAAGAAGAGGGAAACTGGCTAATGTTTCACTCTTGGTGGACCAGCTTTGTGCATGTCTGTGAAATGAGGAGATTTGAGGAGCCACATGAAGAAGTCCCTTCCCAGTTGAAGGTGAAGGTGAATAATTGAAGGTGTTGGTGGCCCTGATGCTGGGGTTGGAGTTGTGAGCACACCTGTTCTCTCTCTCATGGTGCATAGGTCTATCTTAGAACTATCCTGCCATGAGAACAGGAACAGGTTATTGTGATATTTTACTATTCACAGCAGTTTACCGACTCCATGTTCAGTGTGTCCACCTGGTCAGAGCTGGTTAGTGAGGTTCCATTTTCTAATGCCTACTCAGAGGCTTTCTGGGTCCCTTGCATGGTAACCTGTGGCAAGATCCTCTGCCTGATGATTGAGGACTCTGTCGTCTGATTGTCTGTTCAAGGCATGATGTATTAGTGCCGAGGGTTTCTGAAAGTCTTAAGGCCATTCAAAAACGCTTGTACTCCAGATAGTGATGTGGGGTTTTGTCTCCATGAGGAGTGAAGTCCTTTGCAATCCTTTTCCCCTTTGGTCACCTCTATAGTGAGCATTGCTCTCAACTGGGGATTCTGGGAGAAATTCCCAGGTGTGAAATTCCAAGTTAGTGTCCACCTCCATAAGGAGTCACTCACTATGTGGTTGATTCCAATCTTGGTTGATAATCACTGAGATGCCTGTGACCATTGAGCCTTCAGGGCTAGCTGGGGTCTTTGAACCTGAGGTATCATCAGCATCATCAGCATATATTGAGCACCTACTGTGAGAAGACCACTGTACCAAGCAGTGGTATGATGCCTAAGGTACTTGTCATTATCCCTAAAAGGATGAAGAATTGGACTGAGTTTTCTCGGAGAACAGAGTGGGGAGCCTTGTGACCCATGTGTCTTTGGCTCTGTTAGTTGATAGGGAGGCCATGATCTAGAATGGCTGAAGTTGGGCCTAATTAAGGTCATTGATTGGTTTAGGGGAGTTGCAATTTTGGGAGGGATTAGTTTGTATCCCAGTCATGTGAAAAATGCCTTGGGTGGCTGCTCTGATTGGTTCTTAATGAGCCAAGTGAAGAGATATGGGAAGACATAGTTTCCTTACTTCCAACGCTTGATTAGAGGGGTTCTCAGACATTTAATTAATACACACAGGGGTAGGGAGTGGGGGAGAAGGAAGAACAGGAGCAGGAGGAGGAGGAGAAGAGGGCTGAGGTTATTCTCAATGGCATGGCTCTGAGTCGAAATTAGTAGCAATCATTGGACTGTAAACTCCTTGTGGGCAGGGACAAGGTTTTTTTCTTCTATTTTAATTTTCCCAAGCACTTAAAACAGTGTTGTGGTCAAAGTAGGCACTCAATAATGCTGGTATGGATGCTCAGAAATCTAGCCAAGTACTCCCATATCAGAATATTTTACTCCAGGTTTGCCTCGGTCTGTTCCTCTTGAGGGCACAAATCTCCATCATCTCTAAGTTACCTTGGGGTGTGCCAATGCAGACAGAACTTTGGTCATCTATTCAGTGGGAGGAAGATGCAACAGGGCCCTCTTCCTTAGCCGATTTGCCACTTGGCAAAGAGGAGGAGCAGAAGCTATATCCCGGACGATGAGGTATATGCTCTGCATCTCTTGCAGCACTGAGCACTTGGAGAGTGTAATGGTTTTTCATGAACTGCTGCAGCCTCGATCCTGTCGGGTGAAGTGTCAGTCAGGTAGGCGGGGCTGGTGGCAGTGAGCTGGTGGGGGTCAGCTGAGTCACCACCCAGGTGATCAGCTCCTTGAGCAAGTCGTGCAGCAATTGGAAAGGGCCTGCATGGGAGTTCCCGCGGCTGCAGTGACCTCTGGTGGGGTGGAGGAAGTAGAGGCTGTGGCTAGGCCTGAGAGGCCTGTGACGGGGTCAGCTGGTGCTGTGGTCGGCGCAGAGCGGCTTACCTCGTCAGGGGTTCCCGAGGGCGGCAGGGATGCATCGGACTCCAGCAGTGCAGTGTGGTCCGTGCGATGCCTGCAGTTGTCCCCCTGGTCTTTGTAGAGCCGTAATCCACAGGACAGGTACTCGTGGGCTGCTGATTTAGCGATCGACGCCCTGGAGCCTATGGTAGGAGGAAGTGGCTGGAGCAGTTAGGGGTTAGTCTATAGCCCCGAGGCTGGAATAGGCAAGCCACTATGGCATAAAGGAGAGGTGCCTAGAGGAGAAAGGGATTCTCTCCTTTTCTTCCTCATTGTTTAAACAAAGTTGGGGCTCCTCTCCTAGGACCCTCCCTTCGAGGGTCCCTTTTCCCATGTGGCCTGTCCTCCAGTCCCCGGGTTGGGGAGCTTCCTCCCAAGAGCTCCCCTCCCCAACTCTGATTCCAGGAAGGGGACAGGAACTGTGGAAAAACGTTTTTGTGTCTGCAGCTCCTGCTCCCTGAATGCCTTGTGGACATTTAAGGGGTTTAAGATTTTCCTCCTTCCTGAGAGCAGGGATGAGGGAAGAGGGGATGGAGGAGGGGTGGGGAACACAAACACACCCCGGCATGGAACGCGGGCAGCTACCTGCACCTACTCTGCTGCCACCCACTTGGGAGGAAACCAGTGTGGCTTCTGACTCCCATGTGAAGAGTGCCCCAAATAGCCACCACCAGCCAAGATGGCTGGCTCTGCCGGGAAAGCCTTCTCGTTGCCCATGCCGGGAACAGAACAGCGTACCTAGGCAG
Source organism: Ornithorhynchus anatinus (assembly GCF_004115215.2). Taxonomy (NCBI): domain Eukaryota; kingdom Metazoa; phylum Chordata; class Mammalia; order Monotremata; family Ornithorhynchidae; genus Ornithorhynchus; species Ornithorhynchus anatinus. The sequence continues at coordinate 63,092,796 of NC_041749.1, read as the reverse complement.
AGGATAAAGCCCCGGAGGGGCTAAAGGCCAAATTGGGCACAGGGTCGCCAGATGGGACAGCAGAGCAATGCAGAAATGTAGCTTAAGGAAGTGAATGGGGCAGGGGCAGAGGGAGGGGCATATGGCTCAGGAAGGGTCTCCCCTAAAGGGGAGGCTGGGGTCCTTCCTGTACCCACACCATGAGGGAACAGGCAGCATAGGGCACAGAGTGGGGACCAGGAGGTGTTGGGCCTTAGCTTGATCCTGGGTGAGGGGTGGCGAGCACTCTAAAAATGAGTCTGCACGCCTCCCCTCCCCCCTCCCAAAAAGGAAAGGGTGAGATGTCAGCTGAGAGCTCCTTATCACCCCCACTGCCTACCAGGGAGCCTGGAATGAAACAGGAGAAATCCAGAGATAGGAACATGGTGGAGAGAAATCGTAGATGGGGAAAGGGGATTTGGAAGGGAGGGAGGTCAGAGGTTCCCCAGGCAGGGAAGCGCCCCTTGCTCACATCCCAGCTTTGGCAGGACTGGAAGAAGGAAAAGGTGGGAGCTTTCAGGCAACCTGCAGTCTAAAGGAGGGTTGAAGGTACCCTATTAGCTAGGGTGGAGAGGGTAGGGGGCAATTATGACCTCCTTCCCTGCCCTATGCAGAAGGAATATATGACTTACCTTCTGGGATTGCAGTTTGCTCCTCTAGCAGAGGAAGAAAAGGGTGAAAGGGATGTTCTGATCTGCCCAGATGCCCCTCTTGTAGTGATGGTGGGGAAAAGCAGGGACAGGGAGCAGGTGAACAGCGGGAGAACCCATCTGGTTTCTAGCAGGCCAGCCCTGAAGCCTTTGCAGCTCTGAGTCCTCAAGCATATCCTGAAGGGATTACCCAATTGATGAGCTGAAGCGACCTATTCCCACCTTTGAAATCAATGGATTTTCTACTGTCTAAAGCATGCCTGACCTGGCCTAGATCTCCCAGTTTGTAATGGTGAGTTTTAGTTGAATGTGATCATCAAGTTGGTCCCCCGATTATTTGGAGGATTCCATTAGGCCCTGACCAGGATCCTGGAAAAAATTACCTGTCTCCCTCTGTTACATGTCATCTAATGAATTAGATCTTCCGAGGGATCCAGTTGCTGGCATATGTGGCAAGTGTGTATGGTATTAGGAAATGAAGACTTCTGAAAACATATATATATATATATATATATATATATATATATATATATATTTTTTTTTTTCTTTTGATGTTATGATATACCAAAAGTAGTAAACTGCCTGGAGTGTTATCATTTTGCTGGTGCAACTCGCTGATGAATGTTGTTTCCTTCATAAACCTGGCCCTAGTGGGAGAATGGACTAGCCATAGTTGTACCTCTTCTCTAAAAAAAGAAGTGACTTGGTGTCAGAGGTGATACAAATATCAAGTGATAGTACTGTCTGTTAAATGCTGGTTCTCTTTTACAGACAAGGGTAGGAAATATAAGATCAGACATGTGCATATGACGGAGAGTCTAAGGGAGTATGAGAGCACGTGAATCATCATCAAAAGCATTTATTGAGTGCCTACTGGGTGCAGAGTACTGTACAAATCACTTGGGAACACACAAAGTCCCTGCTCTTGAGGAGCTTACACTCTAATGGTTGGGTGAGGATAGCAGAGCCTCTACTGTACACCAGGTGAATATAACACAGGTCAATATAAATGCAAGTAAATACCTCAATGAGTAAGATGGACAAGGTCAGACCGCTTCAATTTTGCCCTCAGATGGATGGCACCAATTTTCATGTGCCTTTACCCCACCCTCCCCAACCAAATCCTCTTCAGTGCTGCCACTGTGGTGAGTGTGGAGGAGGAACTGTGTGGGGAGGAGGAAAGAGGAGTCCCCCCTGTTCTCAAAGCCTCTCTGGTCTCCCTGGTTTGGTAGTGGTCTTTGGCTTCTCAGACAAACCACTGACCAACCCACCAGCACTGGCTGTGATGCCTCCTGACAACCTCTATTCATGAGACCCACAAAAGAGGCCTTTCTTGGGCTGGGAAGAAAGTGGAAGGGACACTGGAAGCTGCCTATCCATTTTCACAGCAGGACTAGGAGAGGGTTGGGGATGGAGAAGGGGAAAGGGATGACCTCCAAAGCCGGAGGCTAGTTCCTCTAGATCCCTTTCTGCCCTCCTCCTCCTCCTTCTTCTCCTCCTGCTATGTGGGGCAGCAGCTGCCCCACATGCTGTTCCCTCTCCTTGCCCTTGATACCAAGTTGCCATAGTATCAACTTTCACAGGTCAGTAACAGAATGCCTGGATAGCTAAAGAAAATGAAACAGAGGAGGAGGAGAAGGAGGTGATAGAGAGGAAAAAGTAGCAAATATCTGAAAAGAGGTTAACAAATGCTAAACATCAATGCAGGAGTACTTTAAGTAGGCCATGTGCAGAGGAATAAGTGTCAGCATGATGATTTGGTTCTGAAAAGATTAAAACATTTCTCTTCTCAAGTCTAATACTCCTTGATCTTGTTGCCTGACACTAATGAACACCTTTTCCTCCTCAAAATCCTTCTGGTCTAGGATGCAAGGGACCCGGTTCTTTGGGTGGTTCTCCTTCATATCTGACCTCTGCTCTTATTTCCCTTTACTTGTAACTCTTCCTTTCCTCACCTTTTAATGTGGGTGGTGAGGACTATCCAAGTTGGCTTGTTGATCTTCACCGCTATCCAAATCCCAATTCTTGGCAAAATTTGGCAGCCAGACAATCTGCTCAAACCCTCAATTTTGACAGTTTAGATAGTTTCTTAGCAGAGTCTTTTGCAATTTTAAATTTCTCCTCAATCTTTAAGGAGGCTCATCAGTCAGCACAGAGACAACTACAATATCCTTGCAGATGATTTTGACATCTTACCTTTTTTTCCCTACTAACTCTTATTTCTCCCTGCCTCTGGGAAATTTCCACTTGGAAATCTGTCTCCCTGTCATCTGCCACATTTTCAAACCTAATATGTCAGAAATGAAAGCTATTTCTTAGCCTATCACTGTCACCATTCTTCCTCCCTCCCACCCTTGTAACCTTGGAGTCTCCCTGACTCCTCTCATTTGCCATTCTCATGCAATACATCACCTGATCCTGACAACTGTTCCCTTGCCATGTTAATCAATTCAGCCTTGCTGGCCTCCCTGCCTCTGGACTCATTTCACCCTGGACTCTCAGCAGCAAGAATCAGCTCTCGAGTGCTGATTTGCTCGAGTCACTCTGAACCAACAAAGACTAGAAAATCACTGATAGCAACATACTAATTAAAGTTCCTGACCATGAACCTCAAGGACTTCACAAAGTTGCTCCTCAAAACTAGCTGCCCTCTTCTTTCAAGATACTCTCTGCTGTGCCAGAGCAAACCTGTCCACTCAGCATCCAATGCTTGGCTTCTACATAACTACATTCCATTCTTCCCAATTTGAATACCTTCTCCACATAGCTTTGCTCAACTATAACCCTCTTCAAACCTCTACTGAAAATCTACCTCACAGATGAGGTCTTCCCAGAATCATCTACTCTTCCGCTGGCTCCAGCCATATCACCTATTTGGGGAGACCCACTACTTAGTTTCTACTACACACCTACCATCTGTATTCTGTTATTTGTACTCCCAGTTGATTCCCTTAGTCCTTACTCTTTAGCTAAGTGCATGTTCATATGGCAGTTGATCTGTTTTCCCCATTAGGCTGTTACTACATAAACTCAGTTTTCTTTTGAAATTCTCCATGCCCCCAGAACAGTGCTCTGCACAAAATAGGTGCTCAAAAAATTAATTTGTTGATGATGATCCATTATTAAAAAGAAAAATATGCTTTTAGAACATGAAACTATAAGGAAGCCTAATTGATTACAGAATGAAAATCTTAACACTGACTCTTCTGAGTGACATTTGGATCTTTACAAATATATGTACTAGCTTTCATATTTACAGAATGAAGGGTAAAAAGGTTTGAAAAAAATAAAAAAGTCCTAACCTATTGCTGGCGTGAATAAAACCACATTAGGGTGGAATCCTCCTGTATGTATAGTACTGTGATTTTTGCACCCACCAGGAGCAGAGAGAAGTAAAGTCTCCTGCTCCTCTCTACATTCTGCTATTCACCTAGGCTCATGATCAGGAAATGGAAGAATGTGCTGGATGTCCCTCAGGAACTGTGTTTTTAGCAGCTCAGAATCAGCCAGTAGCCAGGCTTTATCTGTTTATCCATTAAGCGAATACAAGAAATGCAGGATGCCTAGAATTCAGGGTTCAAGAATTTTCTGGTCCTGTCTCCACTGTGCCCAGTTTTGGAGACTAATACAAATACAGTATGATGGCCCCTCAGTAAATCACGTAAACCAAGAAGTTTACAGGAGCACAGTGTTCACACTCCCTCTTCTCCTTAATGGGTGGAAAATAAGCTTAGTCTATTATATATTATGAGCTGACTATGATTGTACAGATTATGATCTGCAAAGTTTTGGAAGTACACCTTCAAATGGTTAAAATGGCACTTTTGTTTTGAGCAACACTAAAAATCAGTTCCATGCAGTGGAAAATATTGTTCATTAGCATATCATATGTGTGACTGTCGTATATATTCAGCATCTTCCCTAACGTCTTAGATGACGACAGCAGTACCACTTTTCAGCCCTTCAAAAAACACTGCCCCTAGTTGTCCTAAGACATCAGAGGTGTAGTGAAGAGTAATAGAATTTAAGAAAATTATATGGCTGGAAAAATCTTTAGAGGCTACTATACTCCATTCTTCTTTTTTCACAGCAGGAGCACCATCTCCTGGATCCCAGGTTTCTGTACTCATATGCCTCTAGACTTATACCTGCATATTTCTGGGCAAATAAGGGTTTGAAGTAATTCTTTTTCTTTTTTTTTTTATCTGGCGAGATCCCTGAGCTTTTTGTGAAAGCAAAAGAGGAGGAATTCTACAGCTTTCTCATTAACTCCAGCCGAGGCCACCACAAATACATTAAACATAGTTGAGTGCGATTTTCTTCACAAACCTGTCTATCCCCTCTCTCTTCTCAGGGTTAGCTGCTTCTTTACCTCGCTTTTCCTTTTCAGAACAGAGGGGGCTTTCTGTTTTGATAAGGAGTGAGGGCTGAATAAAGTAGATTTCTTTCTAAATCTTTCACTTTTTAAAATGGGGTAGTCTCAGGTGCCAATTGGTGACTTAGGTTTTAAGAGTATACCAAGATCATTTAACCATAACTGTAAAACTTGTGCAAGAAGTCTGGCTGTTGGGGGGAGAGCTTTAGTTCACACAATTGCCACTCAGTCGATTTGACTCTTTAGGGCAGTATTTTGAAGTGGCTAATATACCTGCTGCTCATCAATGAGTATGAGGTTTCACACTGATCCCAAATGCCATGCTAACAAACTTTGGTTGTCAGCAACTTTCATTCTCAACAGTGAATACTAACTGATTTTGCAGATATGGGAAGAGAGCTCGGTAAGTCCTCAAATCTTTTTGCTAGTGAGCCTTGTTGGCTGTCATTATGTGGTAAACAGTAGCTACTGAACAATTCATAGGGTTCTCTTACAGTTCTCAACAGCCAAATTAATAGAGTTTAGGTTATGATAAGGTGCTACTAAAAAAAAAGCATGGGTCATTATTTAGATGCCACTCAAAATCAGTAGGTGATGATTTACAATGTTACCTTGAACTGGAGCTTCTCTGACAGGTTCCTGGTTGCTTGCAGAGTGGCTTGGAAGAACAGGAGGAGGGAGGGATGAATGTTCTTCTGTCCATTCTAGGCAATAAAAGAGAAAGAAGGCACTGTTTGATTTTCTCAAGAGGTTAAATCGGCAAACACATCCCAGGGTGTCAAAAATCAAAGTGGCCAGGTGCACATTCAATAGCTAGATGTTCACATTTGAAGGGAACATTTCTACCAACTCTATTACAGTGTACACTCCCAAGGGCTTTGTATAGATTGATTATAGATCAGGGAACACAGGAAACACCCCAGTTCTACTTCCTGAAGAAATAGGTGTAACAGGGCAATTGAAAACGTTCTCCTTCTATCCAGATCAGCAGATGGGATTCCAGGGTGTGTGATAACAGAACCCAGGTAATAAAACCTGGTCCAAGGGGAGCACACTAGGTGTGGAGAAGAAGGTCCTCTCTCCTTTGGCTGGGGAAATCTCCAGAACCTCAGTTTCATTACACTTTCCAGATTGGGTCTCTCCCCATTACACAGAGCAGGCTGAACTGCTGCAGCTCAGATGTCTTTAGGGGCTGAGATTGGATTTCAATCACTTCATTACACAGCTACCAATCTACATTTCATGGAATATAAACCAAGTGGGATATTTTACCACCACTCCCCAGGAAGTGACCTAATCACTCGGAAGATTCTAAACTAAGCCCCAGGAATGGCCAAAGGAGGTTTTGTCCTAACATCATTTGTTTCAGGGACTTAATAATGCATTTCCCTTCACAAACACAGTCCCACACCCCACTCCAACCGCCATAATGCTACCAGTTCTTCCCAGCTCAAGCAAAAAGGCAATAAAAGGAGACTGGGTTGGAGAATAAAATTTTATCTATTCAGCAATGAGGGACAATGAAGAAAAAATTGCTTTAAAGCTCAAGGACAAATATAAATAAAAAATAAAATATTTAGTTTATACACCCATCTGTCTGCTCTATCTATTGGGTTTATGCTTTACTGGTTCTGTGTCTAGTTTTTTTAAAAAAAGTAGATGATGTTACTAGCCTTAGCTGACTTCCAGACATTAAGAACTGAAAAACAGGAAGTCTATATTGAAACTAACCTCTGTTTTCACAGTGAACACAGAAGTTCCAGAATTCAAATACTTATTTAGACTTAGAAGGCCGATACTAAAACAGTCACCTCTTTTTGAAAGAGGAAAAGATCTTTAGCCAGGTAAGATCATAGAGATTAAACATTAAAACTAGCTTTTCCTATCATTAAGCACATGCGTTATTCCCGAAAAATCTCTGGGTCCATAGTGGCAGTGTATTCATAAAGGACACATTTGACCACATGGGGGTGTAAGCTTCAAGGGAACACGGGTTCTGTTTAGCAAACAACCCAGCAAAAATGCTCTCTGTGAGTGCCAACCTTCTGGTTGCTGCTGCTGCTGCTCAAGCTGTTTCTTCCGTTTGGCTTCCAGAACAGGATTTTCATATTGTGTCTTCCTGTTGATGTGGCTGGTGAAGAATACAGATCACAGTAAATGAGGGAACAATTTCATCTGTCAAACAAAACGTTAGCCAGACTAGAAATTCCTCTGATCCAAAAGAGGGCAAAAAGCCTAATGAGGCATGTGGGCTGCCGCTCACGTACTTGTCCCTAAACACTTAGTCAGTTAGTCAACATGTTATTTGTTGTGAAGAATCTGTGAATGGATAATCTGTTTAAATAAACCAACAGTAGTCTATTGTTAAAAAAAAAAGGCATCAAGAAAGAAGCATGACTCTTTCTTTCTATACAATTTCAAAAAGCCTCACCACCGCCACCACCATCATCATCATCATATTTATTGAGCATTCCCTTTGTGTGGACCACTGTACTAAGCACTTGGGAGAATACAAGAGAGTTGGTAGATACTTTTCCTGCCCACAATGAGCTTACAGTGTAGAGGGGGAGACCATCCATGTTTAGTCAGATTCCCAGAGAGGGATTCATTCTGTAGCTCAGTAAGTTAAATTTTGAAAATCAGCAGAGATATCAACTGTCAGGTTTCACATACATTACATTACTTTTACATGAGGGGGGAAAGTTTTCAGTTAGGTTTTTGTCAATTGTTTAGCCCAAGTGAGGCTAACTTAAGAAAATATGTAGTGGAATAGGACCTTCCAGGAAACATATATGTAATTTTGCTTTGAGGCTAAATATAAAAATATGTTCTTGGGGGGGGGGAAGCCTATAACAACAGAATGATCAGGATGAGATATTATTTAATATCTGTTGTACTGCTGCAAACACTGTGAATACATTACTGCAATTTCCTAAATGTTTCCTTACAAAGTGCATAATTTCTTACCAGGGAATTATTTCAAGCACTTGGAAAATTTAGCTCATTTTTAATTCCCAATCAATGTAAAAATATAAGCTTATAAACTACTTGAGGGGAGGACTCATGCCTTATATCTGTAATTTACTTATTATACCTGTAATTTATTCATATATATTAATGTCTGTCTCCCCTTCTAGACTGTAAGCTTGTTATGGGCAGGGAATGTGTCTAATTATTGATATATTATACTCTCCCAAGCACTTAGTATAGTGCTTTGCACACAGTAAGCGCTCAGTATGATTGACTACGATTGACTGACATACTTCTGTACAGTTCCTAAAAACCTAGTTCAGTGCTCTATAAGCAGTAGTTGTTTGAAAATTGCTCTTTAAATGGAGATGACTATAATATCAATATAAATCCATTATGCCTTTAATCACAATGTTATATATATTTCTAAAAGTCACATTTCAGAGATAAATTTTCACTGCTTCATCAGTGAGGATGATGTAGCAAACTTTAAGGAGATCTAACTGTTACTGAGCCATTCAGGCCCAGTTGGCACTTCTTTGTTCTCCGTTTCATTCTATGGAATGGCCCCTAACTAATAGACGTCAAATCTAAAATGGCATGGGAAACAATGGCAAAGAGGAAAGATGATAAATGGTACTTATATCAGGTTACCCACATTATGACAGCCAGCAACTTAAAAATCTGGCCTGTATGTCACCATTTGTGTCATTTGTTAAGCTTACTATATGCCATGCACTGTACTAAGCACTGAGATAGATATGAAATGGTTACATTGGACATGGCCTCTGTACCCCATGAGTCTCATAGTCTCAGTGGGAGGGAGGACCTGTAATGAACCCTCAATTTACAGTTGAAGAAACTGAGGCATAAGGCAGTTGAAAGACAGCAGGCAAATGGTAGAGTCTGGAATAGAACCCAGGTCCCCTGATTTCCAAGTGTGTGCTCTTTCCACTAGGGCATGCTGCATTTGTTCACATTTGCTCCTATTATCCTTTCTAAAATAGGAAGGCATATGCACATAATGAAAATTCAATTTATGATGTCACAAGGAAATCGAGGCTTGATCTTTCATTTCCTAAATGATGCAATCTTTCTATTAGGAAACCCTTCTTCAGAGCAGAAGCAGGACCGGGATGAAGCTGCTCGACTTCCCCCTCTAGACTGTAAGCTCCTATGGGGAGGGAACATGTCTACTAACTCTGTTACACTGTATTCTCCAAACCACTCGGTACAGTGCTCTGCACCCACCAAGCACTCAATAAATACGATTGATTGATTCATTGGATAAGGAGGGAAACAGCAGGATTGGGAGGGATGATTTATCCATTGTTATAGCCATTGTTACTACCACTGGTGCTTGGTGGCAACCACAGAAGCATTAGAGGAAGTGAGGCCAAAGAATGTCCAGATTTCCCTATTGCACCATTCCATTGCCATGATTCATTTTGCTGACTTTGACTTTTGAGTTCATGTCTACTTTAATCATGGGCTGTTACATGGAAGTCATGAGTCACAGTCAGATGGAGAGAACATGATGTGGGCAGATAAGCAGTGGGAAAGGCTGCTTTTTTATCAAAGGCTTCCCTGATGCTGCTGTGGTCACCCTCAACTGTTTGTCATAGCAGTGACAAGACTGACTCCCTGACACCTACACAGATACCTTCACTCAGGCTTAAAGTGGGACCTTAATATTCCTGCTGGATATCATTTCAGTGGTAGAATGCTGGCCAAAATTTCATAACCACCCTACTCAACTCAGGACACCTAACCAATTTAACTCAATCAATTGTATTTATTGAGTGCTAACTGTGTTCAGGGCACTATACTAATCACTTGGGAGGGTAGATTATAACAGAGTTTGTAGAAATGTTCCCTCCCCAAAATCAGCTTACAACTCATGTAATTTTTTGAATTAACAATAGTAGTATGCCAATGTTAGCTTACTGTGGGAAGAATAAAAGAATGCATGCCAGTAATCTAATTCATCATTGTTACATTATTAATATTAGTAAACATGCATATTTCCTACTGTGAGCAAGGAACATGTCTACCAACTCTGATGTACTCTCCCAAGTGTTTAGTACAGTGTTCTGCACATAGTAAGCACTCAGTAAACACCGTTGATGATTACCAAGATCACAGTATAAGGGCATTTTTAAATATTTTCTCTTGTGGTTTTATTTTCTTTTATTTCCATCTGACATTTATAGATGACTTCTGGGTTGACTGCATGGTATTCATCATCACCATCATCATTAGTACTTATTAAGAACCTACTGCAAACAGAGCGCTGTAAAGACAAAGTAACAGATACAGTCTCTGTCCTAAGTATTTTACAATATAATGGCAGGGATACAGTTACATAGTGTAACAGAATAAGAATAGAATAAGAGAAAATCCTAGATATAATGGATAAAAATAAAAACAAGCAAAAATCTCATACATAAATGGAATTGAATAACCAATACTTACAAGAAGTTCAATGGGTGTCTGATGGGATGATGATAGAATGGGAGTTGGGGATTATTCAAGTAATGCCTCTGGAGAAGGTAGATTTTTAGAAGGATTTAGAGGTAGGAAAGGATGTGGTCTGTTATATTTAAATGGGGAGGGAATCCTAGATAGGGGAAAGGGTATGAGCAATGGAATAGATACTGGAGCATCACAATCAAAGTATAGTTAGAAAGTTTGCCTGTAAATAATGAAGCCAACTGGAGTGAAGCAGGAGAACAGAATGGAAAGTTAAGGAGAGAGCTGATGGGCAGCAGTGAAATCAACATCAGGAATATCTGTTTGATGTTGAGATAAATGGATAACCAAAGGAAGTTTTTGAGGAGGGGAGTGATGCATTCTGAATGATGCTCTAATATGTTGATCCAGGCAGTTGAGTGTAGGATAGATGAAGAGGAGGCTGTCTGGAGACATGGAGACCAGAAAAGAGGCCCACACAGAAGTCCACCACAACAAGTCTATAGTCTAGATGGGGAGACAGACATTGATATAAATGAATACATTATGGATATGTACTTAAGTGTTGTGGAACTGAGAAGGGTGAATAAAGGAAGCAAATCAGGGCAATGCAGAAGAGTGGGAAAAGAGGAAATGAGGTCTGTCTTAGGCAGGGAAGGTCTCTTGGAGGAGATTTGCTTTCAATAAGTTTTGAAGGTATTATTAATTATTATTAATCATAATTATTGAGGACTTACTATGTGCAAAGTACTGTACTAAGTGCTTGATGGTAAGAGAGCAATTGTCAGATATGGAGAAGGAGGGCATTCCAGAACAGAGGCAGGACGGGGGATAGAAGTCGGCGGCGAGACAGATGAGATCAAGGTACAGTGAACAGGTTGGCATTAGAGGAGAGATTTCGTGGGTTGGTTGTAGTAGGAGAGCAGAGAGGTGAGGTAGCAGTGGGCAAGGTGATGGAGTGCTTTAAAGTCAATAGTAAGGAGTTTCTGTTTGATGCGGAGGTGGGTGGGCAACTATTGGGGGTTCTTGAGGAGAGGGAAACATGGACTGTACATTTTGTAGAAAAATGATCTGGACACCAGAGTGAAGTATGGACTGGGGTGAGACAGGAGGCAGGAGGTCAGCAAGGAGGCTGATATAGTAACCAAGGTGGGATAGGATTCATGCTTGGATTAATGTGGTAGCAGTTGGGATTGAGAGGAAAGGGTGGATTCTGGAGATGTGAAGGTTGAACCGACAGGATTATGTGCGTTGAATGAGAAAGCTGAATCAAGAACACCACCGAGGTTATGGGCATGTGAGACAGGAAGAAGGAAGGAAGATGGTACTGTCTACAGTGATGGGAAAATCAAAGGGAGGACAGGACTTGGGTGGGAAGATAAGGAGTTCTGTTTTGGACATATTAAGTTTGAGGTGTCAGCAGGACATCCAAGTGAAGATGTCCTGAAGGCAAGAGAAAATGTAAGACTGCAGAGAGGGTGAGAGATCAGGGCTGGAGGCGTAGATTTGGGAATCATCCACTTAGAGGTGGTAGTTGAAGCTATGGGAGTGAATAAATTCTCCAGGGGAGTGGCTTTAGATTGAGAGTAGAAGGGGATTCAGAACTGAACTTTGAGGGATTCCTACAGTTAGGGGGTGGGAGGCTTAGGAGGTTAAAGGGCAGCAGGATTGTGATCTTGTTGACAATGATGGGAAACTAGGAAAGAGATTTAGAGGAAGATGAGGAGTTTGGTTTTTGTCACTTTAAGGTGCTGGTGGATCATCCACATGAAAATGTTCTGGAGTCTGGAAGAAATGGAAGACTGTGAGGTAGGTGACTGATCAGATTTACTAAGGTATATTTGGGAGTCATCTGTATGGAGATAGGTAGCAGTTAAGTGATAAAAGAGGAAGTGGTATAGGACCTGTTCTCAAGGAAATTTTATTGTAAAGGGAGATAAGAGACAAAGAAGGAAACTCTGAATTTATCAGACATTCGAGGATGTTTGTCCAGTCTTCTAAGAAGACTTCTTTAACTTTGTTTTTCGTCAATTCTAAGTAGGCCCTCAAGGCCACTATAGCAGTCACTGAAATATTTAAGACAATAATTTTCACCAATTACTTCATTTTGTATTTCTTACCTAAATAATCCTATTTTTCAGAATTTATGTACTCTATGAAAACCTACTGCCAAGCCTGACCTTCACAGAGAAAGTTAGCTGAAGTGAACCTTTCATCATATAAACATGCCTATCCAGAGACAACACATTCTTTTAAACTCATCTTCCTTATGAGAATATTGATATTTTTGTTTTGCTAACTTTTATTCACTAACTGATTTGTTCACTTGATATTTTCTTCTACCATTTAGAGTGGCAGCTAAGTATTACTGCATTAAATCAAATACTTTTACGAGAAGACGTTTTGCTGCTTGCCTCTCTCAGAAACCAAAATGTAATTTTCCAAACACAACTTACTCTACATAGTAGACACCATAAACAGGGTCTTCGATCTTTTCCCACCCAGCAGGTAATTCTGAAAAAAAATATATATACAAGTTTGAGAACAGAGCACTATGTGAAGCTGAATCACATATACCAAAAATTACATAAGAAGAGTAAAATGGGAACACTTAAATCCACATTAAAACTATCTTAATAAAAGGAAAATGTGCATAATGCTTATTTCATGATTATATTAAGTGAATAGCATTTCAATGTACATTGGTGTTTTGAGCCAATGTGAATACAAACAATCCAAGTAATATATTAAATCATTTTTGAATGAAAAATCTGTAACTTTGTTCTTAATGTTCAAATGTTTCTAATTTTCACCTCAGTTTTTTTTTAACTATATTAAGAAATAAACTAACTAATGGAAGTAAATCCAGATTGTTGTATTCATTATCAGAGGCCAGTCTTTTGAAGGGGCTGAGTTTGGGGACTAATTGCAGCTAATCAAAATGAGTTTTCATTATTTCTAATTTAGTTTCTACTGATTAGATAATGACTTGAGCACCTCTCCTAAATAGATTAGGTGACATAAAATGCATTTTATTACTTCAGGTGGTTAAACAAAAGTACTGTGCACTAGCACAATGACTAGGCTGTTAGAAATACATAATAATGATTAAATCCAGTCCCTGCCCTCAGGGAGTTATAATTTAAAGTGTGAGACAGTATTCCACCAAGATTTCACCAAGGGTTGGGTTTGAATCTGGAACTACTGTCTGCAGGCTTTCATCTTGGTGGGAGGAAGTTCAAGAGGTCAAACTACTAGAGCTCTGCAGACAGTAAGCACTCAAATATGATTGAATGGAGTAGAAGACAGTAAAGATAATGATGATGATAATGGTTCTTGTTAATTGTTTTTATTGTGCCAAATACTGTACTAAGTGTAGAGTTAGACACAATACAATCAGGTCAGATGGTCTCACATGGAGCTCAGAATCTAAAAGAGAGGGAGAAGAGGGAAGAGCATGGCTCAGTGGTTAGAGCGCAGGCCTGGGAGACAGAAAGGCCTGGGTCCTAATCCTGACTCCACCACTTGTCTAATGTATGGCCTTGGGCAAGTCACTTCACATCTCTGCACCTCAGTTTCCTCATCTGTAAAATGGGGATTAAGACTGTGAGCCCCACGTGGGATATGGACTGTACCCAATCTCATTACCTTGTATCTACCCCAGAATTTAGAACAGTGCCTGGCACATAGTAAGCACTTAAATACCATTTTAAAAAAGAGGTATTTTATCCCCATTTTACAGCTGATGAATCACAGAAATTGGGTAACTTGCCCAGGGTCACACAGCAGGTAAGTAGCATAGCTGGGATTAGAACCCAGCTCCCTTGACACCCAGGCCGATACTCTTTCCACTAGGCCAAACTGCTTCTCTGGCCTGGCCTCTTAATCTGGGCTGCAAAATGGCAGTGGAAATGGCACCATCTCCATAATTTTCTCTGTAGGACAACAAAATGTTTCTCTGAATACATTTACTTGTGATCCTCTCATGAATTATTCAAGTATGTAGTGCTGAATTTTATTGCTTTTTTCTTACCTAATAATGATTATCATAATGAGGCTACCCTTAAACATCCTCTTATCATATGCATGCAAATGAATTGCAAATTAAGCTTATCTTGAAACTGCATCCAATGAGGAAGAAGCTTACTAAGTGTAACAATTGCAATGAACCTGGAAAGAGGAATAGATATGACTCTAAATGCTCTGGATTTTGAAATGCTAAACTCTACTATCTTATTAAAAGTAAGGTGTCACATATCCAACCAGATGAAAATAGTGATCCATTCATTAGAAGAATGACACAGGGCTTAGTACTCAGAGACTTCACTACACTGATGTAATAAGCTATGGATAATTCCAGAATGAATTCAAGAACACATACAGACACAAACTAATTACTCAAAGTTTATGTTCTCATTCAGATTTGGCTGAACATCAAAATAAAATAATTTCATGGATTTTGCTCCATATGTTCTTATTTGCAAACCCAGAGATGGGTTTTTATTCCATGTCCCCCATCTCCTTCTCTCCCCAACTCCCCCCAAAAAAGACCACAACTTTTTTTTAAGTTTATCAAGTATTTAAAGTCTTTTCATTCCTTGAGACACAAGCCCTTATATGCAAGCCAGGGCCAATCTGCAAATATTAACATTGCTATAAATTATTTTAACAAAAACAGATATCTTGGGATCCTTGCAAAAGGAATATTGTTGGAAATCACTTTCTCCTCAGAAGTTGAAAATTACCATTTAAACTAAAATGGATCAGAAAAACAACTTGGCTTGTAAGGTGAGAAATCTGGAAATTTAAAAAATGTAAATGTGGTTCTCCATCCCTGTTTATTCTGGAGTTAAGCAGAAGAAATCATTAGACCCATAGGTTAAGCATAGATTTTTTGGAACACAGCAGGTTCTGTTGAGCTAAATCACACTTTTTTCAATGTGGTTTCCTTCATTTATGCCTTTGGATCTCTTGAATTTGATCACCAGGAAACAGAACATGAGTATCCTGGTGATTCAGGGAAGGATTTAAGCTTCCAATTTATATATTAAAAAATATATATTTCATGGGAATGGTATTTCTTGTAGGTTTACACCGAATATCTTGGTTTCTTTGAAATAACAATAAAAAATACTCCCATCAGAGGATAATAGGAAACATTTCTTTTGGAAAAAAGCCACAAAGATTTTCCAGTGCCTCAGGTAAAATTAAATTAATTTACATTTAAAGATGAATTTTCAAATTCTTTAGAATTTATGATGGTGATTACAAGAAGAAATCTTTTTATTGCTTAAAATATTTAATACCTATGTAGGTTGGCTTCAGGTAAGACTGTAGGATAGCAACCACTGCAGTTTTGGTGAAGAAAGTAAATAGTAACAAGAGAACTGGAAGGAAGACCCTGTACCCAAAGAGGAATTGTACTTCCCAAGCGCTTAGTACAGTTCTCTGCACACAGTAAGCGCTCAATAAATGCGACTGAATGAAGAACTAATATCAAATAACTAGTTCTTTAAAGAAAATGTTTCCTAAGTCTAACAGTCATTAGGCAGTCATTGTGGCTTCACCTTTCCTGGAAATCTTTAATAACAGCCCAGATACCCTGTCTTTTGGGGCAGGTTTGGGGCAATGCTGGAAGAGAGCTGCAACACCTTCTTAATTTTGAAGGTCCTGAATTTTGGAGGCCACTGCTAATCTCTTTCAAATACATAAACAAGATTATTCTCATCACAAAAGGGAAATGTTGCATGACTCAGTATTTTGGCTTCCAAATCACTATTCATTACCAAAAGAAAAAATGAAGACATTTATTTTAGAGTTCAAAGTCAACTTTACTTAGCTCACATCACAGAATTTTTTTTTTTCTTTAGATCATGGTTTAGAAATGACAAATGGTATGAAAACCAATTGACTCCTTTCCAGTAACTCATTAACACAGTTGTGGATTTCTATTGTTCAAAAATTCAAGCGAGTAAAGTTGGAGCCAAGAGAAAGTTTATTGCCCAGAATGATTTTTCAGTGGAATTGTAAATCCTTGAAACTGTCAGGATGGCAGTGTTGATACCTCCCATGCTATATGCTTTACAAACCCTAACTCTATTGACAAATGCTCTGTCTCAAAAAAACTACACTTACAAATCACTTCTGGGGGATGAATTATAGTGAAATATTATATTTTCACATCTGAAAATCCATTGTCCCTAGAAAACCAGATGATTTGCTGAAGTCAGAAATCATTGTCTGAAGTCAGAAATATTTTAGAAAACAGTAGACAGACCTGTGAATAAAAGCAGGATTATCGCCAATGACAATGGGGAGACACTCTGCACATCCTACAACTGATTATGGCATCTCCCCCATCAGGAACAGTAAATTAGCCTCAGTCCCGAGACATCAGAACTGAGAACCTACACAAAGGAACTGATCACAGTGCTAGTAATTTGTGCAGCACCACTCTCTCTCTCTCTCTCAGTCTTGCCAGCCATGTTCCCGATGGGATAGAGAGTGCAGTGAGCAAGGAGGCAGAGAGGGCTGCAACACACTGCCATTCGTATGTGTGGTCTTCACCCACCTTAGACAGCTACAAACAGAACCAGGACTAGAACCCAGGTCTCCTGACTTCCAGAGCAGTGCTCTACCTACTGCACCAAGGCAGTGGTACTTCCTACTTTAACTATGGCTAGAAGCTTGGGCTGTCTATATTAGCTAAGTACTACTTATTTGAGAAGCAGTGTGGTCTAGTGGAAAGAGCAGGGGCTTGGAAGTCATAAGGACCTGGATTCCAATCCTGACTCTGCCACCTTTCTGCTATGCAACCTTGGGCAAATCACTTCACTTCTTTGGGCCTCAGTTTCCTCATCTGTGAAATGGGAATTAACACCATAAGCCCTATAGGGGACAGGGACTGTGTCCAACCCAAATATATTGCATCTCCCCCAGCACTTACAACAGTGCCTGGCACATAGTAAGCACTTAACAAATACCATAATTATTATTTGATAATTTCTGTTTTATTTCATCAATATCTATGATGCCCATCATCTCTATTTGGCTGATATCCACACTGCCTTCCATCTCACAAAGTGATGTTTGAAGAAAAACAAATTAAAGAATGGATTCAATGTGTCTTGAAGTGCAGTGAAAATGGTGGGTGATGGAGATAGATGCTTCATCTCTCTAGGTGTTTCCATCTTTTTGATATGACAGTTGAAGTGATGAGATTAAAGAGTTTCCTTAAATTAAAAGCACAGGACTGAATTTCAGTATTGAAAGCCACTGGTGAGATTCTAATACTTCCCTAAAAACACAATGGCAGCTTCTAACCAGGTAAAATGTTACTGACTACCTATTAATAGCACTGCACTGAAAATTTTCTTCTTCACTTTGATCATATGTAAAGCTAATCTTATGTATCCATGTATCAATAGAGAAGCAGCGTGGCTCAGTGGAAAGAGCATGGGCTTTGGAGTCAGGGCTCATGAGTTTGAATCCCGGCTCTGCCACTTGTCGGCTGTGTGACTGTGGGCAAGTCACTTAACTTCTCTGTGCCTCAGTTCCCTCATCTGTAAAATGGGGATTAAGACTGTGAGCCCCACATGGGACAACCTAATTCCCCTATGTCTATCCCAGCGCTTAGAACAGTGCTCGGCACATAGTAAGCGCTTAACAAATACCAACATTATTATTATTATTATTGCCTGAAGAGTCGATCCCTTCTCTGTTCATCTATTCATTTGTGCACATAATAATAATCATTATGAATTTCAGTGCTTACCGTGTGTCAAGCACTGGAGGAGATAGAATTAATTGGCTGGCCACAGCCTCTGTCCCTCATCTGGTGCACAATCTAAGTAAGAGGGAGAATGGGTACTGAATCCCCATTTTACAGATGAGTAAACTGAGGCACAGAAGATAAGGGATTTGTCCCAGGTCACAGCAGGCAGGTGTTGGAACAGGGATTTAGAACACTCGTGCTCTGACTCCCAGGCCTGTGCTTTTTCCACTAGACCACACTGCTTCCCATGAACTTCGCAGTGTGATTTCAGTTGGCTTGACAAAATGATTAACACAATGTGTTTTGGCATGAAGATCTAGTGCTGTCCTTTTTTATTACTTTAGCAGTATATTGCTGAAATTGACAAATAGGTTCTCCCTAATTTATCTCCAACTCTGTTAATATAAGGAGTTAGTTTCAGTGACATTCCAACCACACAGTGACCACAGAACAGCTTCTTTGTTTATTTTTTAACTAGGCTAATCGATACGTATTGACTGATGCTGGAATATCAATCCACAACAAAGATGAAATAGGGTCCAAGGAACCAAAGAATAATTTTATAGTAAAATAACTTTGTGGAAAACAGAACAAAACCTAAACAAACAAAAGAAACCCAAACCCTTGGAGAATTTTAACTCTTAGTTCTCAAGGAACAACAGTCCTTCTTCCCCCATAAAGAGTTGGCAGAAAATCTGAATGCAATGTATTGTCTTACAGCTCTTGAAGCCATCTTATAAATGCTGCCAAATTTTTCATAGCTCCATCAGTATTAAAAGATCACGAGATGTTAAAAAAATAGTATTCACAAACTGAGAAATATACTAGACCTATTATTTATTATAGAATATGGCAAATAAGGCAAAATAGCCAAATTGTAAATTCTTAGTTTGCTTCCCAAACCCTGATAAATTCTATAATTCCTATTGAGATTAACATGCCTAGTTCCTTTATTCAGAGAGTTCATAAACCAGAGATCTCATTTGTCTTCAAACCCCCATTAGGTGGAAAGTGCAGGTATTATTAACTTGATCAAGCAGATGCCAAACTCTAGAAATGGATTTTTAGAGACATTAATTGCCTTGTCTAAGCCAATGCCAGGGACATGTCTATACCTTAGGACTTTTATCTCCCACTCCCACCCCCATGGCCCTAGCCTACTTTTTGCCCTTCTCTTGAGTCACATTCACTGAGAACTTCTCTTTCAAATATGGATTTAACATCATTTCTGTGGAATCTGCATCCAGAAATATTTGGTTACAGATTGACCTTTCAAATGATAAGCCTGAATGAAAATCACAACTGGAAAGATGAAAAATAATGATACAAAGGGATTAGGCAATTCACTAAAGACTTAAGCAGATGCAGTCAAAATCATGGAGCAAAAGGATAGATGGGTAATTTACCTAGTTCACTGTCCAATTCCTCGGTGTGTACCCCTTCTTCTCCAAAGGAAGAGCAGGAAAGGAGGCAGAAAATATGAAAAGAAAAATTCAGACACCAGCACCAAGAAAGAAAATTCCTTCAGAAAAACAGTAGTGCATAAAACCCTTGATCTAGACCTTACCTGCATTTTTTGCTGACCTCATCTTCAGGTTTGGAATATTTACAACCCCATTGTACATAATGAAAATTGCAAGCACTTGTATTGGCAAAATAATTATATGGATCATTTACCTTCATGTCAGAAGCGGATTTGATTGGTTGCAAAAGATGACAAATCTCTTTGTAGTTTAAACATTTTGAGAGGGAAGTCAATGATCACTGATCTCATTTCAAATGAACAAAACTGCTAGACCTCTAATATTATTCCTTTTAATTCTCCATCATCCCTCATCAGCTAAATGATTACAGTCAAAATTAAGGCATTACTTATAAGTAATATTACTGTCTGAAAAATTAAAGGGGAGGCTAAATTGAGAATGTGGCATTTAATACAAACTTGAATGCAGTGCAGTTTTAAAAAGAGAATGGGAATACTGAATTCTACTAATCAAGGACAGCTAGAAAATCAGGGTAAAGGCTGAGAAACACATTGAATTCCAGGATCAACAGTAAGACCCATCAGGGTGAAATGGCTTTGGAAAATTCCAATTCTCCAGGATGATCAACCATATTAGGGCCCTGATGAAAGTACACTAAAATGTTTCATTAAATTTCAAATTACACTGAATAGTGGGTATATGTTACCTAGCACTTTCAGTGCTCACCTTATTAAATAAGCTCACAGATGGATACCAGTGCACACAAATGCTCCTTATGTTATGGGACAGGTGAAAATCTTGTGTGTGTGTCGGGGAGGAGGGGGTGCCGCGAGGGGTGTTTGTCCACATTTGCTGGTTTGTTTTCATTTCTGAGGTAGAAAAATAAATTCAAATTTGTCTAAGGATGTACATTTGCATGAGCAAATGTACTATGTGAAATTTAAATATGGCAATCAATCATGTTTATTGATCACTTAGTGTACTCAATGCTTGGAAGAGTACAGTATAACAATATATAACAAACACATTCCCTGAATCAGCCAAAAGGGGAAAAATTGGCTGAAGAGAACAGAACAAAAATACAAATTTAAAAAAAATGACTGAATGACAATATTTACTATTATTATTTTATTTATCAATCTGATCAATCATTCAATCAAACAATGGTATTTATGAGAATTTATTATGTGGAGGGCACTGTACTAAGCTCTTGGGAGACCACAATACAGCAGAGTTAGTAGACATGTTCCCTGTACAGTTAGATTACAGATAGGGGAGAGTATAAGAAAATTTAAATAAGTACTCTGGGCTGGGGTGAGCATCAAAGTGCTTAAGGGTAAACAGCCAAGTGCACAATTGATTCAGAGGGGAGATGAATAGGGGAAATAAATGGCTTAGTTTGGGAAAGCCTCTTGGAGGAGATGGATTTTAGGAGGGTTTTGAAGGTTTAAAGAATGGTGGACTGTCATATTTGAAGAGGGAGGGAGTTCCAGGACTGAGAGAAGACAATGTGAAGAAAGCAAACTCCAGACAAAATGAAAACTGGCATGCAAATATACCAGGATCCAATTAAGTCTATGAGACTTCTTCCCAAACTATGGATAACTTTTCATTCATTCATTCAATAGTATTTATTGAGCGCTTACTATGTGCAGAGCACTGTACTAAGCGCTTGGAATGAACAAGTCGGTAACAGATAGAGACAGTCCCTGCCGTTTGACGGGCTTACAGTCTAATCGGGGGAGACGGACAGACAAGAACGATGGCAATAAATAGAGTCAAGGGGAAGAACATCTCGTAAAAACAATGGCAACTAAATAGAATCAAGGCAATGTACAATTCATTAACAAAATAAATAGGGTAATGGAAATATATACAGTTGAGCGGACAAGTACAGTGCTGTGGGGATGGGAAGGGAGAGGTGGAGGAGCAGAGGGAAAGGGGGAAAAGAGGGTTTAGCTGCGGAGAGGTAAGGGGGGGTGGTAGAGGGAGTAGAGGGAGAAGAGGAGCTCAGTCTGGGAAGGCCTCTTGGAGGAGGTGAGTTTTAAGTAGGGTTTTGAAGAGGGGAAGAGAATCAGTTTGGCGGAGGTGAGGAGGGAGGGCGTTCCAGGACCGCGGGAGGATGTGGCCCAGGGGTCGACGGCGGGAAAGGCGAGACCGAGGGACGGTGAGGAGGTGGGCGGCAGAGGAGCGGAGCGTGCGGGGTGGGCGGTAGAAAGAGAGAAGGGAGGAGAGGTAGGAAGGGGCAAGGTGATGGAGAGCCTTGAAGCCTAGAGTGAGGAGTTTTTGTTTGGAGCGGAGGTTGATAGGCAACCACTGGAGGTGTTGAAGAAGGGGAGTGACATGCCCAGAGCGTTTCTGCAGGAAGAGGAGCCGGGCAGCAGAGTGAAGAATAGACTGGAGCGGGGCCAGAGAGGAGGAAGGGAGATCAGAGAGAAGGCTGACACAGTAGTCTAGCCGGGATATAACAAGAGCCTGTAGCAGTAAGGTAGCCGTTTGGGTGGAGAGGAAAGGGCGGATCTTGGTGATATTGTAAAGGTGAAACCGGCAGGTCTTGGTAACGGATAGGATGTGTGGGGTGAACGAGAGAGACGAGTCAAGGATGACACCGAGATTGCGGGCCTGAGAGACAGGAAGGATGGTCGTGCCATCCACGGTGATAGAGAAGTCTGGGAGAGGACCGGGCTTGGGAGGGAAGATGAGGAGCTCAGTCTTGCTCATGTTGAGTTTTAGGTGGCGGGCCGACATCCAAGTGGAGACGTCCCGGAGGCAGGAGGAGATGCGAGCCTGAAGGGAGGGGGAGAGGACAGGGGCGGAGATGTAGATCTGTGTGTCATCTGCGTAGAGATGGTAGTCAAAGCCGTGAGAGCGAATGAGTTCACCAAGGGAGTGAGTGTAAATGGAGAACAGAAGAGGGCCAAGAACTGACCCTTGAGGAACTCCAACAGTTAAAGGATGGGAGGGGGAGGAGGCGCCAGTGAAGGAGATCGAGAATGACCGGCCAGAGAGGTAAGAGGAGAACCAGGAGAGGACGGAGTCCGTGAAGCCAAGGTGAGATAAGGTATGAAGGAGGAGGGGATGGTCGACAGTGTCAAAGGCAGCAGAGAGGTCAAGGAGGATTAGAATGGAGTAGGAGCCATTGGATTTGGCAAGAAGGAGGTCATGGGTGACCTTATAGAGAGCAGTCTCAGTAGAGTGGAGGGGACGGAAGCCAGATTGGACGGGGTCTAGGAGAGAATGGGAGTTAAGGAATTCTAAGCATCGATTGTAGATGACTCGTTCTAGGATTTTGGTAAGGAAGGGTAGTAGGGAGATAGGGCGATAACTGGAAGGGGAAGTGGGGTCGAGAGAGGGTTTTTTTAGGATGGGGGAGACGTGGGCATGTTTGAAGGCAGTGGGGAAGGAGCCATTGGAGATTGAGTGGTTAAAAATAGAAGTTAAGGAAGGGAGGAGGGCAGGGGCGATGGTTTTAATAAGGTAATAATAATAATAATAATGTTGGTATTTGTTAAGCGCTTACTATGTGCCAAGCACTGTTCTAAGCACTGGGGTAGACACAGGGGAATCAGGTTGTCCCACGTGGGGCTCACAGTCTTAATCCCCATTTTACAGATGAGGTAACTGAGGCACCGAGAAGTTAAGTGACTTGCCCAAAGTCACACAGCTGACAAGTGGTAGAAGGTGAGAGGGAATGGGGTCCAAGGCGCAGGTGGAGGGGGTGGCACTTGCGAGGAGGGAGGAGATCTCCTCTGAGGATACTGCAGGGAAGGATGGGAAAGTAGGGGAGAAGGTTGGTGGGGGGGAGGGGAGAGGCGGAGGGGTGACTTTGGGGAGCTCAGACCTGATTGTGTTGAATTTTGTGAGGAAATAGGTGGCCAGATCATTGGGGGTGAGAGATGGGGGAGGGAGAGGAACAGGGGGCCTAAATTTTGTGATGCCACACTTTATATGTTCATGGCAGTGTCCAGTAGGTAATGAAAATATTGGCTGGAATTGCCAACCAAATCTCAAGGAATGCAAAATAATTCCTTACTGCAATGCAAGTTATTAAATGAAAATGTTCATTAGTTCACTGTGTATCATCTATTCAATAGTTATACTAGTAATCAGACTGCAAGGATTTAACACAAAAAAGCAAAGCAATACATCAGTCTTTTGATTTCTTCACAGTGAACTCACTGAACAGTAAATAACGTCCAGTGGTGTACTTTAATGAATTGAAAAACCAATGGAGAGGATTACTGACCATTTCCTATTGGAGGAACATTAAATCATAGTGCTTCCAACTATATTTTGTAATTACTTGCTCATTCAACCAGCTAGTTAGTTCTGCTTTTATTGAAAATAATGTTGCTTCTTCCTTAGGGAAATGATTCCTTGAGTACATTTCTAGGCATACATTACACTACTTTTAATGGATTTGGGGCACTTAAAATAATCTTTCATCTGAAGAATTTTCCCTTTGAACATGGGTAGATTTCAGAGTTCTTTCTTTCAACCATTCTGTTAAAATCCTTCATTTGAAAGACGGGGGACCCACAGTTCTCATTTTTAAACCCCTTCTGAAATTCTACCTCATCCAGGAAGCTTTCCAAGATTAATTTGTGTCTTCTCTTATCCTTCCAACTACCATCTTCAGAACCCTAGAATGTAATTTTCTTGCGGGCAGGGAATGTGACTAACAACTCTGTTGTACTGTACTCACCCAAGCACTTAGTTCAGTGATCTGCACACAGTAAGCACTCAAATACCATTGATTGAGTGATTTGCACCATCTCTGCACTCATTCATTGATGGCCATCCATAGCATATCTGTCCTTATCAACTTGTATTCTCTACCACTTAAGGACTTACTCATCCAGATATTCATCTCTTCTTCTTTTCTTCCTCCTATCTGTAATTCATTTTGTGCAGATAGAGATCATGTCTCCTAACAATAATTTCTTCTCTTAAGCACTTAGTACAGTGTTATGCACAAGTAGGCATTCCAAAATCCTACCAATTTTTTGTAGTGTTTTTGTAGTGCTTGAAGTGTTTTTGTAGGTTCACATCCAATTGAGGAAACATTAGTGTAAGTGTGCATTGTACTTTTTGTATACATAGAAGTCATATCATCCTAACTTTTCACAGTACTTCATTTATGACCACATCATCACTTGAGTTAGTTCATGAAGAAGGAATCATTACCTGGAGAAGTGAAAGCCTAGGAAAAGTCAATTAGAGTCCCTAAATAGGTGTTCAAATCAGAAAAAGAAAGACCCTGGCTTTCTTCCTAACTTTGAACTTGCTGCTATAACTACTGCACACTTTTTGTTTTCAGGGCTTGTAGCCAAACATATATCATGGGAAGTTAGCTGACATCCTTGGAATGGGAAATCTACAAAAAGCATGCATCAGATTAAGCCAAAATTCTAACCTTATACCTCAATCCTGATGATCGAGACGATACGATAGTTTCTAGCAGCATGGTGAGTGGGAAGAGCAGAGAGCTAGGAGTCAGAGGACCTGGGATCTTATCCCGGCTCCACCATCGGCCTGCTCTGTGACCTTGGGCAAATCACTTAACTTCTCTGCGCTCTGTTTCCTCATCAATTTGCACTCTAGGCTGTAAGCCTGTTGTGGGCAGGGACTGTGTCTGTTATACTGTTATATTGTACTCTCCCAAGAGCTTAATATACTGTAAATGCTGAATAAATATGATTGATCTGTAAAATGGGAATTCAATTCCTGTTCTCCTTCCGAAACTGTGAGCCCCATGTGGGACAAGAACTGTGTCCAACTTGATTAGCTTGTATCCACACTAGCACTTAGTACAGTGCTTGGCACACAGTAAGCACTTAACAAATACCACAGTTATTATTACCATTATTAACATCATCATCAATTAAGTAAATGTTTCCACATTTCAATAAACCTGAATTTCCATCTACCCCTGGGTGGATCCTGAGCTTACAAGCTGCACCAAGTGGAGCAGCACTGTCCTGCTATGGGGGTAAAACTGAGGTCAGGAGTAGTGGTGTGTTGAGAACATACAAACCTCACCCTCTATCTGCCCTCTCCAACCTCTTCAAGCAGACCTTTCCCTCACTTTATTCAACTCAGTGATGCTTTGCTGGCCAGCACCAGAGTGGTGAAGGTCCCACTCTAAAAGGATTGCCAACGTGTCCTCACAATCTGGGGTAAGCTTGAGTGAAGAGAAAAAGGTAAGGGAGAGGAAAGTATGTAGATGGTTCTTCTCTCATCTTTTCATGGATATCAGGTGTTCCCTGGAGTGTATGGAGGATGGCGCCCATTTATGGTAAAGTATATCAATTTCATATTTATATCCTTAAAACTATGAGCCCCAGGTGGGACAGGAACTGTGTTCACCTAATTGACTTGTACCTACTCGAGCGCTTAGAACAGGGTTTGGCACATAGTAAACACTTCACATTTAAAATAAAATAATGGCCTAATGGTTAGAGCACTGGCCTGGAGTCAGAAGGACCTGGGTTCTAATACCGGCTAAACCACTTGTCTGCTATGTGACTTTAAACAAGTCACTTCACTTTCTCTGTGCCTCAGTAACCTCATCTGTAAAATGGGGATTAAGAGTGTGAGCCCCATCTGGGACACAGGCTATGTCCAACCTGATTAGCTTGTATTTACCCCAGTGCTTAGAACAGTTCTTGGCACATAGTAAGTACCTAACAAATACCATAAAAAGCAAACTATGAGTATGCTTTACCTTCTAGAAAACAAAGCTTACTACTGTACAGGACCACATGTACATAGGCTTGCAAGGCTTCAGCTTGATCTATCACTGCATTTTGTTTACAGAATTTAAGTTGGCCCTCATCTTCCCACTCAAACCCTATCCTCCTCCTGACTTTTCCATCACTGTATATAGCACCACCATCCTCCCTGGCTCACAAGTCCATAACCTTGGCATTATTCTCGATCATCTCTCTCAACTGCACATTCACTCTATCACAAAATCATATCAGTTCTATCTTCACATAATTTGACTCTGTTCAACATGATGATCTTGTATCAACTCCAGAATTTAGAACTGTGTTCAATACATAGTAAATGCTTAACAAATACTATTATTATTATCTTTAGAGTCTTACCTTGCCTTTCCATCCAAACTGCTACCTTGCTGATGCAAGCACTCATTTCCTGCCTTGACTACTGCAACAGCCTCCTTCCTGACTTTCCTATATTGTAACTCTCCCCTCTCCAGCCCACACTTCACTCTGTTGCCTTGGTCCTTTTTCTGAAGAAACATGCAGTCCATATGTCCCCACTCCTCACAAACCTCCAGTGGTTGCCCATCCACCTCAACATCCAAAACAAACTCCTTACCATCGGCTTTACAGCACTCACTTGATTTCATGATGTCTACAAACTGAGCTTCTATGAAAATTTTCAGAAATTGAATCCTTCAATTGAATTCAATTCAATTGAATAAGATTGTTGTAGTACCCTCTAGTAGCTGGAACAGGAAAGTGTAGGAAATTCAAAAGTTCCACCCAAAGGAAAAAGCCCTCTCTGATGGACAGCTCCTAAATCCCCCATGGGTTTTAAACCCATAGATAGCTAATGTTTATCCCCTTTGAAGTGTTATTCCTAACCTGACCACAGCTGGGGAGAAAAACACCCTAGAAGAAGACCAACATGTCAAAATGATTTCATCTTGAACAAAATCCTCCTAGCTACTAGACGGTGCCACACTAAAATAACTCCTGTCTTTGGACCAATTTGAACAGGTTCAATCAGCTTGCAAGTTTAATGTGTTTCCCCACAACTCAGTAATTATCTTCAGCAGAAAGTTCTTCCAAACTAAGTGATGACAGGACATGTCAGGGAGAGTAGGGAGTTGAACTGTTTAATAAAGCCAAGACCATTAAAGCCACACAAATTTCCCTGAATAAACCCAGATACCTTTAGTCTCACATCCAAATAAGTCCTTAGAGCAAGGATTTTGCCAATTCCATGATTCTGCTTCTCCAGAGCTATACAAAAACCAGTAGCTCTACAATAGCTTTCCTTGTGAATGCTTGTACAAACCAAGATGATTTTTCTCTTAGAGTCAAACCTGTTTTTCTCATAGGAAATCATCCCCACAAATTTTGAAGCCCTCATATTGCCAATTAGTCCCAGTTAAACAGCCATTTTAAAGTTTGCAAATAAGATAAAGCATGAATTTAATTTTATTTAACATTTCTCAGACCCTTACCATCATCTTCACATTCTTCCAAAGGCTTTTGCTGTTTGTTCAGGCACCGAGGATCTAGCCAAGATGTTGTTTTAGTGTTATGGCTGCAAACCAGAAATGGAAATATGACCTTTGTTAACAAATTATAGCTAAAGTACCAATTACAGAAACACACTGCCTTCAGTTGTTCAACCAAACTGAAGGCATAATCATGTTGCACATCCCAAAAGCGCATCACTTTGCATGGTCTAACATTGATTCTAAGAGGTTAGGGTGATTGTAGTGAACAGACATATTTGTAACGATTTCAGTATGAAGCCTAAAAGATCATCCTAACTGGGGACCAAGAAGGAATTTTAAGTACTGCTTCATCTTTAGAAAGAAAGTTTTCTTGCTTATCTCTTTTCATAATAAACTCAGTTCTCCCATAACATGCATTTTCACTTCTGTTAGGGAACACACAGGAATGGTTACAATGGGTGTCTATCTGGATAGAAGGTGATTCAATCAATCAATCGTATTTGAGTACTTACTATGAGCAGATCACTGTACTAAACGCTTGGGAGAGTACAATACACAGAATTAGCAGACCTATATAAGCTGGTTTTGGGTGTCTATTATCAAAGTTTACTCTTCCGGGTGCTTAGTACAGTGCTTCACACACAGTAAGCGCTCAATAAATTTGATTTAATTATGGTATTTGTTAAGTACTCTGTGCCAGGCACTGTATTAAGCAAATGAATGTAGAAGCTTACAATCTAGAGTCTTCTGCAGTGTCAGAAGAAACAATTGGGTGCATGTTTGTGGCATCTTTTAGATGTGTGTACTATACCACAAATTCTCTGGTTTGTCGAGAGTGTGACCATTGCATTATAAGAGAACTTAGTGTCCACTAAGAGGGTGACTGCTTTAAAGCACTCAATCACCTTGACTGCTTCTATCTTACGTCGCTAATTTCCTACTAAAACCCAGCATGCTCACTTCACTCCTCTAACACCAACAATCTCTCTATCTCACCACTGACCCCCTCACCCACATCCTGTCTCTGGCTCAGAACTCCCTTCCCCTTCATGTGTGACAGACCAAAACTCTCCCCATCTCCAAAACCTTATTAAAATCACATGTCCTCCAAGAGGTCTTCCCCAACTAAGCCCTCATTTTTTCTACTCCCTCTACCTTCTGTTTCACCCTTGCACTGGATTTGAACTCTTTATTTACCTCATCCTCAGCCCCACAACACTTATGCACATATCCATAATTCATTTTAACATTTTATCTCCCCCTCTAGACTGTAAACCCCTTGTGGGCAGGGAATGTGTCGACCATTTCTCTTATACTGTACACTCTCAAGCACTTAGCATAGTTCTCTGCACACAGAAAATGCTCAGTAAATGTAACCAATTGAAATGTTTTCCTTTTCAAGTGACTGTGCGTTTTAAGAGTATAATGGGACCTGCAGTTTTTATTTATGCTTAATTTGGGAAAGATATTCAAGCCATTCATCTTCATACCTTCTCACAGATATTTAATTCTCTTAGACCTATATTTCTCATTAGAGAGAGGTCACTGAGGTGGGAATATAAGTTCGACAGTGTTTGAGGAGTTTTCAAATACCTAGTGAGGAGGAATCTCTTCCCACTAGTTGGCCATGCTCATTTTCAAGGCAGAACATATCAATCTATAATGGTGCTTCCTGTGTGTGGAGAACTGTACTAAATGCTTGGGAGAATACAGTACAATAGAGTTGGTAGAAAAGATCCTTGACCTCAAGGAGCTTACAATCTAGAGAGAGAAACAAATATTAAAATGAATTACAGAGACGAGAATC
This sequence comes from Ornithorhynchus anatinus, assembly GCF_004115215.2. Taxonomy (NCBI): domain Eukaryota; kingdom Metazoa; phylum Chordata; class Mammalia; order Monotremata; family Ornithorhynchidae; genus Ornithorhynchus; species Ornithorhynchus anatinus. Next base: position 63,063,025 of record NC_041749.1, on the reverse strand, counting down.
AGTAGAGCAGAAGGATATGTACATAACTGCTAGGGGGTGGGAGTGGAGTGAGTATCAAAGTGCTTAGGAGATACAGACCCAAGTACATAGGCAATGCAAAAGGAAGGAAGATGAGAAATTAGTCAGGGAAGGCTTCTTCGAGGAGATATGATTTTAGTAGGGCTTTGAAGATGGGGAGAGTGGTGATCTGTTGGATATTGGGGTGGGGGGAGTTCTGGGCAGGAGAGAGGATGTTAGCAGGGTGTCAACGGTGAGAGAGACAAGATATAGGCATAGTAAATAGGTTGGTATTAGAGGAGTGAAGTATGTAGGCTGGGTGTAGTATGAGAAGGGTGAGGTTAGGTAGGAAGGGGGACAGCATATTGAGTGTTTTAAAGCCAATGGTAAGGAGTTTCTGTTCTATGAAAAGATGGATGGCAACCCTTGAAGGTTTTCATGGAGTGGGAGAATGTGTGTGGTACAATTATTTTAGAAAAGTGATCAGGGCAGCAGAGTGAAGAAAGGACTGGAGGGAGGAGAGACTGGTGTCAGCGAGGTCAGCGAGAGGGCTGACACAATAGTCGAGGCAGGATTTGGTGACAGACTGATTATGTAGGTTAAATCAGAGAGATGAGTCGAGGATAGTGTCAAGATTATGGGCCTGTGAGACAGGAAGGATGATGGTGCTACCTACAGTGATGAGAAAGTCAGGAGAAGAGGGTTTGGATGGGAAGACGACAAGCTCTGTTTTGGACATATTGGGTTTGTGGAATTGGCAGAGCATTCAAGTAGAGATGTCCTGAAGATGGGAGGAAACGCAAGACCCAAACACTGTAAATAAGACTGAAAGCTGACATTTGAGCCATTGTATAGTAGGGTAATTCTCCTGTAGAATGAATGAGAGCACTCTAATTTATTCAAGTACTTTGAAAACCCTAACATAGTTCATTAAAGTGTTGCAAGCATTCCAAAACTACTGGAATGAAAGGACTTCAGCCAAGTAAACAAGTTAGGAAATTTACACATTCCTACTAATTATGATCTGAGAGGTTTGGTCTTACAAATGGGGAAATTTCACAAGGGTTTGGTTCATTTAAAGTTGGCATAAACAAAGAAAAGCTCTGAAAATATTTGAAATAGCTTTTCAGTATCACAACTTTCTTTGTCAGCCAATGCAAATTAATGAAAGGAGTTTATCCAGATATATGATGTGTGGACAGAAGTCTTGCATTTGAAAAGGCTTCCCTTGTTCCCTCCAATTCATTCTTCTTTAAATGTGTGGGTGAGACCTTTCAGTGTTGTAAACTGAATGAAGGCATTTCAATCTTCTTTCTAATCACTGAGCATGATATCCAATTTATCTTTCAATACCATTCATCACCCACCAGATCTAATAAGAACTTTAGATGTGCATCCAAGATAAGAAATGGTAAAACTGCCTATAGCATTTATACAAATAATGACAACTCATATATATATCCATTTCTCCCTATATATTAAAAAGATATGAAAAGTATTCTCTTCATATCCACCTATCTGTAAATTATTTCAGTGACTGTCTCTCCACCTATATTGTAAGCTCCTTGAGGGCAGAGATCATGACTACTATAGTCTCCCAAACGTTTAGTAAAGCACTCTGCACATACTAGGTGCTCAGTAAACACAATTGACTGATTGAAATGGAAGAGGTGGAGAAGCAGCATGGCTTAGTGGAAAGACCCCGGGCTTGGGAGTCAGAGATAGTGGGTTTGAAACCCGGCTCTGCCACTTGTCAGCTGTGTGACTTCGGGCAAATCACTTAACTTCTCTGTGCCTCAGTTACCTCATCTGTAAAACGGGGATTGAGCCCCACGTGGGACAACCTGATAACCTTGTATCTACCCCAAAGTTTAGAACAGTGCCTGGCACATAGTAAGCGCTTAACAAATACCATTATTATTATTATTGCAGAAGAGATAATGAACTGAATTAGATAATGGGCATTAGACAACAAGTTCACTTTCCTGGTAGAGTAACAAACCCTTTCCAACCACTTTCCCCACATCATCATCAACACAAACGCTCTCTTTCTCTCTCTCTCTCTATATATATATATATGTATATAGTTTGGAACATTCTGGGAGGAGGTTGGCTCCTATGCCAATAATGGGAAAATGCCACACTCCCTTGGAGTCAAGCTGTCATGAGGGCAGAGCAAAGGGAAGTCAGGCTGGTGGAGCTGTCAGTTGTGATATCTGCTCTTGCCTGCTCTCTGTCAAGACTCACCAGAAGAGGAGTTTCATGTGTTAAAATATTTCTCTCTATGAAAACTGTAACTGTGGGGTAGCTGGAGCAAGTTAATTTGGTCATTAGTTTAATGTGTGGTTCAACTAAACCCTTTTTCTCAGCACTTTCCCCAAGGAAGCTCTCAGCAACCAACTGCATGGCTGAAACACAGAGTGTTTGACTTCTGGCAGCCAGATCATCAGCTTGGGCCTGAAAGTCTTAAACCTCAGTGGCTTTAAATAATAACTTGTAAACCTCCACTTGAATATTTTCTGTCACCTTTTCCAGATTTGTGATATTAATTAAATCCCAAATTTGATCATGATCTCTTGTTTGTTAATTTGGTTCTGCCATGACTGGGTCCTACACAGACCTTGCAATGGGATCCTGAATGGGGTTAGTAATTCCAAAACACTAAGCCTCATCTTTATCATCACTGCAAGGCAATTTTGCTTGCGGATTAAGTTTTGATTCCTCCAAGAAGAATTAGGGCTTCCCAAAAAAAGCTTTCCGTGCCAGGATAGCCACATTACATTTCCCTGTTTTTAACACTACTGAATTTTCATGAACTACTGCAGACAATTCATCAGGGGTATATATTGCGAGCTTACTGTGTGCAGAGCACTGTACTAAAAACTTGAGAGTACAATACAGCAGAGTTGGTAGACACATTCCCTGCCCACAAGAAGCTTACAGTGCATAGGGGGAGACAGACAATATAAATAGTTTATAGATACATGCATAGGTGTTGTGGGGCTGAGGGTGGGGCGGATACCACCAAATGCCGAAGAGTACAAACTGCAAAAATATTAACATGCAAAAACCTGAACTTGCTGCTGCTTTTTATTCTTAGAGATTAGAACTATATTGCTATCAACTCCATATTAAAAATTACCAATAATGAACCAATGCTGTCAAGTAAATTGAATAACCAGCATCCTGTGACATGAAAGGCACCTTTCATTTTGGTGAAGAGACAGATATTTTCCCTCTGCCACTTGGGAAGAGAATCAAGTCCTAAAATGTCTGGTTGCAAGTTACTCCTGGTCATCACCTTCACCTGTATCTTCAACTCCTTCTCTGTAAACACTGTTCACCTTCACCTCATCTGTAATTTATTTATATATCTGTAATGTATTTATATTAATGTCTATATATCTGTATTTTTTATATTTATATTAATGTCTATCTCCCCCTCTAGACTGTAAGCTTGTTGTGGGCAGGGAATGTGTTTGTTTATTGTTATATTGTATCTCCTAAGTGCTTAGTACAGTGCTCTGCACACAGCAAGCGCTCAATAAATACAATTGAATGAATGAATGGATGAACCTCTTACTAACACTGAAATTATTTGGAAAATATCTGGCATCTGCCTTGAATTTAACAGGACAGAATCATTATTGGCTATGATTTATGCAAAACCAAAATTGCCCATCCAATCTCCCTTAGGAATGCTATCAGTGGGGTATTAATTCAGAAGCTAACAAGAAAATCTTCTGAAAAAAATTCACAATCACAGCCCCTGAAGGCAGATAAATATTGTGGTTTTTTCTTCTCACACACCCACACACACACACACACATACACAAAAAAATTAGTGTACAATTTACTCTATAAAATAGACTTCTCCATTCTCAGTGTAGGCCATCTCCCAATTTTCAGGTAGAGGACCTAAGTTTTCCTCTGCGGAAAGAGGTAGGTATTGAGGGAGTTTCTGAGATGATTCCGTGATGGGAACAGATGTGACACTATTAACAGCAGGTGGTTGGGTGGTCTCTCTTGTACTTTGGGTATTGTGCTCGTCTTGATCACCAGAATCTGCTGTTGAAACATGAAAAAAGGGATACATGATATTAGCACAGTTCAAAATTAGAGGATCATACTATCTACTTCATGGTTGGGGGGGCTGGCATTTTATTTAACACATGTCATTTGGAAGCATTAAAATGATCCCACTATTATTTAGACACATTAAGAGAAATATTTCTTCATCCAAAAAGGAAAAAGTGAAAAACAATTCAAGACAAATATAGCTTGTAAGTACTCATCTTTAAGAATAAAAAGGGCCTGAACTATCAGAATCATGTTGAAGGGCCCTCCCCTCAACCAACACATTCAAACTAAACTAAACTAAACCTCATCTGTAAAATGGGGATTAAGACTGTTAGCCCCACGTGGGACAACCTGATTCCCCTGTGTCTACCCCAGTGCTTAGAACAGTGCTCGGCACATAGTAAGTGCTTAACAAATACCAACATTATTAAACTCCAGAGGACTCATCAGCTGAGCAGACCATGAAAACCCACCCTCTAATTGCTCTCTGGTCCTTTACTTTCAGTTTTTTTTCTTAGTAGGAAAAATATGAAGAGAAAAGAAGAGGGGGTGATATGAATAACTTAGTAGCAATTGCTACGTGGTCTAAAGTTTGCATTAGTTCATTTCAATATTTTTAGTATAGGTTGCAAAGACCTGAAGACTTAAATGAATCATCTACTACTAAGATAACTGAATAAACAGAATAAAAACATGGAAACAAGAAATCTTAGTGAGCAAAGTCATTTAATATGGAGGTTGGTGCAATTAACTCCCCAGCATGAAGAAGATTAGGGGAAATTATATGACCTGTGTCATTACCAAATGGAATGAATTATGTAGTCTCTCAAACTTCTCATTTATTAGAGACAAGTTGAAGGTCAGAGTGATATCAAAACAGCCAAAATGACATTTTGTATACTCCCAGTGCATATCTCAATGTTACTGAATATTCATTTAACAGATTTTTTTTTCAAAAACTTTCAAGACCTGCTATTTTACATCTTCACAGTAATTCTACTGCTGATGCTGACAAGAAGCAGAAAAAAATATTAAAAGGAGGAACATCTACATCTTGTGTCAAAGAGGTATGTACAGGAAATAGTTCACAAGTATAAATAGAGTCTGTAGAGGAAGAAAAAGGAAGAGGGAAAGTAAAAAAGTAAATCAAGCAGCACCATATCACCAATCTTCAAAGAATTTAGAATGGATAACAAGAAACTATGCAGAAATAAATCCTCATCTTCATTATTGTCTAAGACCAAAGAGGCTTATCACACCTCAACTGAACATGGGGCAGGAAAGGAATGGGTGAAGGGCAGAAAGTATTTTGTGCATGTGTGACCTCAAACCACTTCAGAATGAATGGAGAGAGAAGGGGGTGTGATAGATAATGCAGCAAATAAATCTAAGAGGGGTTGAAAAAACAGGATGGAAGCTCACAATAGGAACTCTCACCACAGTATGATGCAGAATGAAAGGGACAAAATGATTGGAAGAAAAGCCAGAGACAGAAAACAGGACTGCAAATGGGGCAGTAGAAGGGGAGAAAACAGACATCTTAAGTTCCCTGGGATTTCAAGCACATGTGATACATAATTATCTTCAAAAAGGACAGATACTTAAATGAGTGACATTTCATATTCCAACCACCTATATTTTCCATACAGGAATTGGCTAAAGAAACACAAATTTTGAAAAACTGTCTGTGAAGCAGTGTGGTTTAGTGGGAAGAGCATGGACCTGGGAATCAGAGGATCTGGGTTGTAAACCCAGCTCTGCCACTTGTCTGCTGTGTGACCTTAGACTAGCTGCTTCACTTCTCTGTGCCTCAGTTACCTTATCTATAAAATGGGGGTGAAGACTGTGAGCTCTATGTGGGACAAGGACTGTGTCCAATTTATCTTGTATCTACCCCACCACTTAGTAGGGTCCAGCACATAGTAAGTGCTTAACAAATACCATTAAAAAAAAGTTAATTTAGGTCCCTTCAATTCGGTCCTGAAAACATAACATCTCAGAATAATTTCATGTCGCCCAAATCTATGGGTTCCAGGTGACTAAAAGATAAGAGGCAGAAGGTAACTGGAAAAGTGAAAGGTTATTCCAGAACTGGAAATGAGGAAAACCTCAATTTAGTTTCCTTTCCAAAAAGGCTTAACTTTTAACATATTGTAAATTCCTTAGCTATCCTTTGAATAGATATTTCAGTTCCATTCTAAATTGTGCTCAGTTTTCTGAAATGAGGAAAGTGGTGGCACAAAAATCCAGAAATATAAGGCATATTCTAGGTGATCTTAGTTTCCTATAAAACGTTTCACTTCTCAAGCTAATCCGAAATGATCCCAATTGCTGGTTTCATGTTTGGCAGCTATATCAATCAATCATATTTACTGAGTGCTTACTGTGTGTGGCGCACTGTACCTAAGCACTTGGGACACAATCCCATAACGAGCTTACATTTTAGAGGGAGCTACATGTTTTCTTTCTTTATAATACAGCTTAAATAGATTGCTTTAGACTGAGAGGAAGGTACAGTAACATTAACATGCCCTGAAATGGGTCTTTGGAAAACAAGATTCCAATCCTCCCTTGGCTCCTGAGGTGTTCTGTGATCCTACTCTACGCAAACTGAACAAAAATGATCTTCTGTGAAAGACTTAGCATAGCTAGAGTACTAAGGACACACAAATCAGCACAGGCCCACAGGACCAGGGACTAGGAGAAATTCAACTTTGGCATGGAAGAGTTTTAATGAGAAATGAAAATGCAGACCTGCATCCCTGGCACTGCCAGGAGCAGGGATATGGATAGTGAAACATGTAGATTATTGGTTTGCTACAGAGTTACACAAAATAAATGGTATTTCCAATTCTAAGTTCTCAGGGCTTCATTTCTGGAACCTCTTTGGACTGAGGACATTGTAACTGGGAATATCTGTCCTCACTGCATGGAACCCTCATTAATGTAGAGATTAAAAACATAGAGTAAGCACACTCAATAAATGACAACAGCAACGCAGGAAATACCTAGGCTAAGAAACGTAGGATAGGAAAAGCCTTACCACTACCAAAGAGAACATGTTAACCTTTTTCCCTGCCTCCACCAACTGAGCCTAGCTGGAGATCCTTATATGATTCCTCAGTATTATTTATAATTATGATAATAATGATATAATTGTGGTATTTGTTAAGCACTTACTATGCTTACTATGAGATATGTTAATCAGGTTGGACACAGTCCCTGTCCAACATGGGGCTCACAATCTTAATCTCCATTTTCCAGATGAGGAAACTGAGGCACAGAAAAGTGAAGTGACTTACCCAAGGTCACACAGCAGGCAGGTGGCAGAGCTGGGATTAATGAGAAGCAGTGTGGCTTAGTAGAAAGAGCACAGGCCTGGGGGTCAGAGGACCTGGGTTCTAATCCCAACTCTGTCTCCCCTCTGCTGTGTGACCTTGGGCAAGTCAATTCACTTCTCTGTGCCTCTTGTTCTTAGTGATTAAAAAAAGCCTTAAAGCTTTGCATAACAATTATATACAGGAGTGCAGCAGAGAAACATATCCTGATAATCACCTACAGGTTGGTTTTTGTTAGCTTCTATTTTAAAAGACTGTTTCTCACAAACACTAAGAGAAGAACTCAGTGTTTCACAGAGTTAGGAAGCACCCAGTCAGACAGCTAGGCCCCATGTCACTTTGGTGTTTTTATAGGCACAAACACCATCAGGCATGGAAGTCTTTTCATCCTTCATGGCTCAGACATAGAGCTCCAATGATGTTGGCACCCTTAACAGATTCTCCACATCACCTGGGGCCTCATCAGTGTAATGCAAAGTGTTCCAAAGAGACTGTGATAGAGCCGCTACCATCTATGCAGTCTTATTCCTACCTTTCTCCCAAGTGCTTGGTACAGAGTTCTACACACAGTAAGCACTCAAATACCACTGGTTGATCAATTGAGTCTCAGTTCCATTTCTATGCTCTCTGAATTATTCTGGGGATTGTTCTCTCCTGTTCAATGAAGGCCCCAAACCCTCCAGGTTTAGGCATTAAAACATATCATTTACGTACTAGCCAAGAATGGAGCTGTTTGTACTCAGAAGCCTGTACATGGCAGAGTGCATTACTTCATGACATAAGTTCTCAATTATTTTTCTTGGCAAAGGAAACCTACATGATCCTTTGCTGTGGGGAGAATGATAGGACACATTGGCAACTAGATACATTATAATGACAAAAGAAAAAAGAATATGGATATGCTATGAAATAAGCCAACTTGTTTAGAAGTTATCACCTAACATACTGATGAGAGAAGATGTCTTTTAAAATATTAAAAAATTAAGGTTTAGAGAAGGTTGAAAAATCAGTACATTGCTTCAACTTTTTCATAGCCTATCCTTTTTCATTATGGCCTGCTGCAAAAAAGGCATAGCCTATCATTAGCTGTCAACAAAGTAACATTTGCTATTCAACTGTCAAAGAATCTCAATAGTTTCTCCCCAAAGACACCACATATGTCCTGGGTATATGTCCAATTCAACTGGACTCTATCCAACTCGATTATCTTTTAGCTACCACAGCACTTAACACAGTACCCGGCACATAGTAAGCGCTTAATAAATACCATTAAAAGTATGTCAAGAAAAAAAAATAAAGCCATTGGTAGTAATATTTTAAGGACTAGAAGGAGAAGTGGGTTAAAAACATGAACATTACTTACTGTCCTCTTCCATAAATACCTTTCGGCATTTTTCAATATTATTAGAATGATTACCGTAAAGAACCAGTGTGGACCAAAGTATGCTACAGTTAGACTCAGAACTCTGGTAACTCTGCAAGGCTCCTCTTGTAAAAAGAAGAAACGAAAGAAAGGGGAAACCAAATTGTATCGGGTCACAAGAAGCAAATAATTAGTTGGCTTTACCTGTAAAGCTACTGTTCATTTCAGGAACATCATCATCATCATCATCATCATTTTCTGCATGCACTATGCCAGCATTTTGCATATCATTGTAGGACTTGGTTCTCTTCGGGGTTGACTGGTTGGAGCCGGACTGAAGGTTTTGCAGAGCATTAGTGGAAATCAGTTTCCCACTGATGGATTGGCTGGGAGGCTTGGGTGTTCCATAATAGTTACCTAGGTGACAGAGACACATTTGCATATTTGAAAAGAGTCAGATTTAAAAAAAAAATACAGGTTTTACATCCAAACCTCTCTGCACACAATAAAATGAACTCAAAAGCCAGAATAAACTGCTTTTCATGTTTGGAATGAACTAGAAAAAGATGTTGTTTCCTTTTCAGTTTTTTGTGCTCAAATCAGAAGCAAAAATGAGGGCTGCATTGTTTAGGTGCAGGGAGCATACAAGATTAAAACAAAGGCAACTGGGATGAATAGCAAAACTTCATCTCATTACATTTGAATTTCAATTAGTCACTTTTTTACATATATGCACCCTCACAACACTGTTTCAAAATTAGAGTGCTGCAGAATTTTTTTTTTAAAAAATCATTATGAAAAGCTTTATGAGAGGCTGAGATAACCTTTCAAGAGGGGTCAGGGCATCTTAAAGAAAGTAATCTTGCCTTACAAGAAACTTTCCCAAAAGAGAGTGGACACCACGTGGCAGCTCTTTGATTTCTGGTATCTGTCTGGCAAGAATGCCACTTGTCAAACCCTTAAGGAAAGTTCTCATGTATTCACATTGGTGCCTCTTAAAAGTGGCCATTTTTGCTCTATAAACACCATCCCTCCAAAGAGAGAAATAAAAGAACCACAATTGAAAAGTTCATGCAGCATTGCCAAAAAAAAAAAACCACCCAACAAAACCCCCACCACTTAGTTTTACTGGCTTTATTCACAAAATTGCCCCAGTATTTGTATATATTTTACCACCTTAAAATGGAGGGAGGGGCTATTCTGTAAGGAATTTACTCAAGTAACAAGAGGAGCAGGAAAAAAAAAGAGTAAAGGAGGGGAGTTTGCTCATTTCCACAAGCCTATATCTGGACCCTTATCTTTCTACCATGGAGTTCACAAGTCTCTGTAAGCCTGTATTGCTCAGCATTCTGACCCTACCCCTCTACCCAAATGTGGCACATGGCACTATCACTGCTTAAAAAAAGTATATTTGATTTCCTTCTCAAAAATTGGGTTAGGAGGAATTATGAAAGGAAATACGTAAGTATGACATTTTCAAGGCACCAATATGATAGTTAAAAAAAAAACAACTATCATGGCAACTGATTATTCTGTACCTATCCCAGTGATTGGCACATAGTAAGCACTTAAACAAAATTCTTAATTTAAGAAATTTTTGGAATTCTATTCTTGGTCCTCAATAAGCAATGGCTACAAGAAACAAATCACTTTCATTGATCTCTCTGCAGCATCCCAAGCTCATTTTAAGTTTTTAATATATGTATATTGAGATACACAATGAGTTCTAAAATGATGTAAAAACAATACTATATTACATAATAACTTTATAGCAACATTCTATAATAGCTTTATAACAACAGCACAGCGGCAGTGAATAATTTGAAAACTAGCTTGCATCCATTTTTACCTATCTCATTTCAAGAGAAGTTTTGCATTAGGTGACCTGATTTAATTCTCCCTCCCTCTGCTCTACCCCCTTCCCCTCCCCACAGCTTTTGTGTATATTTGTATATATTATTTATTACTCTATTTTATTAATGATGTGTATATATCTATGATTCTATTTATCTATTTTGATGGTATTGATGCCTGTCTACTTGTTTTGTTCTGCTGTCTGTCTTTAGACTTTGAGCCCGTTGTTGGGCAGGGATTGTCTCTATCTGTTGCCAAACTGAACATTCCAAACGCTGAGTACAGTGCTCGGGACACAGTAAGTGCTCAATAAACACGATTGAATGAGTTGAATGAATGAATGAATCACATCAACTTTTCCAACACAACTTCACTTTCTGTGCATGCCTTTATATAGATGAATAAGAACAATATAATTAAAGATATGAAATTTTAAATGGGCCTCAGAACTTCATGTAAAGAAAGTGAGAATCAAAGATCACTAAAGTTAAGCTTGTGAAACACTCTAGTATTTGCCCTGTGAAACACTGAAGGTTGTTGACAGGAAATGGTATTTTGTTGGGAGCTTATTCTCTCCAATAGTTTTTCATGAAACAATGCATTTTGCTAGTCAGGGTTATTTAAATTGTCCCTTCTTCTGTAGCTCTAGCAAAGTACTTCATGCTCAAATATGTCTCCAATGATGAAATTCACAAACAGATGTATATGAAAATAATAATTATGGTATTTGTTAATGATTATGGTATTTGTTAAGTGCTTACTATGTGCCAAGCACAGTTCTAAGGCAGGGGTAGATACAAGGTAATCAGGTTGTCCCACCTGGGGCTCACAGTCTTAATCCCCATTTTATAGATGAGGTAACTGAAGCACAGAGAAGTTAAGTGACTTGCCCCAATGGTGGAGTTGGGATTAGAAACCAAAACCTCTGACTCCCAAGCCCATGCTCTTTCCACTAAACCACGCTGGTTCTCATGACTTTCATGCCGCAGCCCATGATTAAAGTATACATGAACTCAGAAGTCAAAGTCAGCTAAAGGAATCATGGCAATGGAATGGTGCAAAAGGGAAATCTGGACTTCCTTTGGCCTCATTTCCTCTAATGCTTTTGTGGTTGCCTCCAAGCAGTGGTAGAAACAATGGGTGGCAAGGAGAGAGGGTGAGAAATCATCCCTCCCACCTTGCTGTTTCCCTCCTTGTCCAATGAATCAATCAATTGTATTTATTGAGTGCTTGCTGGGGGCAGAGCCCTGTACTGAGTGGTTGAGAGAGTACAATGTAACAGTAGACGTTCCCTGCCCACAAGAGCTTACAGTCTACAGGGGGAAGTCCAGCAGCTTCATCCCAGTCCTGCTTCGGCTCTGAAGAAAGGTTTCCTAATAGAAAGGTTGGACCATTTAGGAAATGAAAGATCAAGCCTCAATTTCTTTGTGACACCATAAATTGAATTTTCATTATGTGTATATGCCTTTCTGTTTTAAAAAAGATAATAAGGGCAAATGTGAACAAATGCAACCTGCCTAGTGGAAAGAACAAGGACTTGGGAATCAGGGGAACTGGGTTCTATTCCAGACTCTACCATTTGCCTGCTGTCTTTCAATTGCCCTATGCCCCAGTTTCTTCATTTCTAAACTGGGGGTTCTTTACAGGTCCTCCCTCCCCCCAAGACTATGAGACTAATGGGGTACAGAGGCTGTGCCTAATCTAATGATTTTGTATCTATCCCAGTGCTTTGTAGAGTGCTTTGGCACATAGTAAATTTAACAAATAACACAAATAGTGCCATCCAGGCCAGATTTTTAAGTTGCTGGCTGTCATAATGGGGGTAACCTGATATAACTACCATTTATCATCATTTCTCTTTGCCATTCATTGTTTCTCATGCCATTTTCGGTAAAGGCACAGAGAAGCTAAGTGGCTTGCCCAAGGTCACATAGCTCCCAGACCTTCCCCCATCTCTCCCTGACCTTCCTACTTCCAACCACCCTGGTCCAGCACCCCCTCGAAGCCCGTCCAAGTAGCAAATCCAGACCATGAGCCAGTGTACTTCCCAGTACCACCACCCCCCCGACCGAGAGTAGTGGGACACTGTGCTCTCCTGCCCCCACCTCCCCCCGCTGGCCGTGGGACATTACATCTCCAACTGCCCCCTCCCCCGACACAGCCATCCTTTGGGGAGCCCTCACTCCCTCCTCCCCTGTGCTCTGATTGATTCTCTCCCCCTGCACCACCCCGGACAACATTGCCCTTGTTCTCACTGTGTTACTTCTAGCTGCTACCTGTGCCCATACCTACTCCCCCGCCCATGTTGCTTGGTTATCTACTCTCCCCATGAGTTTCCCCTCCTCTATCCCCAACAACAGCTCCACCCTTCTCCAAATAAGACATCCATAGGGCTCCCTCCGCCACCTCAGAGACATTTGGACCACGAGCCCCAGGACTGTCCTTGCCGCTAGCCTTTTGATTTTAACCTGATAGACCCATAATAATAATGTTGGTATTTGTTAAGCGCTTACTATGTGCCGAGCACTGTTCTAAGCGCTGGGATAGACATAGAAGAATCAGGTTGTCCCACGTGGGGCTCACAGTCTTCATCCCCATTTTACAGATGAGGGAACTGAGGCACAGAGAAGTTAAGTGACTTGCCCACAGTCACACAGCCGACAAGTGGCAGAGCTGGGATTCGAACTCATGAGCCCTGACTCCAAAGCCCGTGCTCTTTCCACTGAGCCACGCTGCTTCCCATAGACAAGTTAACATTCGTTCCTGGTCATCACATGGTCATCATTAATAACATTTTATTGTATCATATTACTATATTACTAACGCATGTTGTTAATTGTTCTCAGTGCTGCCACGTACCTCACTGACTTCACCATTACCTTCCACCCCCACCAACTGCCACACCCAATCATCACCTTCCCCATCCCCTCTCCCGCCCAGCTCTTTCCCGCACTTTCCTCTGCCTCTTCCTCTCCTCCCCACCCCCTCCCTAGATTCCCACTTTACCAGCGCCACCCCCATCCCCCTCCACTTGCGCTCTTCCCCACCAAACCCCCTCCCCCCACCCCCTTCCATTCCCCCTTCCCTGCCCACGTCCCATCCCAGTTCTCCTGTCCCATCTCCACCCCTCATCCCCCTCTCCCCGCCATCTCATTGCCATACAAACCCTCCTCACCCCTGCTCCCTTCCCCCTCCCTCCTCCTCCCCCCCCACAGCTGCTGCCAAGTGTGGCCTATGGAATCCCCACTCCATTATAGGTAAGATCCCTTTCATCCTTGACCTTTTCCTTTCCTGCTCTCTCCTCCGCCTCGCCCTTATGGAGACCTGGCTCACCCCTGAGAACATGGTCTCTTCTGCTGCTCTCTCCAGTGGAGGCCTCTCCTTCTCCCACTCCCCCAGAATCACCGGGAAAGAAGGAGGCGTCAGCTTCCTTCTTGCACCCCAGTGCCGCTTCTGCACTATCCCTCCTCCCCCTTCCCTCCCTTCCCGTCCTTTGAAGCCCATATCATTCACCTCTACCACCCCCTCCAGATTCTTATAGCTGTCATCTACCACTCTCCGGTCTCACCTCCAACTTCTTTAACCACCTTGACCCCTTTCTCATCTTCCTTCTCTCCTTCTCCCTGACCACTCTGATCCTCGGAGACTTCAACATCCACATGGTGTACCCTCCAGGCTCGTATCTCCAACTGCCTCCAGGACATCTCCACCTGGATGTGATGTCTACTCACCACCTAAAACTCAGAATATCTCAAACTGAGCTCCTTATCTTCCCTTCCAAACCCTGTCCTCTCCCTGACTTCCCCATCACTGTGGACAGCACTACCATCCTTCCCATCTCACAGGCCTGCAACCTTGGTGTTGTCCTTGACTCAGCTCTCTCATTCACCCCACACAGCCAATCCATCATTAACACCTGCTGGTCTCACTTTCACAATATCGCCAAGATCCGCCCTTTCTTCTCCATCCAAACTGCTAACGTGCTGATACAAGATCTCATAATAACCCAACTGGATTATTGTGCCAGCCTCCTCTCTGATCTCCCTTCCTCCTGTCTCTCCCCACTCCACTCTATTCTTCATTCTGCTGCCCAGATCATCTTCCTGCAGAAATGCTCTGGGCATGTCACTCCCTTCCTCAAAAACCTCCAGTGGTTGCCTATCAACCTTCGCACGAAACAAAAACTCCTCACTCTTGGCTTCAAAGCTATCTATCACCTTGCCCCCTCCTACCTCACCTCCTTTCTCTCTTTCTACTGCCCACCTCATACACTCCGCTCCTCTGCCGCTCACCTCCTCACTGTCCCCTGTTCACGCCTATCCTGCTGTCGACCCCTGGCCCACGTCCTACCACTGTCCTGGAATGCCCTCCCTCCTCACGTCTGCCAAACTAACTCTCTTCCCCTCTTCAAAGCTCTACTAAGAGCTCACCTCCTCTAGGAGGCCTTCCCAGATTGAGCCCCCCTTTTTCCTCTGCTCTCTTTCCCCTCCCCCCCCACCCTCTGCTCTTCCCCTTTCTCTCCCCTCAGCACTGTTCTCATTTGCATATATTATTTATTACCCTATTTATTTTGTTAATAAGGTGTATATCTCCTTGATTCTATTTAACTTGATGATGTTTTCTTGTTTTTGATTTGTTCTGTTTTGCTTTGCTTTGCTGTTTGTCTCTCCCATTTAGACTGTGAGCCTGTCACTGGGCAGGGATTGCCTCTGTTGCCAAATTGTACATTCCAAGCACTTAGTACAGTAATCTGCACATAGTAAGCACTCAATGAATACTACTGAATGAATGAGTGAATAGCAGACAAGTGGTGGAGCAGGGATTAGAACCCATGTCCTCTGACTCTCAAGCCCGTGCTCTATCCATTAAGCCATGCTGCTTCTGTTCTGGCCACTGTTCCAACTGCTGGGGTGGACACAAGCAAATCAGGATGGACACAGTCCATGTTCCACGTTGGGCTCACAGTCTCAATGTCCATTTTACAGATGGGGTAACTGAAGCCCAGTGAAATGAAGTGACTTGCCCAAAGTCACACAAGAGAACGCAGCAGAGCCGGGATTAGAACCTATGACCTTTTGACTGTGTGGCAGAAAAGGCCTATGGTCAATCAATCAATTAACGAACAGAATTTATAAAACGTTTTCTGAGTGCAGAGCACAGAACAAGGCACGTGGGATAGTATGATACAGATTTGGTGGACATATTTGCTGCCCATGAGGAGTTTACATGTGGTCTGGGGCAGGGTTCAGACCACACCTTACACAAAGACCATCCTCTGCTAGTTGTGAACAGGGAATGTGTCTATTTATTGTTATATTGCACTCTCCCAAGCACTTAGGACAGTGCTCGGCACATAATAAGCACTCAGTGAATACAATTGACTGAGTGCTGTGCTACCACGTATCTTGTCTGTAGCACTGAGTGCTGTTCTTCTTTTGCCTTCAAGTGTCATCATCCTTAAAAAGCATTTACTTGAGAAGATATGCACCTTTCTTGACTGGGATGTGACAAAGTTTTTTCCAAGTTTTCAGCTGAGATGTGGCTTCATTTTGTCATACCTCAAAACATTTCTCTACCCTCCTTGCTTTGGGTCTCCCCATGCCTGTACAGCTCAGTGGTTATGCCATCAAATCCAGGTGTTTTACTATTTTTTCTGGCGCTGCTGCAGCAGTTTCTTCTGCAGTTTGCACAAGTTGAGACAGAGGAGCTGCATGTGCTAGTGGAAAGGGCACAGGCCTTGGAGTCAGAGGACCTGGATTCTAATCCGTCCTCCACCACTTGCCAGTTGTGTGACCTTGGCGAAGTCACTTAACGTCTCTGTGCCTCAGTGTCCTCTGTCGTTAAATGGGCATTCCACTCTCAGGGTTGCACCTGGAGAGTTTCTAGTACTCTACCAGTCTCGACTACGGAGGAAGAGTCAAGCAGAGGCATATCCAATTCATTCCTAGCTTGGGCAGTGGCTAGCAAGTGGAAGATAATCTGCTACAAGTCAAAACTCACCTGTGCTGAGCAGCAGTGGCATGGGAGAAAGTTGAGGGTGAAGACTCAAGTTTACTGAGCAGGATGAGGCAATGGTAAATCACTTCCATATTTTTACCAAGAAAACTCTATGGATACACTGCCAGAATGCTTGCAGATGGAGGTGAGGCATTCTGGGAGAGATGTGTCCATGGCGTCGCTATGGGTCGGTGATGACTCGACATCATTTGACAAGAAAATGGGCACTCAGTACCTGTTTTCTCTCCTATTTAGACTGGGGGACCCAGGTAGGGCAGGGACTCTGTCCATTTTGATTACTTTCAATCTACCCCAGCGCTTTTTATTCATTCATTCATTCAATAGTATTTATTTGAGTGCTTACTATGTGCACAGCACTGTACTAAGCGCTTGGAATGAACAAGTTGGCAACAGATAGAGACAGTCCCTGCCCTTTGACTGGCTTACAGTCTAATTGGGGAAGACAGGCAGACAAGAACAGTGGCAATAAATAGAGTCAAGGGGAAGAACATCTCATAAAAACAATGGCAACTAAATAGAATCAGGGTGATGTACATCTCATTAAACAAAATAAACAAAATAAATAGGGTGGTAAAGATATATACAGTGGAGCGAATGAGTACAGTGCTGAGGGAGTGGGATGGGAGAGGGGGAGGAGGAGAGGGAAGGGGGGAGAAGAGGGTTTAGCTGTGGAGAGGTGAAGGGGGGGTAGAGGGAGCAGAGGGAAAAAGGGGGGAGCTCAGTCTGGGAAGGCCTCTTGGAGGAGGTGAGTTTTCGGACTCTCTCGGCCTCTGGCCGCTTGACTTTGAGTCTGATCGGGTAGGGTCAGCTTGTCCCCCGACCCTGGTCATCGCCTGCTTATTAACACTATTGTATTGTGTCTTACTGTACCATGTTGCTATATTAGCGATTTCGCTTGTTATTGTTTATTGTCGTCAGTGCTGCCACCCACCTCTCTGGCCTCACCAGCCGCCTGACTTTGAGTTTGATCAGGTCGCCCCTTAATGGAGCCTACCGCCCCCCCCCCCCCGACCCTGGTCATCGCCCACTTATTAACACTACTATATTGTATCATACTGTATCATGTTGCTATATTAGCACTACTGTATTGTATCATACTGTATCATGTTGCTATATTACCGATTTCGTTTGTTACTGTTTATTGTTGTCAGTGCTGCCATCCACCTCTCTGACCCCGCCATTTCCCTCCTTCCCCCCTCCCCCCTCCCGCCCCTTCCTATCCTCCCCTTCCCCTTCCCCTCTCTCACTCAGCTCTTTCCCGCTCTCTCCTCTGTCTCCTCCCCCCTCCCCTCCCCCGCCCTAGAAACCCACTTTACCAGCGCTACCCCTCTTCCCCCTCCCCCTACTCTTCCCCCCACCAAACCCCCTCCTCACCCCCTCCCCCCTTCTCTCTTCCCCACCCACGCCCCATCCCAGTCCTCTTGTCCCACCGCTACCCCTCATCCCCCTCTCCCCGTCCAGGGCCCCGCCACCTCCTTCCCATCCAAACCCTCCCCTCCCCCCGCCCTTCCCCCCCACCCCCCCTTGCACCCACAGCTACTTTCAAGTGTGGCCTCTGGAACCCCCACTCTATTACAAGTAAGCTACCTTTCGTCCATGACCTTTTCCTCTCCCGCTCTCTCCTCCTCCTCGCCCTTTCAGAAATGTGGCTCTCTCCCGAAGACACGGTCTCCGCCGCCGCCCTCTCCAGCGGAGGCCTCTCCTTCTCCCACTCCCCCAGACTCACCGGTAAGGGAGGAGGCGTCGGCTTCCTCCTCTCGCCCCGTTGCCGCTTCCGCACTATCCCTCCTCCCCCCTCCCTCTCCTTCCCCTCCTTCGAAGCCCATATCATTCATCTCTACCATCCCCTTCAGATACTTGTCGCTGTCATCTACCGCCCTCCCGGTCCCACCTGCGACTTCTTCAACCACCTTGACCCCTTTCTCACCTTCCTTCTCTCCTTCTCTCTGCCCACTCTGATCCTTGGAGACTTCAACATCCATATGGATGTACCCAACAACTCCTCTGCCGCCCGCCTGCTATCCCTCCTCGACTCTGCCGACCTCCTCCTCCACCATACCGCGCCCACTCACCGACTCGGTCACACCCTCGATCTCGTCATCTCCTACCGCTGCACTATCTCCTCCCTCACCAACTCTGAAATCCCTCTCTCTGACCATAACCTTCTCACCTGCCTCATCTCTCACACTCCCTCCCCCTGCAAATCTTCGCTACTGCCCCACAGAGACCTCTGCTCTCTCGATCCCATCTGTCTTTCCAAAAGCATCTCTCCTCACCTTGCCGCCCTGTCCTCACTTCCCACTCTCGATGATCAGGTCTCCGCTCTCAACTCCACCCTCTCTACTCATCTCGACTCTCTCGCCCCCCTTTCCTTCCGCCGCTCTCGCTCCACTAACCCACAGCCCTGGATCACCTCCTCTGTCCGCCTCCTACGCTCCTATGCTCGAGCTGCTGAGCGCTGCTGGCGAAAGTCCAAGCACCAAGCCGACCTCACACACTTCAAATTTATCCTTTCCTGCCTTAACTCTGCTCTCTCCTCCGCCAGGCAAAACTTCTTCTCCTCCCTCATCGACACCCATGCCCATCACCCCCGCCGATTGTTCCGGACCTTTAACTCTCTCCTTAGGCCCCCTGTTCCTCCCCCTCCCACATCTCTCACCCCCAATGATCTGGCCACCTATTTCCTCACGAAAATCAACACAATCAGGTCTGAGCTCCCCAAAGTCACCCCTCCACCTCTCCCCTCCCCCCCACCAACCCTCTCCCCTACTTTCCCATCCTTCCCTGCAGTATCCTCAGAGGAGATTTCCTCCCTCCTCGCAAGTGCCACCCCCTCCACCTGCGCGTTGGACCCCATTCCCTCTCACCTTCTTAAAACCATCGCCCCTGCCCTCCTCCCTTCCTTAACTTCTATTTTTAACCACTCAATCTCCAATGGCTCCTTCCCCGCTGCCTTCAAACATGCCCACGTCTCCCCCATCCTGAAAAAACCCGCTCTTGACCCCACTTCCCCCTCCAGTTATCGCTCTATCTTCCTGCTACCCTTCCTTTCCAAAATCCTAGAACGAGTCGTCTACAATCGATGCTTAGAATTCCTTAACTCCCATTCTCTCCTAGACCCCCTCCAATCTGGCTTCCGTCCCCTCCACTCTACCGAGACTGCTCTCTCTAAGGTCACCCATGACCTCCTTCTTGCCAAATCCAATGGCTCCTACTCCATTCTAATCCTCCTTGACCTCTCTGCTGCCTTTGACACTGTCGACTATCCCCTCCTCCTTCATACCTTATCTCACCTTGGCTTCACGGACTCTGTCCTCTCCTGGTTCTCCTCTTACCTCTCTGGCCGGTCATTCTCGGTCTCCTTCACTGGCGCCTCCTCCCCCTCCCATCCTTTAACTGTTGGAGTTCCTCAAGGGTCAGTTCTTGGCCCTCTTCTGTTCTCCATTTACACTCACTCCCTTGGTGAACTCATTCGCTCTCACGGCTTTGACTACCATCTCTACGCAGATGACACGCAGATCTACATCTCCGCCCCTGTCCTCTCCCCCTCCCTTCAGGCTCGCATCTCCTCCTGCCTCCAGGACGTCTCCACTTGGATGTCGGCCCGCCACCTAAAACTCAACATGAGCAAGACTGAGCTCCTCATCTTCCCTCCCAAACACGGTCCTCTCCCAGACTTCTCTATCACCGTGGATGGCACGACCATCCTTCCCGTCTCTCAGGACCGCAATCTCGGTGTCATCCTTGACTTGTCTCTCTCGTTCACCCCACACATCCTATCCGTTACCAAGACCTGCCGGTTTCACCTTTACAATATCGCCAAGATCCGCCCTTTCCTCTCCACCCAAACGGCTACCTTACTGCTACAGGCTCTCGTTCTATCCCGGCTAGACTACTGTGTCAGCCTTTTCTCTGACCTCCCTTCCTCCTCTCTCGCCCCGCTCCAGTCTATTCTTCACTCGGCTGCCCAGCTCATCTTCCTGCAGAAACGATCTGGGCATGTCACTCCCCTTCTTAAACAACTCCAGTGGTTGCTTATCAACCTCCGCTCCAAACAAAAACTCCTCACTCTAGGCTTCAAGGCTCTCCATCACCTTGCCCCTTCCTACCTCTCCTCCCTTCTCTCTTTCTACCACCCACCCCGCATGCTCCGCTCCTCTACTGCCCACCTCCTCACCATCCCTCGGTCTTGCCCATCCCGCCGTCGACCCCTGGGCCACGTCCTCCCGCGGTCCTGGAACGCCCTCCCTCCTCACCTCCGCCAAACTGATTCTCTTCCCCTCTTCAAAACCCTACTTAAAACTCACCTCCTCCAAGAGGCCTTCCCAGACTGAGCTCCTCTTCTCCCTCTACTCCCTCTGTCACCCCCCCTTTACCTCTCTGTAGCTAAACCCTCTTTTCCCCCTTTCCCTCTGCTCCTCCACCTCTCCCTTCCCATCCCCACAGCACTGTACTTGTCCGCTCAACTGTATATATTTCCATTACCCTATTTATTTTGTTAATGAATTGTACATTGCCTTGATTCTATTTAGTTGCCATTGTTTTTACGAGATGTTCTTCCCCTTGACTCTATTTATCGCCATCGTTCTTGTCTGTCCGTCTCCCCCGATTAGACTGTAAGCCCGTCAAATGGCAGGGACTGTCTCTATCTGTTGCCGACTTGTTCATTCCAAGCGCTTAGTACAGTGCTCTGCACATAGTAAGCGCTCAATAAATACTATTCAATGAAGTAGGGATTTGAAGAGGGGAAGAAAATTAGATTGTCTGAGGTGAGAAGGGAGGGCATTCCAGGACCACAGGAGGACGTGGCCCAGGGGTCGACGGTGGGATAGGCGAGACCGAGGGACGGTGAGGAGGTGGGCAGCAGAGGAGTGGAGCGTGCGGGGTGGGCAGCAGAAAGAGAGAAGGGAGGAGAGGTAGGAAGGGGCAAGGTGATGGAGAGCCTTGAAGCCAAGAGTGAGGAGTTTTTGTTTGGAGCGGAGGTTGATAGGCAACCACTGGAGGTGTTTAAGAAGGGGAGTGACATGCCCAGAGCGTTTCTGCAGGAAGAGGAGCCGGGCAGCAGAGTGAAGAATAGACTGGAGCGGGGCCAGAGAGGAGGAAGGGAGATCAGAGAGAAGGCTGACACAGTAGTCTAGCCGGGATATAACAAGAGCCTGTAGCAGTAAGGTAGCCGTTTGGGTGGAGAGGAAAGGGCGGATCTTGGCGATATTATAAAGGTGAAACCGGCAGGTCTTGGTAATGGATAGGATGTGTGGGGTGAACGAGAGAGACGAGTCAAAGATGACACCGAGATTGCGGGCCTGAGAGACGGGAAGGATGGTCGTGCCATCCACAGTGATAGGGAAGTCTGGGAGAGGTCCGGGCTTGGGAGGGAAGATGAGGAGCTAAGTCTTGCTCATGTTGAGTTTTAGGTGGTGGGCCGACATCCAGGTGGAGACATCCTGGAGGCAGGAGGAGATGCGAGCCTGAAGGGACGGGGAGAGGACGGGGCAGAGATGTAGATCTGTGTGTCATCTGCGTAGAGATGGTAGTCAAAGCCGTGAGAGCGAATGAGTTCACCAAGGGAGTGAGTGTAAATGGAGAACAGAAGAGGGCCAAGAACTGACCCTTGAGGAACTTCCACAGTTAAAGGATGGGACGGGGAGGAGGCACCTGCGAAGGAGACCGAGAATGACCGGCCAGAGAGATAAGAGGAGAACCAGGAGAGGACGGAGTCCGTGAAGCCAAGGTGAGATAAGGTGTGGAGGAGGAGGGGATGGTCGACCGTGTCAATGGCAGCTGAGAGGTCAAGGAGGATTAGAATGGAGTAGGAGCCATTGGATTTGGCAAGAAGGAGGTCATGGGTGACCTTAGAGAGAGCAGTCTTGGTAGAGTGGAGGGGACGGAAGCCAGATTAGAGGGGGTCCAGGAGAGAATGGGAGTTAAGGAATTCTAAGCAGCGATTGTAGACGACTCGTTCTAGGATTTTGGAAAGGAAGGGCAGCAGGGAGATAGGGCGATAACTGGAAGCGGAGGTGGGGTCAAGAGCGGGTTTTTTTAGGATGGGGGAGACGTGGGCATGTTTGAACGCAGAGGGGAAGGAGCCATTGGAGATTGAGTGGTTAAAAATAGAAGTTAAGGAAGGGAGGAGGGCAGGGGTGATGTTTTTTATAAGGTGAGCGGGAATGGGGTCCGAGGCACAGGTGGAGGAGGTGGCACTTGCGAGGAGGGAGGAGATCTCCTCTGAGGATACTGCAGGGAAGGATGGGAAAGTAGGGGAGAGGGTTGGTGGGGGGGAGGGGAGAGGGGGAGCGGTGACTTTGGGGAGCTCAGACCTGATTGTGTTGATCAGCGCTTAGAACAGTACTTGACACTTAGCACAATTATTAATATTCTTCTTATTATTATTATAAAGTGCCATGTCCTTGCATGTTAGAAGATTTACATTGTTTTAAAGGATCTCATCTTTAATAGTAGAAGGTGTGTCAAAGAGAATGTTGAAAGTTGTTACCGTCTCTTCCGGATTCCTTTCTTGCTTGTAATTTTTTGCTACCATAATTGCCCTCTTTATACCTACTCAGTTTGATCTGAATTTTGATGCCATGTTAAATTCCAAGAATTTCTAATCATACTCAAAGAACATATATGTGATTTCACAAAGCAACACAGCACCACTCAAGAGTCGATACATCTCCAAACTCAACACAAAGATGGACTTCTAAAGAGATGGCAACAACACTTCAATATTCTCCTTAATACACCTTCGGGCATTGAGGATGACACTCTATGAAGAACATTTTGCTTAACAACAGACTGAGGCATGGGTTTTGCTCCTACTCTTAACGGGCAAGTCACTTCACTTCTCTGTGCCTCAGCTGTCTCATCTGTCAAATGGGATTGAGACTGTGAACCCTATGTAGGACAGGGACTGTGTCCAACCTGTTTTGCTTGTATCTACCCTAGTGTTTAGTACAGTTTCTGGCACACAGTAAGTGCTTAACAAATACCATAATTATTGTTATTATTACTTTTACATCCTCTTAACCTATAGGACACTGGGAAAATGCCCAGGACACTAAAATAAATTACTGATAAGAAGAAGAGCATGGGATATTTACATGAGTTAGCACTTCAGTAGAAAGATAACATAATGAAAGCTAAATCAACAGTGCAAAGGGATAATAGATAAGTAGAGGGAAGATAATTGATTGACCAATGGTCAGGAGTTTCAGCTTGACTCGAATAAATCATGTTTATTGAGCCCTAGCTGTGGGCAGAGCAAGCAATGTACTAACTGTTTGGGAGTGTACAATATAAGAGAGTTGGTAGACACGTTCCCTGCCCACAAGGAGCTTATAGTCTAAACTACAGTGACAAGGAATGGGAAGACATTTAAGGTTATTGAGGATGTGCTGAAGGATATTTCAGAAAAGTGATCTGGGTAACAGAATAAAGTATGGACTGGAGAATAAAGTAAAGCCAGCAGACGACAAATGCCTGGACCACCGAGGTGGCTGCTTAGATAGAGAGGAGCAGATCCTGGAAATAGTGCACAGGAGTAGTGCACGGGATTTGGTGACAGAGTTTGAGAGTTGAAAGAGAAAGATGAGTCACGATATGCCAAGGTTCTTCGCTTGAGAAATGGAGTAGATTTTGTTTTGTTTGGCTTTAATGGTATTTGTTAAGTACTTAGTATGTGCCAGGCACTGTACTAAGTGCTAGGGTAGATACCAGATAATCAGGATGATGAGTGGTCAATGGAGATGGGAAAGTTAGGAGGCAGAGAGTATTTGGGAGGGGAGATGAGGAGTTCAGCTTTGTACATACTGAGAGAGCTTGAAGAATCAGTGATACATCCATGCAGAGATATAAAGAAACGCAAGATTGCTAAAATTAGCACTACATCTCCTTCCCTACCATTCCTCTCAAAATAATTTGAGCAAGGAGTCTACCCTCACCACTTCCACTTCCTCTCCTTGAACCTCTTCAAACTGGATTTTGCTCATTTCACTCCATGGAAACTGCCCTAAGGTCACACTGACCTTGCCAAATCCAACTACCCCTACTCCATACTAATCACCCAGACCAGTCAGCTGCCATCAACACTATGGACAATCCCCTTCTTTTGGAAACTTTATCTAAACATGGCTTTGCTGTCACTGTCCTCCCCTGGTTCTCCTATTATCTCTCTAGCTCTTCCTTCTCAGTCTGTTTCGTAGGCTCCTCCTCTGCCTCCCACCCTCTACCAGTTCTGGATCCCCTTCTATTCTGCATCTACACCCACTCTCTTGGAGAACTCATTTGCTCCCATAGCTTCAACTACCATCTCTATGCAGATAATTCCCAAATCTACATCTCCAGCCTTGACCTCTCTCCTTTTCTGCTGTCTCACATTTCCTCCTGCCTTCAGACATCTCTATTTAGATGATCCTCTGACTCCTCAAACTTTACATGTCCAAAACAGAACTCATCTTCCTACCCATATCCTGCCTCTCCCTACCTTCAAAGCCCTACTAAAATGACATCTCCTTCAAGAGGCCTTCCCCAACAGAGCCCTCATGTCCCCAACTCCCTTTCCATTCTATGTCACCTATGCAATTGATTCTGGATCTGTACCCTTTATTCAATCCACGCTAAATCCCACTGCACTTTTAAAAAAAATGGTATTTGTTAAGTTTTTACTATGTGCCAGGCAGTGTTCTAAGCACTGGGTTACAATCAAGGTAATCAGGTTGGACAGAGTTCACGTACCACAAAGGGATTACATTCTTAATCTACATTTTACAGATGAGGTAACTGAGGCATAGAGAAGTAAAGTGCCTTGCCCAAGTTAACACAGCAGACAAGTGGCTGAGCCAGGATTGAAACCAGGTTCTTCTGACTCCCAGGCCTGGGCTCGCCTCTCTAGGGCACGTTATTTCTCTTATGTTCATATCCATAATTCATTATTTTAATGTCTGTCTCCCCCTTTAGGCTGTAAGCTCTTTGTGGGCAGGGAACATGTCTACCAACTCTTTTATATTGTAATTTCCCAATCACTAAGTTCCATGCTCTACACACAGTACGTGTGCAGAGAAGCGGCATGGTGTAGTGTATAGAGCACAGGCCTGGGAGTCAGAAGGTCAAGGATTCTAATCCCGGCCACTTGTTTGTTGTGTGACCTTGGGCAAGTCACTTCACTTCTCTGTGCCTCAGTTACCTCTTCTGTAAAATGGGGATCAAGACTGTGAGCCCAATGTGGGACAGGGACCGTGTCCAACCCAATTTGCTTATATCCACCCCAGCACTTACTACAGTGCTTGGCACATAGTAAAGTTCTTAACAAATACTATAATTATCATTAGTAGTAGTAGGTACTCAGTGAATACTTTTGATTAACTGAGGAGCGAGGTCTGGGCCAGTGAGATAAATGTGGGAGTTGGTTACACAGACTATATGTTGTGGGAGTGGATTCATTCATTCAATAGTATTTATTGAGTGCTTATTATATGCAGAGCACTGTACTAAGCGCTTGGAATGTACAATTTGGCAACAGATAGAGACAATTCCTGCCCAATGACAGGCTCACAGTCTAATCGGGGGAGACAGCAGAACAAAACAGAATAAAATAAAAACAAGACAACATTATCACGATAAATAGAATCAAGGGGATGTACACCTCAACCAGGAGTGGATGAGCTCCTCAAAGGAGTGAGTATAAATGGAGAGGAGAAGGGGACCTAGAACAGAGCCTTGAAGGAAATCCACAGTTAAGTATGGGAGACAAAGTGAAACAAAAAAAGATTGAGAAGCATTAGTCAGAGGTAAGAGAAGATATGGGAGAGAGCTGTGCCAGTCAAACCAAGGTTAGACAGTGTTTCCAGGAGAAGGGGGAGGTCCACAATGTCAAATTACCCTCTTATTAAACACCTCCTAAATTTGAATCCAGATAATTTAATTGAACAAAGCAGCATCCTGAAATGAAAACCCCACTCCTTTGAAAATCTCAACTATATATTTACATATTTTTGATGTAGGAGCATGTGCCCTAGTAAATATATCCACTACAGGTTTTATGGCCTGAAGTATGTCTCTATTTTATCTTAATTGAATAGTTTTCATTAAAAATGGGTTAAATGTAGGACATTATCCTATTTATATGACTGAAGGAATAGGTTACGCATTCCCGGGGCAGCTGAAATTGCTGCTAAAACACAAGTGATGGATTTAATGAAAAGTAGCAATTTCTTGAGATAAGAGAAACTGCTGTCCTATCGAAAAAAATCAAGCCAGGAAAATCAGGAAATAAACAAGTGAACTAAAATGAAAACGGACTATGTTCCAAATACATGATTCATGATCAAGTGATGAGTACTAGTGAGAAACAACTTCTATGAACCAAAATTAATATAAAGAGCTTAACATTAATAGTGCAGTATTTAAAGATAATATAGTTGGAGCAATTGGAAAAGAAGACATAGGCTTGATGTTCTCAACTGATGCTTACAAGGACAGCTTCCAGTGTCTACATTTTAAATGTCAGTTACTGACCTTCAAGAATAAGCAGCATGGCCTAGTGGAAAGAGCATTGGTCTGGGAGTCAGAAGACCTCGGACAAGTCAGGCAAGTCACTTCACTTCTCATCTGAAAAATTGGGATTCAATACTTCTTCCTCTTACTTAGACCGTGAGCCCCATGTAGGACCTAATAATCGTGTCTCTACCCCAGCTCTTAGTACAGTACTTGGCACATAGTAAGGGCTTACCAAATACCACAATTATTACTATTATTATCATCATTAAGATGAAGACAGTTTAACAGACACCAGGTAGCAAGAACTCAAGAGTTTTTCAAAAAAGAATCACTAATCTAAGAACAGCCAAATAACATTTCAGGGGTGGAATACATTTTCTGATTAGCAGAAAGGGAAGGGATGGGTTTCTCTTTTCTATTCACTGAATTCACCCAGAGAGCCTTTAATAAAATCAGAAATGCCACTTCTCTTCTACCCTCTCTGGATTTCTCTTGGATGGTTGGTGAGATTTTATGATTATTAATGAATGGTGCTGAATGCCCCTTCAGTTATTTGAGATACATCAGAAATTAAAAAGCTTTCCATAGATATTTTTATTCATGCTATTTGTTTAGTGCTTACTCTTTGACAGGCACTGTATTAGGTACTGGAGTAGTTATAAGTTAATCAGGTTGGACACAGTCCATGTTCCACAAGGGGCTCACTACCTTAATCCCTATTTTATTGATGAGGTAACTAAGGCAGAGAGAAGTTAACTGACTTGCCCAAGATCACACAGCAGCAGCAGAGTGGAGCAAAACCCAGGTTCTCTGACTCCCAGGCCTGTGCACTATCCACTGGGCTGAGGTACTGTGCTCCTTGTCAGGATCCTGAACTAAGAATAAACTTTTAAGTTACATACCATCCCAAATTTTTTCTTCATTTTAGAATTAATCAATCAATCAATGGTATTTATTGAGTAGTGACTCTGTGCAGAGCACTATATTCAGCACTCAGGACAGTATACACAATATGGTTTGTTCCCTGCTTTCACTTAACTTCTCTGTGCCTCAGTTACCTTACCTGTAACATGATGATACTGTGAGCCCCATGTGGGACATGGACTGTGTTCAACCTGATTAGCTTGTATCTAACCCAGCACTTAATACAGTGCCTTGCATATAGTAAGTACTTAAAAAGCAAAAGAAAAGAGTTTACAATCTCCTGGGATAGACAGATATTAAAATAAATAGGGGAAGAATAGGGGAAGATTTGTATGACCGTCTGGTCTTTCTGGTCCTGCATTTGTCATGGCAAAATATTGGTAGAACTATCAATCCTCCTTCAATCACCACTTTATAGAAATGAGTATATTTACTCCTTGGCTTTCACACAAAAGCCTTGTTCTCTCCTTGAGGTTGCTGGGACAACATTAGAATCTCAATTTCTTTCCATTCAATCTGCCGGAACCAAGCTTATGCATGCCTCTTATAGACAAGACTGATTTCAGGGTATCTAGATATAATGGCTAGCCTCTCGCTATACTCATTTTCCAAAAAGAGCCTCATGGGGCCAATATGAAAGCAGTTGGAGGGGAATGAAGCAGCTGCCCTCATGGAAGAATCATGGGAAAATATGCCCAATCTTCCCCAACTCTGCCATGCTGCCCAAACACAATCAATTGAATTTTCTGAGTGGTTACAGTGTACAGAGCACTGTACTGAGCGTGGCTCAGTGGAAAGAGCCCGGGCATGGGAGTCAGAGGTCTTGGGTTTGAATCCCGACTCTGCCACTTGTCAGTTGTGTGACTGTGGGCAGGTCACTTCACTTCTCTGGCCTCAGTTCCCTCATCTGCAAAATGGGGATGGAGACTGTGAGCCTCACGTGGGACAACCTGATGACCTTGTAACTACCCCAGCACTTAGAACAGTGCTCTGCACATAGTAAGCGCTTAACAAATACCAACATTATTATTACAATATAACAGAGTTGGTAGACATGTTCCCTGCCCACAACTGGCTTATAGTCAGTTAGCAAATCATATACATTGATCGCTTACTGTGTGCAGAGCACTCCACTAAGCACTTGGGAGAGTACAATATTACATTAAACAGACACATTCCCCGCACACAATGAGCTTAGAGTCTAGAAGGGGGAGACAGGCATTAATATAAATAAATTACAGATATGTACATAAGTGCTGTGGGTCTGGAGCGGGGGATGAATAAAAGGAGCTGGTCAGGGTGATGCAGAAGGGAGTGGGAAAAGAAAGGAGGGCTTAGTCAGGGAAGGCCTCTTGGAAGAGATTGCCTTCAATAAGGTTTTAAAGGGGGCAGAGGGAGTATTTGCCTATTAGATATGAGAAGGGAGGACATTCCAAGCCAGAGGCAGGACATGGATAAGAGGTCAGTAGCAAGATAGACTAGATCGAGGTACAGTGAGAAGGTTAGCGTTAGATGAGTGAAGTATGTGGGCTGGGTAGGAGACAGTCTAGGTGGGAAGACAGATGTTACTATACATAAATAAATCAGGCACAAATTCTATTAAACAAGGGACATAAGACCATCACAGAAACTGAGAAAACATCTTTCCCATAGTAAGCACGTAGTTCAAGATTCTATGGAAAGATTATGACCCAATCTCTCCCTTCACCGAGACGCAAACAGTATTCTCTCTGAATAATTATGCATTTGATCAGTGCTTGTTTACTTACTTAAATGCTTGCGTACATAATTAAGAATGATATGCTTAACCTGTTTGGTACAGGACATAGCGAATACTCTGGATGATTAGTAACTAAAATACACATTCACCCAGGCTGCAAGGCTCTTCCATGCAGGTGGTCCATCTTTGTGTCACACCCATACTCACCCAAATTTTTGTAAGCACACAAGGAGCTTCACCTTATCTTTGAGTCTCAACTGAATGCTCTGTCACTCATATGGGGTACTCCATTCCTTATCCCCTAGTTTCTCCAAAGAGATCCAGTATATCAATGAGGTAGTCATGGTTCATGACTCCAAATCTCATGGCAGCCTTTCTGATTCTTTCCACTTCTACCTATCCTTATCATGTGTATCCTGGTCCCTGGTGTTTTCTGACAGGAAAACAATAATATTATTGTACAGCAACACACCTACTCATATAATATGCATAGATAGGCCACTCAGTAAGGCAAATCAGCAATGTTATCTTGCCTTTACCCTTTCTTGCTGAGATAAGACCTTTGAAAGGCAGTAGCTGTTTAATCAGTCTCTTTCTCAGTCATCAGTAAATTAGTTATGTTTAGAACTGTCCTAGGGAATAGCTCATCCCCTGTAAACTCATCCCTCAAAATTCCCAACAGCTAAATTAGAAAGCAACTCATCTCATCTTTCTAACTGAAAATATCAAAAGGGAACAAATCAAAAGGGAGGCAACAGAGCGACAGTTCAGCTCCTCTTTTTCAAGCACCGGTGCTGAATTAGCTTAGTGCCATAATTAGGAAAAAGAAAGACAACACACACACACACACACACACACTCACACACACACACATTATCCAGTTTATGGTCAGGACTTGAGAGTATTACTGACATTTTCAACTGGTGTCATTTAATCTCATCAACTCGGAGAGGAGTCAAACTAAATTGCGAGGCAGCAATAATGATAATCATTTACAAACTGCTGATCTAATTTTTTAATGGTATTTGTTAAATGCTTACTATCCGCCAGGCAGTATTACTATGCACTAGGGTAGATATATGATCATCAGGTTGGACACACTGCGTGTCTCACATAGGGCTCACAGTCTTAATCCCCATTTCAGAGATTTAGGTAACTGAGGCACAGAGAACTTAAAGCAACTTGCCCAAGATCACACAGCACACAGGTGGCAGCTAATCATAAATTAAACAGCATGCTTCCTCTAGAATGTAAGCTTCTTGGGGGCAGAGATTGAGTCTACCAACTCTGTTGCATTGTACCTTCCTAAATGCTTAGAACAGTGCTTTGCAGATAGTAAGCACTCAATAAATACCATTGATTGACTGAAGTTGTGGAGTTGGGAATAGAACCCCTCTAGAACTTCATTCTGTAATTAGTAGCACAAGCAACATCGTGCTTCCCTTCATTCAGACAGTCTCCAAGCCCTTCTGAGTTTGCAATCAATGCTTTCTTTTTTTAAAATTGCATTTGTTAAGCTCTTATTATGAGTCAAGTACTGTTATAAGGGCTGGGGTAGATATAAATTAATCAAATAGGACAGAGTCCCTATCCCACATGGGACTCACAGTCAAGTAGGAGAGGGAACAGGTATTGAAACCCTATTTTAAAGTTGAAGAAACTAAGGCACAGAGAAGTTTCGCTACTTGCCCAAGATCACACTGCAGACAAGTGGCAGAGCTGGGATTAGAACCTAGATCCTCTGGCTCCCGAGGCCCATGACTTTTCCACTAGGCTACACTGCTTCCCACCCTGCTTCTTGAGTGGTCATTGTGGACAAAGTACTGTTCTAAGTACTTAGTATAATACAACAGAGTTGGTTGACATGATCTCTGCCTACAAGAAGCTTACATTTTAGAGTAAGCATGCTGTACAATTTATTACCTGCCACTTCTATTTCAAAAAGAAGTGTGGATGCTTATCTCAAGTGGGAATTAACAAACTCGGCTGACTTTTCTAATTGCATCATTGCTGTTTAACGTCAATGTCCAGTGTTACAGTTTATCTATTTATCTTTTAATCCAGCTCATCCCCGTTCATTTCTCCATGAACAGAAATCAACAATACATTATTTTATTGTCTCAGGTCTGCTCCGTTCATCTCATCAAATATTTTGCACACCCAATTTGGGTTCTTGGGCAGGAAGCCTACCTGTTGTTAATACAATCACTCATCCTATCCCTCCTGGATCTCTGCATCAGCCTCCTGTCTCTCCCCACTCCAGTCCATACTTCACTCTGCTGCCCGGATCATTTTTCTACAAAAGCATTCCAGACATTCCCCCTCCCATCTCCAAAGCACTTATTTATATATCTGTAATTTTATTTATCCCTTTGCTCCTCCCCTCTCCTAGACCCAAAGCACTTATGTACATATCTGTAATTTTATTTAATTTGTATTGATATCTGTCTCCCCCACTCTAGACTGTGAGCTCATTGTGTGCAGGGAATGTCACTGTTTATTGTTGCATTGTACTTTTCCAAGTGCTTAGTACAGTGCTCTGCACACAGTAAGTGCCCAATAAATATGATTGAATGAATGAATGAATGAAGGAATGAAGGAATGTTGTCCCATTTGGGAGCTGCATGGCCCACCTGTCTTCTCTTTGATTTGCATATGGCTTTTGACATGTTTTTGAATCTGTCTGCTTTCTATTATCTTTGGAATGTGTTCTAAAAGTGAGACTTTGCTCATATGTTTCCATTACTCTTTGGGTTACAACCACCACTCCCTCTGGGCTCACTGTTCCATAACATTCTTATTGATGCACCATTAAGAAAGCAATGGAGTTTTCTTGTCTTCTTTGCAGATAGTTCTTTGCCCAAAAATCTGAGTCTACTGAAACTGAAGCCCTCTGGATTGTAAACTACTTGTAGTCAGGGAATGGGTCTACCAACCTTGTTACAGTCTCTCAAGAACTTAGTGCAGACAGATACACAATGACTGATTGATACACGATGACTTCCTCCTCCTACTGCATGCACTGTTAAAAGTTGAGGAAGCAGGATGGCGCAGTGGATAGAGCATGTGCCTGGGAGTAAGAAGGTATGGGTTCTAATCCCGCCTTGTATGGTGTGTGGCCTTGGGCAAATCACGTCACTTCTCTGTGCTTCAATTGCACCATCTGTAAAGTGGGGATTGAGACTATGAGCCCCACATGGGACAAGGACTGTGTCCAATCTGATTTGCTTGTATCCACCCCAGTGTTTAGTACAGTGCCTGGAAGACAGTAATCACTTAAATACCAGTCATCAAATGCTCACCTTATTTCCTGGCTATGGTAGATGTAGCTTTCCACTTCTTTGCATTCTTCATCTTTTACATGAGTAGACTGTAAACTCCTTGTAAGCAGGGGTGGTGGCTTTCAATTCTATTAAATTTTATTCCTCCAAGCACTTTCCTACAGTTCTCTGCACACAGTAAGCACGCAGTAAATATCACTGATAGATCCTTAAAAATGACTGTCATTTGGTCTTTGAGGGATTCACCCCTAGCCAAATTTTATGTGGTTGCATCTTCAATTCTCCTAATTGTAATGTATGGTTTGCACACAATCCAATCTTCCACGAATAAGTGTGCCAATTGCTCACCATCAATACACTTTTTCATGGGAGAGCAGGCAAGAAGGAACACTATTGAACAATTTTAAAATTAAAAAATGATGTATTTGTTAAGTGCTTACTATGTCCCAGGCACTGTTTTAAGTGCTGGTGGATATAAGAGAAGCAGCAGCGTGGCTCAGTGGAAAGAGCCCGGGCTTGGGAGGCAGAGGTCGTGGGTTCTAATCCCAGCTCCACCACTTGTCAGCTGTGTGACCTTGGGCAAGTCACTTAACTTCTCTGGGCCTCAGTTCCCTCATCAGGAAAATGGGGATGAAGACTGTGAGCCCCACATGGGACAACCTGATTACCTTGTATCTACCCCAGTGCTTAGAACAGTGCTTGGAACATAGTAAGCACTTAACAAATACCAATATTAGCTAAACTAACTCTCTTCCCCTCTTCAAAGCCCTACTGAGAGCTCACCTCCTCTAGGAGGCCTTCCCAGATTGAGCCCCCTTTCCCTTTGCTCCCCCTTCCTTCCCCTACCCCCCACATTCTGCTCTTCCCCCTTCCCCTCCCCTCAGCACTGTGCTCATTTGTACATATTATTTATTACCCTATTTATTTTGTTAATGAGGTATATATCTCCTTGATTCTATTTATCTTGATGATGTTGTCTTGCTTTTGTTTTGTTCTGTTTTGCTTTGCTGTCTGCCTCCCCCGTTTACACTGTGAGCCCGTCATTGGGCAGGGATTGTCTCTATCTGTTGCCAAATTGTACATTCCAAGCACTTAGTACAGTGCTCTGCACATAGTAAGCGCTCAATAAATACTACTGAATGAATGAATGAAAGTCTTAATACCCACTTTACAGATGAGCTGAGACACAGAAGTTAAATGACTAGCCCAGGGTCACACAGCAGACAAGTGGTAGAACTAGGATTAGAACCCAGATCCTCTGACGCCCAGGTCCATGGTCTTTCCACTAGGACACACAGCATCCCAATTTGTGTAGATTTTAGTTGAATCTACACAAATTGAATCTGTAGGTCTGCTATACATGAGTTGGACATAGATCATAGACATGTGCAAGCTTGATGATTACACACCTCAGTGTTACAATAAAAAAGGACATTTGAATTGAAAAGTAGAGAAATGTTTTTCCAATCAATTATACACATACTAAATCTCACTCCCTGCTTCCCCTTCCTCACCCGCCAAATACATTGTCCTTTTCTCATCATCATCCCACAATCAACTCCACAAAACCCTGTAACCTGCAGCCAAGTGAACGATCTTCAGAATCACATAAAATGAGATGGGATTCCAAGTAAAAGGACCACAATCCTTCAGAATAAAGATGAGCTATGTAGGGTCAGAAATATTATTCCCCAACACATGAAAGTAAGAGAACATATACATCAATCAGGAAAATGGAAATCCAACAGGAGGACAGGCAAATGATTTTCAAATCACTGATCAGACCTTCATAAGTTCCAACTTCTAGGAGAGTTCCACTCTGCTCAAGATCCAGGAACTCTTTCACCGTGAGAAAATTGTAGTCCACACCAGGCACTTCTCCTTCTCGGGGAGGACGGGTTGTGCCTAAAGTGGAAATATGAATGCACAGGACACCATCAGTGAGTAAATGGGAAAGTCCAAAAATGCCTATGCAAAGCATTACCTGGTCAGTAAAATGAAGTTTTCAGAGCTGCTTTCATAGTTAATCACACAAAGTCCTGGAAAATAAAATTGCTTCATTTTACTGTGACAGTCACTCCAGGGCATTCAAAGGAAACCCACAGCCTCTGTAAAACATCTGTCAGTGCTCAAGAGGCTATTGAACAAGACCTGAAGTAGGGAAGTTACTGTACATAGCATGGCAGTGGTTTGTCCTCAATGAGCAGAGGAAATTCATCTACGAAGATACCAATAAAGACTGAACTTATCTTCTGGAAAACTATTCTTTTCTATATTTATCCAAAGGGATAAACAGCGCTCATGAATTTTAAGTTATCATCCAGTTTGCAAGGAGACATGCCCTTGGAAATGATTCTTCCTAATTTGAGATAAAATATGTTTCATTACAATTAATTCATGTCACTGTTCCAAATGAAGAACAGGAATGTGCATCTTCCTCTCCAGCTTCTTATTTAAAATGAAAAAAACCTCATTTAGTAATCACGGTTCTTGATTCACATTGGTGCCACCACTCTTCACATCCGTTAGGTCCTCATTACTTCCTCATTTTCAGGAACACTTCTCCCTCCTCATTGATGTCCAAATGTCACTTGATAAAATGTAAAAACCTGCTGCATGATTTGCTAAGGTTAGCAACTAATAACAATAATATTAATTATAGTAATAATAAAAAATCAGACCTAACAAATGCTAAAACCTTTTTTAACATTTGCTATCTCAGTATCAGGGAGATTTTCCTATCATAACCTTTGATGCAGTCTGTCTTTATTTGGGATGCAAGTTTCTGGGAAGCAAGGACTGTATCTTTTATGTTTTCCTTACAGCTACTTGCACAAAATAGTTCATAAGGGCTGATAATAATTATTTCATTGTTTCCCATTTCAATAACATCTGTCAAAACACCCTGCTCAATTTCTCTCTTTTTCATAATTCTGAAAGTACAAGCAATAGATGTAGTTGGTTTTGTCAAAATTATACATTTATCATTATTTTGACTTATTCTGGATGTATTTTTAATCTTCCCTCAACTTCATTCAAATGGTTATGATATTTGTCAAATGGTAATGATATTTGTTAAACACTTACTATGTGCCAAACACTGTGGGTAGGTAAAAGGTGCAAGATAATTGGACATTTCCTGAAAATGACACAAAAAAGCCAAAGAAATTACTTTCAAACAAGGACACAGAAAATGCCTTAAGAAGGGCTGAGACTTTAAGAACTGCATTTATTAATGCAAAATAAAAATGCCAGAGTGAATGATTTCCCCCTCCTCGGAATTGTTTTCAACAATCACGGATAGGGTTTAAATCTCCATCCCCCAAAATTTTAGGGTTTATTCTTCAGATAAAACCTTTCTACACAGCTGTCTTTCAAAGGGACTAGTCCTCAGATGTTTACTCTGCTATTTCCTGTGAAACCTACTTTCGGGCCTTCCGTTGTAGCAAATGCTACCGAGTCCCATTCAAAGAAGCAATATAAGGCAGCAATGGGGATTGAAGCCCCACCTCCTCTTTTCTTGTAACAGAATGACAGGCTGCCAGGCTGGACACACGCCTGGCAGATGGCATTTCAAAGGGTTTTCATGAGCCATCTGGGATGCATACAATGATTACAAACCACACTTACAACAAAGCCAGAAGGGTTACTCCCTGACAGTAAGAGGAGTAAAACAAATTCTATTTCTTTTCTCTGGGCCAACATATTAAAATCACCAACTTCTTCCTGCCACCTAACGCAGAAGCATCTATGCAAGGGAAATTTCACACACAACCTTATACGTGTATAGTATGATTTTTGGCCCCCCATCTGCTGTGGGTCTACTGATGACACAGACATTTTAAAAACAGCACAGAAATAACCTTATTTTGATTCATACAGAAGGATGTAGGGGGCCAGGCTTTTAAAAACATTAGTCTTCCTTTATACGTTTTCACCTTGTGTTTCCTGCAGTACCTAAAGTGTGATTCACTTTTAATGTACTACAGACCATCTACGTGTTATCAGTTCTTGCACAGTAAACCATCTTTAAAAGTTCACATGAATGAAGCTTTTACAAATGTTCCTTGAGAAATAGATGATAGAAATAAGAAATACCACCGACCCTCAAAGAACTTAATTAGCACCTAATGGGGGACATATGCAGAAAGAAATGATACAACAGATTAAAGAGATGATTCAAAGTATTTTTTTTATTATCATAAGTAAGAAACTGAATAAGAAGTAGATTTAAGAATGCTGTGTGCTGATCGGGTGGGATGAGCAAAATGATGGAGGATTAGCCAGAAAAGACTTTTGGAGAAGATGACATTTAATGAGAGTTTTGAAGGAAGGGATAGATTCATTCATTTATTCAATCATATTTACTGTGTGCTTACTGTGTGCAGAGAACTGAACACCTGGGAAAGTACAATTCAACAATAAACAGTGACATTCCCTGCCCATAACAAGCTTATAGTCTAGAGGGGAGGAGATGGGGATCAATACAAATAAAGTTTCAGAAGATGAGCAGGGAGATGGTCCCATGACAGAGACAAAAGCAAGATGAAAGGTGAGCTTGGAAGGAGTGAAGACCAAGAAGTGGGATTTAGCAGGAGAAGTGAGTGGATAGGTAGGGGGTGACAAAGTTAGAGGAAACTCATGAATCCAATGGTGAGGGGTTTTCTTTTCTGCCAAAAGAAAGGGGGAGCCACTGGAAGATTTTGATAGGGAAAGTGGTGTCTTTCTGAATGGTACTTTCAAATGACAAACCAGGCACCTGACTCATGATTAAGGGAGAGGCTTGAATCTTAGAGAGTAATGAGAAAAAGTTGATGCAGCAATCCAGCCAGGAGAATTCAATCATAATTATGGTATTTAAATGCTTAATATATGCCCAGTACATAAGTGTTTGGATAGATATAAGTTAATCATATCAGACACAGTCTGCCCCACACAGAACTCATAATCTACGAAGGAGAGCACTTATGTACATATCTGAAATGTATTTATTTATGTTAATGTATGTCTCCCCCTTCCGGCCCCCCAGATTGTAAGGTCATTGTGGGCAGGGAATGTGTCTGTTTACTGTTGCACTGTACTCTCCCACGTGCTTAGTACCATGCTCTACACACATTCAACAAAAATGACAATGAATGAATGAACTCTGTGCCTCAGTTTCCTCATCTGTAAAATGGAGATCAAATCCCACTCCTTCCTACTTAGAACAGTGCTTCACACACAGTAAGAGCTTAACGAATACCATTATTATTATTATTATTAGACTAGGAACCCCATGCAGGACAGGGACTGTGTCCAACTTGATTATCTTGTATCTACCCCAGCACTTGTCACATAGTATGCATTTAACAAGTACCATAATTAATTATTAAGAGTAGAAAATTTAGGACTGAGACTTGTGGAATACTCACAGTTAGAGTGAGGGGAGAAAAAAGGAGCAGCAAAGGAAATTAAGAAGGAACAATCAGAGATAAGAATGGAACCAAAAAAGTGCTGTCAGCAATACCTAGGCAAGAGAGTGTTTCTGGGAGGAGAGGACTGTCAGTAGTCTGGAAAACATCCAAGAGGTCAAAGAGGATTCAGACAGAGTCCACTGCATTTTAGCAAAGGAAGGTTATTGAAGACAATGGTGAATGCAGTGCCAGGAAATTGATGAGTGTAAAATCCAGAATGCAGCAGCCTCGAAATAGTGTTCATAGGAAGGAAATAGAGAGAGTTAGAGTGATAGAGAGAAAGTGTGTGCATGTGTGTGTGTGTAGCACCATTTCAAAGAGTTTAGGCAGGAGTAGATGAGGGTGCAGTGGGGTTAGAAAGCCAGAGACGTAGAGGTGATGGATATATTCACACAAATCCACACTTCCCTTGTCATGCTACAAACACATACAGGGTTATCCAACACAAACATTTCAACCTTCTCGCTGATCTTTCCATTTCTTGCTCCTCTTCAGTCCATACTTTGCTGCCAGAATCATTTTTCTGAAAAAGAGTTCAGTCGGTATCTCTCCATTTCTCACAAACACACAGTGGTTACCCATCCATCTCCACATCAAACAGAAACTCCTCATTAATGGTTTTAAAGCACACACTCATCTCTCCCCCTCCTACCTTACCTAGATGATCTCTTACTATAACCCAGTTCATACACTGCTCCTCTAATGCCAACCTCCCCTCTGTACCTAGATCTCATTCATTCTGCTGCCTATCTCTTGCCCATGTCCTCTTTTGGGCCTGGAACTCCCTCTCCCTTCAAAACCTGGCAGACCACCACTCTCCCCACCTTCAAAACCCTCCTAAAAACATATCTCCTTTAATAGGCCTTCTCCGACTAAGCCCGCATTTCCCCTACTTGCCTTCTCCTCTACTTTGACTATGCAACTGGTTAAGTACCCCTTAGACCCTTTGATACTCATCCCAGCCCCACAGCACTTAAATATTTACCCTTATACATTCCTATTTCCCCTATCTGTAATTTATTTTACTAACTGTCTTCTCCTGTAGACTGTAAGCTCCCTGTGGGCAAGGTTCACATCAACTCTACATATTGTACATACTGCACTTTCCCAAGTCCTTAGTACAGTGCTCTGCACACAGTAGGTGCTCAATAAATACCATTTATTGATTGAATTATTCCTCTTCACGTTATTTCAACTGCTCAAATACTTAACCCTAAATACTTCCCAAGATGAAGTCCTCGGTACAGCAGAGAACCCCAGCACCTGCCATGGGTAAGGAGAAGCAGCAACTGATACAATGTAAAATTCTCATTACCCTCATACTCAGTTGTATTTATTGAGTGCTTACTGTTTGCAGAACACTTTACTAAGAGCTTGGGAGAGCACAATATAACAGACACATTCCCTGCCCACAGCAAGCTTATAGTCTAGAGGTGAAGAGAGACATTGATATGAATAAATAAAATTACAGATGTGTACATAAGTGGTGTGGGACTCTGAGGGGAGATTGAATAAAGGGAGCAAGTCAAGGCGACACAGAAGCGAGTGGGAGAAGAGGAAAGGAGGGCTTAGTCAGGGAAGGCCTCTTGGAGGAGATGTGCCTTCAATAAGACTTTGAAGGAGGGGAGAGTAATTACATGTCAGATATGAAGAGGGAGGGCATTCCAGGCCAGAGGTGGGACGTAGGCCAGAGGTCGGTGGTGAGTTAGATGAGATTGAGGTACAGTGAGAGGTACTCAACACTGTGTCATCTCTGAGAGCATATCGTGAAGACGACACTGCAACAAATTCTTTTAACTACATGGTGGCCAAAGTTTGAAACAAAAGGCCAATTTATTTGATTATGTTAACCTACCTACACATTACTTGAAATGAATATATAGATCATAGTTAATCTAACTACACTATTTGAACTGATATTTAGATCACAATTTACCTAATTAATTTGAGGTGTGCCCTAAAGTATAACAAGCAGAATCAATAAGTCAGTAGTGCAAAGCATGAGCAGTTACTTGCTCCTTGTGCACATTTTATGGTCCATAAACTTTTAGTATATTTAATGAGGGTGGCCTATTTTTTGAGGAATGGCAGAGGGTGACCTTTCAATAAAACTTCACAAAGCACAAAACCTTGCTGAGGTCAGACCTGTCCAGAGGGCATGCTTTCTCTCTTACTATTTTACAAAAATTCTTATACGTAGATGGCTGAAATGTGCAACAGAATGGTTCACTGTAGTGAGATAAAGGAACTTCCTATTTTCCAATACACATTCTTATTACTACCAAACTGCCCACCAGAGCACCAGTGTTGACAAAATACCCAATCTATGTCTGAATGATGAGAAGGCCAGATTGTTAATGTGTGATTCACTGCCTGTTTAGCATTTTATCATCACTCTACAAGAATCTCATGCTATGTTCTGCTGGGCATCAGCACGAATGGTGTAGAAAATAAAACAAAAAGTGTGCTTGTTAAAGCTTATAAACAATGGTAATTCCCCATCTACAGTATTCCATGCAAAGAGGACATATTTGTACATTCCCTTCTGCCTTCAGGCCATCTCTATTTGAATGTCTCACCAACACCTCAAATCTAACATGTCTAAAACAGAACTCATCTTTCCACACAAACTCTGCCCCCTCCTAAAACTTTCTCATCCCTGTAGACATCACCACCATTCTCCTTGTCCCACAAGCATTCTCCTCAACCCACCGGTCTCATCATTGATGCCTGACTACTTGTTTTGTTTTGCTGTCTGTCTCCCCCTTTTAGACTGTGAGTCCGTTGTTGGGCAGGGATTGTCTCTATCTATTGTCGAATTGTACATTCCAAGCACTTAGTACAGTGCTCTGCAAACAGTAAGTGCTCAATAAATACGATTGAATGAATGAATGAATCCAATCCACGCATTCACTCTGTCACCAAATCCTGTCAGTTCAACTATCATAAGCACTAAAAACTGACTTTTCTTCTCCATCCACACTGCTACTCCCCTGATCCAAGAACTTATCATATCCTGCCTTGATTACTGAATCAGCTTCCATGCTGACCTTCCTGCCTTCTGTCTCCCCCCATTACAGTCCATACTTCATTCTGCTGCCTGGATCATTAAAAAAAAAAATTCAATCCATGTTTCCCCACTCCTCAAGAATTTCCAGTGGTTGCCCATTCACCTCTACATCCAACAGAAACTCTTTAACATTGGCTTTAAAACATTCAGTCACTTTGTCCCTTCCTAACTTACCTTGCTGATTTCCTACTACAAGCTAGCCCACTCCTCTAACACCAACCAACTGTACCTTAATCTCATCTCT
The DNA here is from genome assembly GCF_004115215.2 of Ornithorhynchus anatinus. Taxonomy (NCBI): domain Eukaryota; kingdom Metazoa; phylum Chordata; class Mammalia; order Monotremata; family Ornithorhynchidae; genus Ornithorhynchus; species Ornithorhynchus anatinus. Next base: position 63,021,189 of record NC_041749.1, on the reverse strand, counting down.
CACCTCTAACCCCTCACCCATGTTCTGCCTCTGAACACACAGTAATCATTCAACCAATTATATTTTTATTTATTGAGTACTTAATGTGTGCAGAGCACTGTACTAAGTGTTTGGGAGAGTGCTGGTAGACATGCTCCCTGCCCACAAAGAGCTTAAAGTCTAGAAGGAGAGACAGAAATTAATATAATTGAATTAAGGATATGTACATAAGTATTGTGGGACTGAGGGCCTAATAAAGGGTGCAAATCCAAGTTCAAGGGCAAGTGGAATCAAACAAATATGACTGATTGATTTATTGACGGATGACTAAAATGATGAGAGGAGGGGCAGCTCTCACATGAGGCTAGATTGATTAGACTAAACCTCTTCACTCTAGAGAACTGAACACAGAGGAAATATGAATGGTATGGAAAGGGTGAATTCATTCATTCATTCATTCAATAGTATTTATTGAGCGCTTACTATGTGCAGAGCACTGTACTAAGCGCTTGGGATGAACAAGTCGGCAACAGATAGAGACAGTCCCTGCCGTTTGACGGGCTTACAGTCTAATCGGGGGAGACGGACAGACAAGAACAATGGCACTAAACAGCGTCAAGGGGAAGAACATCTCGTAAAAACAATGGCAACTAAATAGAATCAAGGCGATGTACAATTCATTAACAAAATAAATAGGGTAACGAAAATATATACAGTTGAGCGGACGGGTACAGTGCTGTGGGGATGGGAAGGGAGAGGTGGAGGAGCAGAGGGAAAAGGGGAAAATGAGGCTTTAGCTGCGGAGACGTAAAGGGGGGATGGCAGAGGGAGTAGAGGGGGAAGAGGAGCTCAGTCTGGGAAGGCCTCTTGGAGGAGGTGATTTTTAAGTAAGGTTTTGAAGAGGGAAAGAGAATCAGTTTGGCGGAGGTGAGGAGGGAGGGCGTTCCAGGACCGCGGGAGGACGTGACCCAGGGGTCGACGGCGGGATAGGCGAGACCGAGGGACGGCGAGGAGGTGGGCGGCAGAGGAGCGGAGCGTGCGGGGTGGGCGGTAGAAAGAGAGAAGGGAGGAGAGGTAGGAAGGGGCAAGGTGATGGAGAGCCTTGAAGCCTAGAGTGAGGAGTTTTTGTTTGGAGCGGAGGTCGATAGGCAACCACTGGAGTTGTTTAAGAAGGGGAGTGACATGCCCAGATCGTTTCTGCAGGAAGATGAGCCGGGCAGCGGAGTGAAGAATAGACCGGAGCGGGGCGAGAGAGGAGGAAGGGAGGTCAGAGAGAAGGCTGACACAGTAGTCTAGCCGGGATATAACGAGAGCCCGTAATAGTAAGGTAGCCGTTTGGGTGGAGAGGAAAGGGCGGATCTTGGCGATATTGTAGAGGTGAAACCGGCAGGTCTTGGTAACGGATAGGATGTGTGGGGTGAACGAGAGGGACGAGTCAAGGATGACACCGAGATTGCGGGCCTGCGGGACGGGAAGGATGGTCGTGCCATCCACGGTGATGGAGAAGTCTGGGAGCGGACCGGGCTTGGGAGGGAAGATGAGGAGCTCAGTCTTGCTCATGTTGAGTTTTAGGTGGCGGGCAGACATCCAGGTGGAGACGTCCCGGAGGCAGGAGGAGATGCGAGCCTGAAGGGAGGGGGAGAGGACAGGGGCGGAGATGTAGATCTGCGTGTCATCTGCGTAGAGATGGTAGTCAAAGCCGTGAGAGCGGATGAGTTCACCGAGGGAGTGAGTGTAAATGGAGAACAGAAGAGGGCCAAGAACTGACCCTTGAGGAACTCCAACAGTTAAAGGATGGGAGGGGGAGGAGGCTCCAGCGTAGGAGACCGAGAATGATCGGCCAGAGAGGTAAGAGGAGAACCAGGAGAGGACAGAGTCCGTGAAGCCAAGGTGAGATAAGGTACGGAGGAGGAGGGGATGGTCGACAGTGTCAAAGGCAGCAGAGAGGTCAAGGAGGATTAGAATGGAGTAGGAGCCATTGGATTTGGCAAGAAGGAGGTCATGGGTGACCTTAGAGAGAGCATGGGCTTCGAAGGAGGGGAAGGAGAGGGAGGGGGGAGGAGGGATAGTGCGGAAGCGGCATCGGGGCGAGAGGAGGAAGCCGACGCCTCCTCCCTTACCGGTGAGTCTGGGGGAGTGGGAGAAGGAGAGGCCTCCGCTGGAGAGAGCGGCGGCGGAGACCGTGTCTTCGGGAGAGAGCCACGTTTCCGAAAGGGCGAGGAGGAGGAGAGAGCGGGAGAGGAAAAGGTCATGGATGAAAGGTAGCTTGCCTGTAACAGAGCGGGGGTTCCAGAGGCCACACTTGAAAGTAGCTGTGGGTGCAAGGGGAGGAGGGGGGGAGGGGCGGGGGGAGGGGAGGGTTTGGATGGGAAGGAGGTGGCGGGGCCCTGGACGAGGAGAGGGGGATGAGGGGTGGCGGTGGGACAAGAGGACTGGGATGGGGCGTGGGTGGGGAAGAGAGAAGGGGGGAGGGGGTGAAGAGGGGGTTAGGTGGGGGGAAGAGTAGGGGGAGGGGGAAGAGGGGTAGCGCTGGTAAAGTGGGGTTCTAGGGCGGGAGAGAGGAGGGGGGGAGGAGACAGAGGAGAGAGCGGGAGTGAATTCAAAATAGCTGTTCATCTATGTATACTAGGAGGCATACATTGATGCTGAAAAGTATGTAACAAATAAAAGGAAACATTCCTTTACTGGTAGTAGTAAGAATATGGAACTTATCAGAAAGTTGTGGAGATAGAAAACAGCAATAGCTTCAACAAAGGTTTGGGTAAATTCATAGATGAGAGGTAGTAGTAGTAGAAATAGTAGCATTTATTAAGTGCAAACTTGAAGTGATGCCTGTGGGAATTATAGACTAACAAAATGACACATTACCTTTCCACAACATGCTTACACTCAAATATGGGTGACAAGCAAAGAAATATTTGAAACTAGAGCAGTCAAAATAAAATCCCGGCTTGGCCGTTTGTCAGCTGTGTGACTTTGGGCAAGTCACTTAACTTCTCGGTGCCTCAGTTACCTCATCTGTAAAATGGGGATTAAGACTGTGAGCCCCACGTGGGACAACCTGATTCCCTTGTGTCTACCCCAGCGCTTAGAACAGTGCTCGGCACATAGTAAGCGCTTAACAAATACCAACATTAAATAAATTGAATTGTATGTCTATCTATATCATATAGACAAATACCAAAATTATCGTGTGTGTGTGTATATATATATACACATATATATGTAGTACTCTCCCAAGCACATACAAGAGTGTTCTGCACATAGTAAGCACTCAATAAATACAATTGAAAAATACAATTATATGATATTATATGTGATAATTGTGATAATTGTGGTATTTCTTAAGGGTTTACTATGTACCAAACACTTTACTAAGCACTGGGGTAGATGCAAGATAATCAGATCCCATATGGAGTTCACAGTCTAAGTAGGAGGGAAAGCAAGCATTGAAAACTTATTTTGCAGATGAGGGGACTGAGATATAGAAAAGACATGTGACTTCTCCAAGTTTACACAGCACATAAGTGGCAGATGAAAGAACACTAGGCCATTTGCGGGGGAGGGGGAGCAGGGGGGAGAGACTTTGTGAGTATGTGTGTGTGTGTGTGTGTGTGTGTGTGTGTGTAGAGAGACAGACAGAGAGATGATATAGCTAGATAGTTGGGAGCAAATTATGTTTGGAGAAAGAATGTTAGGAAGGTCAAAGAAAAGTTTAGGGTTGTTATAAGTTCAAGAAGGACTCAATTGATACATTAATGACAGGACCACCATTAGAGGGAAGTGTTTGGGATGTAAAATGACATATTCTAAATATGAAGATGAATGCCCATTTGTGCAAGCATCAAACTGTTCCTCTAAGCATCTTTTGTTAGCACTGCTAGAGACATTCTATGCTTGATGGACCATTAGCCTGGCCCAGTTTAGCATTTCTTATTTTTATGTTAATAGTCACTGATGCTCCTCCTCTACATGAATCAGAATCCTGTTCAGGGTAATAGAAGAACAAGACTGAAAAGTCCAGTCATTTTAATTATCTATTTTAGGGGGAAAAAAGCTTCATTGTCTTGCAGTCATTGCACCTGATTGGTCTTCAGACAATATTCTCATACATCAAACTGATAAGCTGTCATTAGTGTCAAAGGTCTTGGAGGAGTTATATTTGTTTTTGCAATTTGGATCATATGATTACTTTTATTTAAAGCCAATGGTATTCCATTAAAAATTGGAGCCTTTATTCAAAGCAGGAATAGTAGCAATATAAATAGTGATAATGATGTTTATAAGGTGCCTACTACCTGCAACATACTGTACTAGGTGCTTTGTACAGACACTTCCATTACCAGATGAAGTTTACAGTCAACATGGCAGAAAGACAAAAATATTGAACAGTGTAATTAGAATAAATGTTTAAATGACTCTCTCTCTCTCTCTCTACATATCTACATACAGATATAGATACACACACACAAAGTAGTTCAGAGAATGGCAGTAAATAAATAGGTGTTAGACCGCTGAGTTGATCTGTGCCTACAGGCAATGTCTATTCGTCCTGCTTACTGTCCTCATTACAAATGTCTGTTCCATTCACATGTATAAAATGTTCACTTTAATCCTTTCTTTTAGATACAGAAATATGGCAGTCATCAAGACTTCAATGGCACTTTGAAAATGAACTGTTTTCAATTCTCATGAAACCAGAAGCACAAATAAAATGTGTTGCTTACTAAGTTCATGTTACCTGAAGTTTACAGAACCATTTTTCTTCAAATAACAGAAGATATTTTCTTCCAATACTTGGGGCTTTTTTTTTTAGTAAATTTTACCATTAAAAGAATGCCTTAATGTCCCACCCCATCTAAACAATAGTTCAAGGAAAAAACACACACAATCATTGATGAGATTGTTAAATGTGATAGCATCATCCAGGCACATTCAACCATTATATTAGGCTTGCCAGCAGATTTTAAGAGTCTTAATTTTGACAGCAAACTCCCAAATGCACAACCAAATAAATGCATGCAGCACTATATTTCATGTACACTTCTATCTTTTAAATGTCATCCTTAGTACAGTGGAGGTTTATATACAATTCTGAAATGAAAATCCATTTTACAAGTATGTGCACATCCATATCAAGACTCACTCCTACATTCGCATAATCACACCTGAAGAAATTCTGAAATGGAAGAACAGAAAATAAAAATACTTTGGGATCGTATTTCTTCCGAAATGATTAAGACAGAGCTCAGGCAACGGGGACTGTTAAAAGAAGGAGCCAGCAGGGATCTTTAAAAGAGCAGTTTTTGTGACAACGGAAGAGGAAAGAAAGAGGAGTAAAAAAGGACAAGAATCTTTCCTGCTTATATCTCCACTACTGACTCTTGAACATTTAATAATAATAAAAACCATAATAATAATCATATGTGCTTAGTGCTCACTATGTGCCAAGCACTGCACTAAGCACTGGGGTAACTACAATATAAGTAGATTGGACACAGTCCCACATGGAGCTCACAGTCTAGGGGGCAGAGAGAACAGGTATTTAACCCCCATTTTACAGATGAAGAAACTGGGTCCCAGAGAAGTGAAGTGACTTGCCCAAGGTCTCACAGCAGGCAAGTGGTGGAACCACGATTAGAACTCAGGTTCTCTGACTCTCAGGCCCATTTCCTTTCCACTTAGCCATGCTGCTGTTCTACTTCTGCACCACCTAAAGCACATAGTACTCACAACCTCCATGGCACTTTTGCATATATCTTATATAACTATTATATTTCTCCTTCTTGTGTACTTTATTTCTATGACTACATTACAGGTGCAATTTTTTATGGCATTTGTTAAGTGCTATATGTCAGGCACTGTACTAAGTGCTGAGGTAGATACAAGCTAATCAGGTTGGACACCGTCCATGTTCCACACGGGGTGCACAGTCTTAATACCCATTTTACAGATGACTTAGAAACAGAGAAGTTAAGTGATTATTTGTCCAAGCTCACAAAGCAGACAAGTGGTGGTCAGGATTAGAACCCAGGTCCTTCTGACTCTCAGGTCCATGCTCTATCCACCAGGCTTCGCTGCTTCTACTTGAGGGCAGGGAGCATGTCGACTAATTCGTTGTTGTGCTTAGCACTGGAGATTGATTAATTTATTGAACCATGAAAAGGGGAAAGACCGAGGAAAGGGAAAGGATCATTGAGAGCCAAAAGTAGGCTTGTCCAGACCAGGGTGTGAGCATGATTCTCACCTCTTTGAGGCAGAGCTCATTAACTGGTATGCACCCATAACTGGGATCACAGCTGCTAACCAACAGATGTTAAAGACCAACCATCTGCAGCCTAGAAAAGGAACAGCTAACATAGCAATTGCTTTGCATGGTAATCTACAGAGATTTCAAATTTATCAGGAAACAAAATGAGATACATACCCACTTCTGACCTAAATAGATTAGCTTTCCAAAGCTATATTGCTTTCCTCCAGGTTATAGTTACAAATACTCCACTTCAGCTCATGTATTCCAAGTATCTGAATATCCTGTTTTCATCCATTTTCCTAGCTCTAGTGTGATTACCAGCGCTGGCTTAGTGGAAATAGCATGGGTATGGGAGTCAGAGGACGTGGGTTCTAATCTCACCTCTGCCACTTGTCTGCTGTGTGGCCTTGGGCAAGTCACTTAACTTCTCTGTGCCTCAGTTACCTCATCTGTAAAATGGTGATTAAAACTGTGACCCCCATGTGGGACAACCTGATTCCTCTTTATCTACCCCAGTGCTTAGAACAGTGCTTAGCACATAATAAGCACTTAAATACCGTAATTATTATTATTATTATTGCCTCATTGCGGGTGGACTGATCATAGTCAAAGACCTTCTTGCTCCAGTCCTTTCTTGCCATGAACCAGTCAATCGATAGTATTCAATGAACAATCACTCTGTGGAGAACACTGTGCTAAATGTTTGGAAAAGTCCAAGAGTTAGAAGGAGTTTATAGTTTAGTTAGGAGAGGGTGGGGCGAGACAAATTTAAAAAAATACAGAAAGCAAGAAAATGAGAGTGAAAAGCTGGATATAGGGATGTGTTTAAATAGTAAAGTACATAAATTAGTTACAAGCAGAAATGTTCTGGATAATTTGTAAATGCATAAGAGCATGGGGGTGCAAAAGTGCTGAGGTGATATTTGGGAGAGTTTGATGTGGGCAGAAGAAAAATTAACTTGAGAAGCCCTACTGGAGGAAGTTGGATTTCAAAAAGTCTTCAAAGATGGGAGAATTGTGCTTGGACAGATTTGAAGGGGGGAAGAGAGTTCCAGGTGTGAGGAAGAATGTGAGAAAGAAGTCAGAGGTGGGAGTGCAAAGACTGGGAGTAGTTTAATTTGAGAAGAACAAGTGAGCAAGATACAGTGTAATGGGAGGATAAAGTTCCATTTGGTAGTGAACAAAGCAAAGAAATAAAACTGATAACATGGTGCAAGACTCAGCCACACAAGGGTGAGAATCAGAGCTCTCCTATACACCTTCAGGTTAGTTTGAATCTGGATGCTATATTGGAATCATACTGTCACTCTCCCAAGGACACCATAGCTTTCCTAATTGTGATTTCAACTTCATTGTCTAGTCATTTAATACTGAACGTTATACAGCCTATGTTGCAGAAAACATTGCTCAATACTAGAAATTGCTGGTTACATGCAGGCATTTCCAGGTGTAGGATAATATATAATCTTAGTCTTCTTCATCTTAATGGTTAGACAAAACACTTTGTGATTCCTCAAGGTTCTTCATGATCATTTGCATGTGGTGGGTTTTTTTGTGCACCTGTAACTCCAAAAGTTATCAGCATAGAACACTTATTCATTCAAGATTTTCAGTGATGCTCATACACTGTTGAAACAGAAGTGTTTCCTGGAACATTGAAAAATGATTCTAACATTAGCTGCCAGGTCTTGTTGCCTTTCAAACACAGATGTATAAAATAGGTTGAATAAAATTGGACTTTACCACACAAATTGGATGGGTAGATTTGGGAGTCATCCATACTGAGCAAATGAGCTCCTTTGAGAGAATGAGTATAGACAGAGAGGAGTAGAAAACCCAGATGTCAGATTTGCAGGATACTCACCATTAAAGAGAAGGGACATAGAAGGTAGCTGAAAAGGAGCAGTTGTAGAATTATAAAAGCACTGTATTGTTGTCAAAGCCAAGGCTGGTGAGTTTCTAGGATGAGGGAGAGGAGTGGTAGGGGGGAAGGGGGAGATTGGAGGAGAAGGAAGGGGATAGTCAACAGTTAGAAAGGAGCCAAGAGGTTGAGGAGGATTAGGACAGAATGGAGCCCATTAGCATCATTGCTTGAGTGTGCCAAGCATCCACTTGAAATCATCAACCCAGTCTTGCATTTACAAAACAGGAGAGTCTCTCCAGTACTGAAAAAACCTATCCCTTCATCCCACCCCACCCTTAGACACAGATTCATGTGGGCCAGGGTTCCTAAACAACTGTGACCACCAGCGTTCATGGAGGGACATCTCTCTCCTCCCACCTGGTACCATTGGTGTGAAGCCTGCCTTACGAACCTTTGGAATGTCATAGCAATTTATTACCAAGGGACTGTTTCTGGGAAGGTGAGGAGTCCCCTCAATTACTGTTCAGGGTACTTATTTAAATGTTCTTGATTTGTATTGTTTTATGTTTAATTTGCTCTTCTTTGCAACACATTATTGTTCATAATTATTATTGTGCTATGTGTCTATATTCCCTCACTTAGATTTTGGACCTTCTGAGGGGTAGGGACCATGTCATTAATTGTAGTATTTACCCCAGTACTGAGTACGGTCCTTGTAGTGCTTGCTAGTCAGTAATGATAACAATAAATTTAGCTAAATGATTATCACATGAATATACTACAGCTTCCTTAAATGAACATTCAGCCATTTCTGAAGCCCAATTAGGTGGTCATTTTTAGAACCTGATAGTTTCCCTCTAAAGAAATACAGTTCAGTGGAGATGAAAAGAGCACCAATAATAATAGAGCTGCTAGACACACTCAGGAGAAAAGGCATTTAGACTGGCTAGGTTAAAATGGAGTTTCTGCTCAGTCAACAACACATAAATTTCTTAACAATCAGTGGCCAGATTGCATCTATTTTTGATTTTTTTTTTACTTGGAGCTCTGCTTTTGTTCATAAACACTTGGACTCTTCTGCCGCCGTTTCTGATAGCAGCAACTTCCCAGGAAACAGAATTCACATCTTTTATTCACTCTGGGCTCATCCATTATCTTATCTAAAGTTTGCCAATTATCACTGAAGCTAATATGTCACAATAAAAAAAAAATGCCACCATAATGCTGCCAAGTGATCTAAGCTTGCTTAACTGGAATGGTCTTCATTCTGATCACTTCATTCCTCAATGGAAAATTAGACTCTACCATTATCTACAGCATTTCTCTTGCCACCATTACAGCTCATTTTTGTTATGCATTATGCTTTCTAGATGGATGAGTCACATTAATTATTATTTTTCACTGACTGTTAAGCCAAATTAGGCAGCTTTTAAAGGTGATGAGGAAAAAACAATTATTAATGCTTCTAAACATCTGCTGAGGAACACTAATGTAGACAGTGGGGGGAAAACTTTGTTGACAGTGTCATAAATAAAAATGTTCTGCACCAAATGTGCTTCTCACTGTAGGAGAAATACTTCCTATACAGCAATATCATTAGAAAGATATTGTCTTTAAACTCCACTTAAGAACCACTCAGAAAATTAATTCAATTTACATTAAGTTCATCAATTATGTTATGTTCCAGAAACTACTTCTCTTTAGATTTCATTTGTAGAAATTCTGCATCAGTTCTATGCCTTTCTAATTCACCTCAATAATCCTCTGGGCCTACTGGGTACTTAGAAAATAATAAGGCAAACCTACTGTAAAATGTTCCTAAATCACCTGAAGACCAACCTTCTCAAACATGACTGACAGTGAGCCTAGTCAAATCACATTAGCCTTGGAAACTCGTGGCTTTTCCCTTGATTCAGCTCTTCTTTGTGTGGAATTTGTTAAGTGCTTACTATCAATCAATCAATGGTATTTGTGTCAAGCACTGTCACAAGTGCTGGGGTAGATACAAGTTAATCAGGAGGGACACAGTTCCTCTCCTACCTGGAGCTCACAGTCAAGTAGAAGGGAGAACAAGTAAAATCCCCATTTTACAGAGGAAGAAACTGAGGCACAGAAGATAAGGGAGTTGCCCTAGGTCATATAGCAGGCAAGTGACAGAGCCGAGATTAGAACCCAGGTCTTCTGGCTCCCAGGTCTGGGTTTAATCCACTAGGTCACATTGCTCCTCTTCCTAGTTATTCTAAAACTAGCAACACTCTAAATATCACCACAATTTACTCTGTGAACAAATGTGCATCATAGGTAATAATTTCATATTTTTCACAATTTCTATAACAAATATAATGCAATACCATTTCTTCACCTATTTGAAATATACGACTCTAGCTCTTTCTTCGTTAGCTTTCACTGTGCACTGTGACTACGTTCAACCATAAAATATAATCTTTTCTCCTTGTAATACTTGGGATGCAGTTTCCATTAGGGTCAGTCACATTTATGTGTACTGGCAGGAGAGAATAACCAGTAATATTTAAAAACTGAAATCATTTCATAAAGGACTTAAGGGCTGATTTCATGACACTGGTCTTATTTACTTGTTTATAACAATTATTTGCAATGATCAAATTATTGTTCTGTGAAACTAAAAATATAACCAGAGGGTAACAAAAAGTCAAAGCCTTCAATAAATGAGGCAACAAGCTTCCAAGTTGTTAGGATTCCTAAAAGAGGAAAGGGAAGACTACTGTAACAGAAGCAATGTGACCTAAAGATTGATAAATGGGTTCTCAACACAATTCATATTCAATAACTAGCTAAAAATGTCCAAATACAACATCCTATAGAGCATTTTGGGAGTGAACCTATGACTATGCATCGCTCCAAATGAGGAGAGTGAGTAACAAAATGATTTCTGCATTTGCCATCACAGCCAAAGAATAAAATGGAAAAAAAAAAGGAAAGGCAAAAAAGAAGAGAATTGAGAACTGTAAAACACCTTTCCCTTAGGAAAAAAGTATTCATAATACATTAGAACTTTTTGGTCTCGGATCACACTTTTGAGTCATGTGTAGACAGGCAGATAGATATTCAACATGGCTGGAAAAATTCCACTTGCTTGCAAGAGCTCACTACTGAAGATAACTGCTTCAGGGTTACAAAATGTTTCAACTTTCTAAATAATGATGGCGTGCTTATTATGTGCCAAGCACTCTGCCAAGCCCTGGGGTAGGTACAATCAGAGCAGACAAAGTCTCTGTCCTACATGGGGCTCACAATCTAAGGAAGGAGAAAATTAATTCCCATTTTACAGATGAGGAAACTAAGGCACCAAGCAACTTGCCCAAGATCACACAGGGGACAAGTGGCAGAGGTAGGATCAGAACACAGGTCTTCTGACTCCCAGTCATATGCTTTTCTCACTAGGCCACACTGCTTCTCCATCAGACTGTTAGCACCTTGTGAGCAGAGATTCCATCACTTATACACTTTTGAAAGGTACTTAGTAGGAGGCTATGTACCTCTCAGTTAATAGCAAATTTTAAGTATTCATTCCAAATAGTTTCAGCATTGCTAATATTGTTCCACTTCATTTTCTAATACAGACAGTATAAATTTACCTTGAAAAGGCTTAGCAATGTTCAAATTTCATTTCTGTACTAATCTTTTCTTGTAGATGGATGCCAGGGCTGAATTATCATTGGTGCAATGCAAAAACCGCTGTACAGGACTGCAATAAAGTCCCTTTATTTCTGTTCCACCCCTATAACTGCCTTCAATCCAAGAAGCTACTCAAAGTCAAGAAAGTAATGTAGCAGAAGAATAGGCTCCTCTACTTTTCAAACCTTTCTTCTCCTTCAGTCCCATTCTCAAGTTCTGATAAAGGTCCAGTGCAGTTCTGAGGGGGTCCCAATCCTGCCTTGCTTCAAGCTGCTGGCATCCTAAACCAAGCTCTGAATATCAAATCCAAGAAGCCTTTAAGTATATTTTATGTTATAACACTCAATTGTGTGATGAGTGGTTTTAGCATTCCTTAACACAGTAGGGGGGAAAAAAGGAGATTGATAGCATTTCTTTCTACTGTGACCTTAGTCCTAACGCATGTGATTGGGAGTTTAGAGACTCAAGTTTGAGTTCCAGCTCAGCCACTGACCTATAGTGTTACCTTGAGCACGTCACATAACTTTTCTAACACTTAGTTTTCTCATCTTTAAAATGTGGATAAAAGAGACTGTGAGCCACGTTTGGAATAGGGACGGTGTCATATTTTGTAACCCTGTATCTACCTCAACATTCAGCACTCAGTAAATGCTTGATAGATGCTATAATTAAAGTTTTTGGAATTCTCAACTACAGGCAATAACATTTGTTATTATCCCCTGCAAACACAAAACAATCTTTGATACTCTTTTGGTTGGTAATATTAATTCCTATAAATTTTTTCCATCACTTGCAATCACACTGACTCCCTATTAACATCCTCCAAATTACTAGGGGTAATTGAGAAGCAGGATGATCTAAGTGAATAGAGCATAGGCCTGGGAGTTAGAAGGCCCTGGATTCTAACCCTGGCTCCGCCACCTGTTTGCTGTATGACCTTGAGCAAGCAGCTTAATGTCTCTGTGCCTCAGTTACCTCATCTGTAAAATGGGGATTAAGACTGTGAGCCCCATATAGGACATGGACTGTGTCCAACCTGATTACCTTGTATCTACCCCAGAGCTCAGTAGAGTGCCTGGCACACAGTAAGCACTTACATCCCATTAAAAATAGGGGGTGTGTGGGGATTGGGTGGGTACAGATTTACAAATCAAAGTTTGTGACAGGAAACAGGAATGGCATTTATAGTCCAAGACTGTGAGTCCCCTGTAGGCCAGTGAAGGTTTCTGAATGGTCATCCTTGAAACTTTCCCCACAGCTTAGTATAGTGCTTGGCACACAGTAAGCATTCAACTTACCAGAAATAACAATAGTACTAATAATCATGGCAAGTAATCCCAATTTACATGCTAAAAACATCAAGTGTTAAGTGAAGGGGCACTAGGCAGAGTCTAATGTCCCCAAAGGAAATAATAGAAAGCACATTGATGTGTTCCTGTGGTCCAAAAAAAGATTGAAAAAAATATAAGCATATGAAAAAATTGTGATTAAGCAATTCATTCTGATTTGTGGTTAACAATGTGCATCTGCCTATTTAGAGGCTAAAACTGCTCATGGTCTTAGTCAAGATGTCCAATGCTCCAGCACTTCTGAGGATGTAACATACAAGGGATAGAATGGTATCATCATTGGGGATTACTAAGAAATACCTTTTAAGATATTAAAACCTAGTTCTGTATCCAAGTCCCTTATGACATAGTGGTAGGGTGGAGGATCAATGAGAATTCTTTGGGATTTTCTTAGATGGAATCATATTTCTGTTCATTATTTGAATGGAAGCACTGTATAACACAGCTCACTCATTTCAATTAAACCAAGTGCTCAGATGCGTGCTGAGTTAGTTACAGGAGAATAATGTGCCCTAGTCAAGTTTCCTTCAACAAGGCATGACTGGATTTTATTAAGATCTCCCATGAATATCTGCCAAACCTCTCCTCATCAAAAACTTTCAAACAGACAAAGCCTAAACAAATGGAGTCTATTTGGAAACAGCCAACTGAATAATTCCCACCTCAGGCTCAATACTTTGACAAAGGTTTAAGAATGTCACCTGCTGTTCCCCAATTATTATTTTTTTTTGCCAAATGTTTTATCCACCTCAGTTGAGCTCAACAAACTATTACTGTACAAATTTATTAGTTTCTGTGAATACAGATTCTTGCTGCTTATAATTACAGCAAATGCCACTACAGACATCAGAGGCAAAAACAAAAATCGACCACAGATCTTGGTATCTACAAACAGAAGCATCAATTTTATTGTTTTGCTAACTTTGAACCGATAATGAGATCAGAGTCAGTAATGTTCATCTTTTGAGGAAGACCTTATTGTGGTTGCTTTGGAAAACAACTTTATGTTAACAGAAACATAGCAAAAGCTCCTCTAACACCCAGCTTTTAAGATACTTTGTGGAAAGGTGATCAAGAAAGTAGAGTGCTTAAAGAAAATTACTACTAGCTCAGACTATATGAAATTTAGGTTCTTGCTGTGTAAAATGCTTAACTATTTTGCAGATGAATCATTAAAAGTGTCAATTACAAAATATTGGCAGGAAGATGTTATATAATTTTTTGGAAATGAACTATATGAAATAAAAATTACTTTACTACTCAGGAATGCTGAAAGTCTATATTTTTAAGTATATGTGCTTTGCGAATTAGCTTCCTGAAAAATTCATGCTTTTCCACTTGGTCTGGTCTGTAAAACATTTGTATTAAATCAAAATGCTATATTCCTGTCCAAATTTGAAGGACTGCATTAATGCCCCATTAGTTTATTAAGAAAAATTGTCATTTTAACTCCAAAATATAGAAATACATTGTTATTGAGCAACACTCTGAAAATTTACATTACTGAAGCATAATACAATGTTTAATAATATCTATTAATCAATTAATAGTACTTGAGTGCCTAGTATATGCAGAGCATTTCACCAAGCACTTGGAAAAGTACAGCAGAAGCAAGAGATATGGGTTCTGTTCTCAAGGACCTTACATTCTGCACTGTACTAGGCACTGGGGTAGATACAAGATCATCTGGTTAGACACAGTCCTTGACCCACATAGGGTCACAGTCTAAGTGGGAGGAAGAAAGAGTACATATTGAATCTACATTTTGCAAGTTAAGTGATTTATCCAAGGTCACATAGCAGGAAAGTGGCAAAGCCAGGATTAGAACCCAGGTCCTCTGATTCCTAGTCCCAGTACTCTTTCCACTAGGATACACTAGTAGACATAATATATCTGTGGAGTGCTTCACTATAATTCTGATCAATTATTTTTTGCAATAAGTAAGTTATAATTAGGAGTGTATTCTTCATTCCCTGGAAGAGAGCAGAAATGCAGGGAGCATATAGTACTTGCCTAAGGTCACAGAATAATGCAACTGGAAAAGATTTCAAAAGAAGTCATCTCAGTCAGCTGCCTATCTGTCCTATTTTGAAATTTTCCCAAAGACAGAAATTCCACACCTTCTCCCTGAGTAACTTGCCCAGTAATTAATTACCATTTATGTTGACAAATGCATTAATACACGTTTCAGCAGATGTTTTACGGAATGGACCTATTTGGTCACTGAGGCAATATCTCACAACTTCAGGAGAAGCAAGAATGAAGGAATACAAAGATAAGACAGGGATATAGACATTCCAGAATAAGAATTCTTTTCTAGCTGTCTTCAAGAACTGAAAATAGAGGTTCAAAAAGAAATGCTGACATAAAGGGGTGAAAAGAGCCCTAGAATAATCACATATAATTTGAAAAAAAACACTAATGACTAATACCTATTTCCTGTAAAATACCAGGAGGCCTTTAACATACACACATCTGTGTAGTCTTATGCTGTTGAGTCCTCTCCGACCCATAGCAACACCATGGACACATCTACCACTTCTCATATTCAGTGGGAGCACCTATAAACTCTTTGTTTACTGCCCTAGACCAGACCTACACTTAGCTCATCCTCCTTGCAAACCATAAGCCACAATTTTGTTATTCTTCATATAAAAATATTATTTAAGTGGTCACAACTTAAATGGCCATGATAAAGAAAGAAATGAGAATGTTGGTAAGGAATCTTTTCAAAAGAAAGTCCAGCAGGTGTGCATTATAGGTGTCACACTAGGGCGCTTCTGAGCATTCTCCACATGGATAACAAAGTTTCTCTTTCTCACTATTAAATAGGAGACTTGTACTATGCATAATGATGATTGGAGGCACTTTCAAAACAACAAATTATTAAGAAGATTCAACCAAGATGCATAACCTAGGAACTGATTTCAAAATCAAAACCTTACCTCAGAATAATTTTTCTTGCATTTCCAATATTCCTTTCATTTTATCTGTAACCAAAATCCCACTTTATAAGACCATCTCCCACTTAGCCTCCTTGTCCACAACTTATTTTTCACTCCAAAATATAAAAGAACCCAAGACTTAAGTTTGTGAGTTTGAGTTGAAGATGATGACTTTGTATCCTGTTTCCAGGTTTCTGTAATCAATCACAAATTAGAATAATTTTTTTCTCCTCTCTTAGTAGTTCCATAATGGAGTTGAAGTGGCTCCCTTATTCATGGCCATCCATCCCTGGAGAGTCTCTAAGCACTTCCCAGACCAACAGCACAAGCTAAACAATGTTTGTTTCAGACTACTCCAAACAATCAACAGCCTAAAGAGTCTGTGACCCTTATATACACTATAACCCTTAGAGTTCTTTCCAGTTAACTATTGTACAATATATCACCGCTCCACTGCATGGTAAGGTAACAATTTCTGGTTGATTCCCAATTGTTTAACTTGGAGTGTTTTTTTTAAATCAGTATAATTTCATGGTGCCTACAGATGTTGCTTCAAAAGAGGATCCTATAGATAATTGCAAGATTCTAAATTGCTTCATTACAACACAGCTATCCCTCTACAGAAGGACTGGGGGAGATCTATCTTTAATCTGCATTGACCTGAAACATAAATGAAGCTTTTCTGAAGGGCTTCTGGGTTGAAGCCTCTATTCTGAAGGGGAATAGAGGGGGCAGGGTAAGGAAATTAATCAATCATATTAATTGAGTGTTTAGTATGTGCAGAGCACTGTACTAAGCACATGGGAGAGTACGATACAACGGAATGAGTGGATACATTCCCTGCCCATAACAAGTTTACAGTCTAGAGTGGGAAACAGACATTAATATGAATAAATAAGCAATTTATAGTATATAATTTATTATAGTTTATAATTTAAAGATCTGTATATAAGTCCTGTGGGGATGGGGGTGAGGCAAATATCAAGTGTGCAAAAAGTCAAGGGGAAGGCAAATATAACAGTTTCCCCTTAAAATTAATGTTAGAATTGTCTTTTGAATTTGATTTAATATTAATATCTAAAATTGAATCCTGGGAAGAGAAAAAAAGCCATCCGAAAAACGTTTTCCTATTTTTCAAACAAGTTGTGAATTTTTTTTCAAGTTGAATGAAATGGCTATCTGTCCAGGGCAAGGGTATTCAATGAAATAGCATTTATTGAGCACTTACTGTTTACCCAGCACTGTTCTAAGTGCTTGGGTGAGTGCCAAAGAACCAGGAGATATGCTCCCTGTTCTGCTGGAGTTGATGATCTAGCTAAAGCACTGAAAAAAGACTAAACTACTCTCAACTTTGGGGTAGAACTGGAAGGAGGCTGGGAACCCCTTCGTAGGAATACTGGGTGCAGAGAATGCCATCTGATTTATCTTTGAAGAGTTATCATCAAAACTCACTTTGTAAAATGAAAGCTTTTAATATTTCAAATTCTAAATTGTTTTTGCGACTCATGTTTGGAAAATTTGAAATCTGCTAAATAATATTTAACACTGAGTAGGGTGTGTTTTCATATTCTGATTTCACAGGCTCCTTTTTACTTATTTTTAAATAGGGAAAAGTTGTTGAAACCTTTTTCACTTCACTCAAAATGGCTGCAGCAGTTCATGTAACTTCAGGAAGTTATTGCACCTAAAATAAATGGGGCATCACCAAAATGTCTCCTGCTTACTTGTATATCATTTTACAGTGAACAAAGTCAGGGAAGTTAGTCCCATGAGAACACCTCCAGCTTCGGTTCCTTCTAGTAACGTATGTTATATGGTAATTGCGCTACCAAGCTGTCAGGACATACTTATCTGCATTCAAATTAGTTCATAGGCTATACAGCTGCTATAATGATAGTATTAAAACAAGAATTTTATAATGAAACTATCCTCTTTACGGCTACAAGGTACAATTACTCTAATAACATACTACGCACACAATTTCTCCAAATAGAAAAGCCAAACTCACATCTCTCCATCCGCCAAAACTCTACACTTTACCCATATTCTTATCTGTTATAGTGTACTCTCCCAAACATTTACTATAGTGCTCTGGGCCACTGATTGACTGATTTAAAGAAATACATAAAAATAATAATAACTATGGTATTTGTTAAGCACTTACTACGTGCCACACACTAAGCGCTGGGGTGGATACAAGCAAATCGGGGTAGACACACAGTCCCTATCCCACGTGGGGCTCACAATCTCAATCCCCATTTTACAGATGAGGTGACTGAGGCACAGAGAAGTTAAATGATTTTTCCAAGGTCACACAGCAGACAAGTGGTGTAACCGAGATTATAACCCATGACCTTCTGACTCCCAGGCCTGGGCTCTACCCACTATGCCATGGTACTTCTCATAAATACATGATCAGAAAGGTGAATTTCTAAACTACCTGAGCAAAGAATTATCTGTAGGCTACTTCAATGGAATTGACATTGTGTGGATAGGTGGGTAAATAAATATTCCCCTAACACTCTAAAGTTTAGGAAATAAAACAGAAATCAAACAAACAGATGTTTGTTCCCAGTTTTAACATCAATTATCAATTGCTACCCACCAGCTGACTGTGAAAAATTCAGGACAAATGGAAAGAAGGAAGAGTGGAGTAAGGAGAAGAAAAGTCTGTCTTCCAATACTAGGCAGAAAATAATAATGAAAACACTACTACTTCAGCATAGGGACAAAAGCAACTAATGGACTTTACTAACCATAACTATCATTATAGTTTAGTTCTCTCTGATTTTAGAAGCTATCTTCATCTGCAATATCATAAATAAGGTTTTTTCTGGATCACTGCTTCTGTGGTGTTTACTCTGCTGTAATATCAAGGGAGAAGCATCCTCTATTCCAAAACAAGCAGCCACATTTCACAATGCATCAGCATCAGTATGTGAGAATAGTTTATGATCTAATTCTCAGTTCTCTTTGGAATATTAACATAAGTATACTTACTGGATTCTGGATTGTAGATCACTGCAGCACTAGTTTCCAATTAAATTATTTAACTCTTCACAGAAATTAATTATACCAATTAGCACCTATTTAAAAATTACTGTTCAATTTAAAGTTTCTTTTCCTGGGCCTTTTACTTAAATAAATAACTGTACCTTCAAGTCCACTATTTTTTTGATAAGTAGAAAAAGACAGCAAAAATTCCTTAGATTACCCACTATAAATTATCTGCAACATAGGCTGAAATTTTCCTGGATTTCCTCCCTCAAACTACAAGCAGTTACCCAAAGATCTGGGGATGCTAAAACATTTATTCAATCACATCATTCTGAATCCATTCCTCTCTCCCTTAGTAGCACTCAATGGCACACGACCACAAATCCTTCAACCTATTCTGTAGGCCATAAGCTGGCTGTGAGCAGGGAATGTGTCTACTGTATTATACTCTCCCAAGAGCTCAGTATAGTGCTCTACAAACAGTAAGCGCTCAATAAACACTATTGATTGATTTTCCTGTCACACTTCTTTATATGCCCTAGGCCAGTTTGATCCTCATATTAGCTATATCATTCTAGATCAGACCACTGGCACAAATGTATGCTAGGTTTGACTCTGGCACCCAAATGCTACTTGGAGGAACTGTGTGATGGTTGCCCTCATGACATCCAACATCCCTTCTAACCCTATTTTTTTTAAGGTACTTGCTACCTGCTTACTATATACCAAGCACTGTAAGCGTTGACAAAGATACAAGACAGTCAAGTTGGACATAGTCTCTGACCCACATGGGGCACACAGTGTAAGTCAGAGGGAGGAGGATTTCCTCCTCATTTTATAGATGAGGTAACTGAGGCACAGAGAAGCAAAGTGATTTGCCCAAGGTCACACAGCAGGCACAAGGCAAGGTTGGGATTATAACATCAGTCCTCTGACTCCCAGGCCAAGCCCTTTCCACAAGGCCATGCTGTCTCCCTAATTTTTGTAATAATCCAACAAGACCTATGGATCGTGTTTATAAAGAAACATGGATTTACAGAAACTCATTTTAAGACTTCTAGTATCTCTAAGTATTCCCCTCTAGTTCTCTAATATGGAGCAGTCATCTAACAATTTATCCAAACACTTCACTTCCTGCTTCCACTACTTCCTCAACCACTGTGTTTGTTTTGTTTTAGGCTTGCCATCTTCAAGCTTCATTTGAATACTCCTAGTCCTGTAATTTCAAAATTTGTTGAATTCTATGTTTGCCTTATCCACACCCTTCATGACTTTGAAAACTTTCAGCCTTTGTCTTTACAGGTGGATAAGTCCTCATCTTTTTGGTCTGGCTTTGGTTTGGGATTTCCTCCTGATAATTGTGATTTCCCTTCTGGTACCCCTTCTCTCTACCTTTTCGAGCTTTGCTATAACCTCCCGAAAATGTGGTGACAAGACATACATTCGATTTTATATGTTTGCATTGATATTGACGTTTATCCCTTCCTCCTCACTCCTCCCTGCCTGCCCCTAACACACACCTGGAATTTATTACACATCTTGTGCTGGCTTGTCTGGATTTTAAAGGGGATGCTGCTCTTCATATAGCAAGGAATGGGGCAGCAGGAGAGAGGAGCCTTCCTGCCCCCAGGAGTTCCTATATAAATCTCTGTCTCTGCCCATCCTTGACTAACACAAATAAGTGCTAATCACCACCCTAGCCCCTTTTCTTCAAGAGAAATCTTGTTGATTATTTGGTTGGGAGAGGTAATTAAGCTGATAGTGAATAGAAGAGTATGTTTGATGTTTAAGTGGAGTGGAGGTGTGTTTTTGCTTCACTGTGTTAACTCATTCCAGCTGCTGGTTGTCACTCTGCCTGGTGGGAAGAAGGGTGGCGGAGAACGTCCCCTCAGTCTTCCTCCCCCAGCCCAGCGTTAGGGTGCTATATGGAGAGGAAAGGAGGAAGTGGTGGCACTTGGTCAGGGCTCCTCCTGAACCTCCTCCTTAACCTCCTCCTTCCTCTAACGGGCACTTCTCTCCCCTACTCCCAGACAAAAGGCCTCCTGATCCCAGATCACCTACATCTCTATTGCCACTCTGGCCAGTGGTGCTGTGATTTCCCCAGTGAGGGTCACATGATGGGGTGCCAAACTAAACAGCTCAGCCCAGGGCCCCGACTTGACTTATTCAGCCCTGGGTGCTTCCCTTATTTTTTATTTCTGAATGCTGCCACCTGAGTGATAATTTGGGGAAAAAATTGAAAATGATTTTATGAACTCTTGCTTGAGTCATGCATGCCTGGTAGCTCAAAGTCTATCAACATGAAGTTGTAGTTTGGATTGTTTACAATAAGCTTGTTCAAGTTGAAACTTCTGCCATTTTTTGCCCTTCCAGATTTTGTCTCCCTGAATCTGTTCCCACCTAACACCTAATCTCTCCTTTTCAGAAATTTCTACCCACATTTCCTTTTAGAAGAGTGCATACATCTTCCATTTGCTTATAAACAATGTAATACTCAAGGCAAACTATGAAATGAAGCTGAAGCATACATTATTTTTTTCAAAATAATCTTCAGAGTGCTGCAGGCAGCTCTGAATACTCATTTAATTTAAGATGCCAATGTCACCTATGTTATAGGAGTAGATGGATGGTGACTATAAGCCTAATTTCTCCTTCACAGAGCTCTTTCATAGTACTCTAAAGACTTGCCTCAGATAATATCTCAGGGAGCTCAAAATAAGATCTACATTCAGGTAATCTGTTAGAACAAACAGTGTTCAACTGGAAGATATAAAGATAAAATGTGAGAAGCAGCGTGGCTTTAGTGGAAAGAGCAGGGCCTTGGGAGTCAGAGGTCGTGAGGTCTTATCCCGGCTTGCCACTTGTCAACTGTGTGACTTTGGGTAAATCACTTACCTTCTCCGTGCCTCAGTTACCTTATCTGTAAAGTGGGGATTAAGACTGAGCCCCACGTGGGATAACCTGATTACCTTGTATCTACTCCAGCACTTAGAATAGTGCTTGGCACATAAAAAGTGCTTACCATCATTGTTATTAAGGGCAAAGTCCCTCCCCCCCTTACCTCCCAACACACACTGTTTAGTATTTAATAGAAATCTCTTTTAATCTTCTAGTACTTTCAGTAATGGATCACATTTTACCCAAAAATCTAGAACCTGAAGCTTTCATATTGTTTTGGAATTTATTTCTACTTTTAAGAGAATTGAGAACAAGAATATGTTATAAGCAGGATGCTCTATCTTACACCCCCAGGCCAAATAACCTGAATAACCTTCTATTTTTATTTTCAGGTCCAATTTTAAAATAGCCTGAAGTCCAGTTTGATATCACATACAATACCAACCAACCATAAGTAGTCTCAACTTTCTCCTGAAAATAAAGGCTTATTGTGCTCCCTGAAAAAAAGAAAAACTTTGAAAATAGTATTCCCCATTAATGGTCATTCATATTAGCCCATCCTGGTTTCAATGAGAATTAGAATAGGAAACACATTTTTTGTGATATGTGGGCAGGGAATGGGCCTACCAATTCTGTTGTACTATCCCAAAGACCTAGTACTATGCTCTGCACACAGTAAGCACTCAATGAATACCACTGTTTGAATGATTAATAAAGCCCAAAATCTTCCTTAGAGCCTGCTCTCTGCTTTCTCTTCAAAGACTGCAGTACTCATTTACAAGGGAAGTTAATCTCTACTCTCAATAACAATAATAATCATATTTGTTAAGCGTTTACTATACGCCAGGCACTGTTATAAGTGCTGGGGTAGATACAAGACAATTGGGTTGGACACAATCCCCATCCCACATAGGGCTCACAGTTTTAATCCTATTTTACAGATGAGGGAACTGAGCCCAGAGAAGTGAAGTCAATTGCCCAAGGTCACACAACAGACAAGTGGCAGAGTCAGGATTAGAGCCCAGGTCCTTCTGACTCTCAGGACAGGGCTAGCTGCAGCTTCCTGGCCAGCCCCAGGTGTGTTTTTTTAATGGTATCTGTTAAGTGCTTATTATGTGTCAGGCACTGTTCTAAGCACTATGACCGATACAAATTTATCAGGTTGAACACACTCCCTGCCCCACATGGGACCCACAGTCTAAGGAGGGAGTAAAATTTAATCCTCACTTTACAGTTGAGGAAACCGAGGCACAGGGAAGTTAAGGGACTTGCCCAAAGTTATATAGCAAGTAAGTGGCAGAGTTGGGAATAGAACCCAGGTCTTCTGGCTCCCAGGCCCATGCTCTTACCACTAGGACACACTACTTTTCACTTCTCACTGTGCTAAAGAAGCTGATAGCTATGCCCTACAGTCCCAATTTCAGGGAGCCAATCCTCTCCTATGCCTAATAGGTGGTCATCACCTTGATATTTCCATTAAAAAAAAAACCAACACCACATTATGAACCTTTCATCCAATGATTTACCTAACCCATTCTTGAACATACTAACACTCGGCACAAGGTCCTGTGGCAGTTTTTCCGTATGTCTATCAACCTCTGAGTTAAAATGTTTATTTTTTTTTTCTGTTGGCTTTTAACCTACATACCTTTCAGCTCCAAGGGTAGAAGCAGTAGTGATGGTATTTATTAAGCAATTACAATAAGCAAAAGACCATGCTAAGTGCTGAGGTAATTACCAAGTAAACAAATGTGACCCCCTTACCTGGGGTCACAATCTAAATGGGGGTAAACAGACCCATAGAACAGTAACAGGGGGCGCTCCCTAGTCAAGCTATTATAGAATTTGAAGTCAATGAGTCTGTGTTCACTTGTTCATGATTTTGTAAACTTCAATCATGGTCCACTCCAAATGCCCCAAACCATCAAAAATGTTCATTTCCTTGTGATTTTCAGAACTGATTGAAAGTACTAGTCACAAATGAAACCATTAGTAGAATAACAAAAGGGGGAAAAGAACTAAAGGCTCACCAGAAATGAGTTTGATCGATTCAGCAACCAACTGAAGAGAGTCAGCAAATATTTTTTTTTTAAGATTTAAAGTTGAAGCTTGGTGAAATGAGACATGGACTCATAATAAGAACTTTGGCAAGATTCCCAAAGATTCCACCGTATGTCAAATCTACACAGAAAGTAGGGCTTAGCTTGGATGGGAATCCCAGGGGAAATCATCTTAGAAAACCTGGCTTTTATAGGTCTGGTTCTTTAGGAAGTTAAGGGGATGAAAAATGTGTGCTCATTTGAGGTGGGATCTTGGGTGCCAGTAAAGTCGTGGAAGTGGCCAAAATAATTGGAATTAGATTTCTTACAGAAAAAAAAAGAAAAGCAGTAATCAGAACTGTAAGCTTCCTCCAGACTTTATGCTCCTTGTAGGCAAGGAACATGTCTACCATCTGTTATATTGTACCCGCCTAAGCACTTAGTACAGTGCTCTGCACACAGTAAGCGCTAAATAAATACAAGTGATTGAAAATTGAATAAAAAAGCAAGAGAAACAAATGCCATATTTAGCCCATCAAAAACATTTACTTTGAAGAGCCAAATTAATACCATAAGTTATCAAAAGGTTAAGAAATTTATATTTTACTTGTCAAATTTAGCCAACTTAAGTACCTGACCTGATATGACTCAAGTGTGGACTTTAAAAACATGGCCCTCTGCAGGTGATAGGTGTCTGCCAAACTGTGAAAAATGGAGCTAGAGACCTCCTTAGACTTAGGTGTAGATCCAAAGCTTTAAAAGCCTGATGCTTGTTCACAAACTGGTCAAAATATTTATGACAATTTTGGAGGGGAGACTAGAGTGTATGGAACTTCAAA
This sequence comes from Ornithorhynchus anatinus, assembly GCF_004115215.2. Lineage (NCBI taxonomy): Eukaryota > Metazoa > Chordata > Mammalia > Monotremata > Ornithorhynchidae > Ornithorhynchus > Ornithorhynchus anatinus. The sequence continues at coordinate 62,996,369 of NC_041749.1, read as the reverse complement.
AATTTTATCATATATTTGCAATGAAATTCTAGTAATGTTAAGCTGGACCTTAATGTTACGTTTGTCTCATGCAGATTCTGGCAGGAAAAAAAATAATGGAACAAAGCATATACCTGACTCATGATTCCCAGCTAACAAAGCAAGTTTCATTGGAGAAAGTCCACTTAGGTTTCATGGAGCTTTTCTCTTCAGAAAACATATCCGTACAATTTGGAGAGCTTTCTGACAGATACAGAAATTACCGCCAGGCGGATTTATGCTAATTTGAACTAGTTCTAATTATAACATCCTTCAGAGCTCTTGGAAATCAAGAAAACACAACATAAGCTGTATGAAAAGAACCATAAAAGATAGCTGAAATATCATTTTCAGTTACGTAATGAAGAAATTACTCTTCAATCGGTAAAATCAACTCTACCCCAAATTGGGGGTATTTCCCATCATTCCAAAACCTGTGTATAGCAAGGTTAACATCAAAATAAAAAGGAGTTGTTAAACTAATAATGGATACTGGCTGTTCATTATTTGCACTAAGGTACTTATCTCTTCATTGAATATAGTATCCACCTTTAGAAAGAAAACACTTTTTGGTGATAGCTCTAAAAGTATCAGTAGATAATTTAAGAGCACAAAAAGTATCATTTTAATATTTTTTAGCCAATAGTCACACTTTAGGACTCTGAGCCTTAGGCTTATGATGTCAATAACAGGAACTGGAGGGAAACATATGCTAAATAAACTACAGCAATACTTTGAGAATACAATTACAACTAGAATACATACTTTAAGAATACACACTTACAACAGTCCTTTAGACTGTAAGCTCCTCCAAATTGAAAGCTCACTGTGGGCAGGGAACTTGTCTATTTATTGCTGTGTTGTACTCTCTCAAGCACTTAGTACAATGCTCTGCGGACTGTAAGTGCTCAATAAATACAACTGACTAACTAGTTAGCATATGAAGAATAGAAAAGGATGTATTTCCTAGACACCAAGTCCCATGCCAACGATATAAATGTACTTTACAAGCATAGAGCAAGCACTTAATATTTGTCATAATTACTAATGATCAATTATTATGCCAATGGATTCTAGTTAAACTTTTTTTCACCAACAATAAGATTTGACCATTTATAGCATTCCTTTCTGGATTACAAATTTGAGCAAGGTTCACCTTTGGGTGCATGTGTGGCTGAAAAGGCTGGTGCTGGACCCACAGTCCTAACCTTCCTGTGTGCACACCAAGACTATCTCTTGTTCTATCATGATTGTTGTTTGGCAGCGCCTGATGATGTTTTTTCATTTTTACCTCTGACTCATAATAATAATTGTGGTATTTATTAAGCACTTAGTATGTGCCAAGCACTGTTGTACTAAGCACTGGTGTAGATGAAAGATAATTAGGTCAGACAAAGACTCTGTCCCAAATAGAGTTCATAGTCTAAATGTGATGGAGACTAGGTGTTGAAATACTGTTTTACAGGTGAACAGACACAGAGAAGCTATATCACTTGCCCAAGGTCTTCTGAAGCTTTTAATGGAAATGAGGGTCTCTTGTTACCCCAATACAATATAATTTCTATCAACCTCACAAGTACAGTATATAAGAATTACAATAAGGGGCAATAATGTTTAAACACTTTACAGTGAAAAATATCAGGTTACACAGTCCACAAGAATGCAAACCAGAAGGAGCATATTAGGAGACAAATTGAGAGTTTTCTGCAATGAGGAGGGACAAGTAAAATCACTAGAGCAGTTCAAGAGAATTTATAATCTGCTGGACTTTTTTAAATGTGAAATTAAATGGTCTGATTGACCCAAAATATGGGCAGCCTAACAAAAAATGTATATTAGGCGCTCTACAATATGTGTATTTTTGCATATTTCCCAGTTGTCCTGCCTCTCACTCCCAAATACACGCAACTCCTGTCTCCTACCTCCTGTACCACAAGACCAGAGAACCACTGGTGTTTGTGGAGAGTACATTCAAAGTTACCCAATAATTTAACTCCAGCAATAAATGAGTCAAAAGGAAGGCCAAGGCCAAGAATCTTTGAGTTCTTCAAGGCTCAATTTTTTTTCCATTAATCTTGTTGCCTGATTTCTTTTAAACCGAGGCATATACTACCATGGCTGTAGTATTGAGTCTCATTCATTGAAAGGATTTGTAGGAAACCCTCACTCCCAAATGAACTATGGTACAGGTTTCCTAAATTTTAGCCCCGAAGCTTTAGTAGCTGAGTAGTAGGATTTCAAGGCAGATGTCTTGATAGTGCTATGAAAAAGATTACACAAACTGAAACCACTATATGGATCAGCCAATAAATTTCAAGCAAGTTAAAAAAGAAAAAAGATATGCTGCTGCAATTTCAACTGCCAAATCTAGCCTTTTCCCAGGGATTTATATGGTGGACACTATTTTACACCTCAATATTGCAATGAACAAGCAGCTAGGTTGCAATTTGCCTCCCTAACAAAATAACTTAAATGTTCTAGCCATCTATAAATTGATACCAAGAATATTCGGTGGCTTTTCAAGTCAATATATTCAAACCCCAACAAACTGGCAAAAAATATAAATCTGCCAAGAGAAGGCAACTCAACACTCTCCAACAATGAAGTAGTTTCAGAGTTAAAATGGTGGCACCAGCTCATATCAAATGTTGGAATCATTCTTTAAAAAAAACCCAAAAAACAATGTCTGTAGGTCCCAATTACTAAGACACACAAACACACACAACCCTTTACCATTGGAGAAAGAAAATTACAATGAGATACAATTCCTGATGCCAAAAAGGAAACTGCTTCTATTCCATCAAATACTGACAGTAGTGGGTCACTGATAAAAGTACAGTACAGTGGGTTATTTAAATGGGTACCCTTGGAAATAAATTATTTTGAATTTCATGGTTAGTAAGTAACACTTATCACTCCCCTTGATAGATGCTGTGTAATAAAAAAAGAATAACCCTTCCTGAAATCGCTATACTAAGCTACCCCTTTTATAACTCCACCTGCAACATTTATTATTTTCTTTGTTCAAGTAGTACTCTCCAAAGTAAAAGAAAACATAGAAATATGAAAGAGAAACTATATCTAATGGCATAGTTAAAGGCTTTGGTAGTCATAGAGTCTAAAGTGCAAGTAATAATAATAACAAAAGTGGCATTTGTTAAACATTTACAATGTGCCAAGCACTGTACTAGGCACTGATGTCCAACCTGCAGGCTACTTAATTGAAACCTACAAAGACTTTGTTTTCAGCCTAAGCAAAAAAAAAAGATGTCTATAGTTTTCACTACGGCTGAACTACCTTTCCTGAAGGAAGACTCAATCTTCACTACCCATCTTGTTCAACCTATTCTACGCAGCCATGTTTAAGACCACCACAGCAAAGAATTTGGAAGCTGGTGTCAGAATGTGATTTCAAACTTCTGGGAAAATCTTTTAACTCAAAAGGGTGGACGCATCATCCAAAGTCACTGAATTATTTTTCTAAAACATCATTTTGTGCATGCCTATCCACTCTTCAAAAACCTCAAATAGCTACCCATTTCTCTTGGAATCAAGCATAAACTACTGCCCATTGGCTTTACAGTACCCTAACAGCTTTCTACTTATCCCCCTAGGCCCCTGATCACCCTTCTTCCTTCTCTCAAGCCTTATTTTCATTTCATTTCAGTGCTTGGAGCACCCTCTCCTTTCAAATTCAACAGATAACAGCTCTCCCCACCTTCAAAGCACTTCTGAAATCACATCTATTTATGGAGACCTGCCTGAATGAATTTCTGATCTCCCCTGATTATATCCCCCAAAGTGCCACTTCAGTACTTCCTCACCACCAAGCACTTAAATTCTCACAATCCTGTAGCATTTGTGTACAAAGCTTACATACACTAATAGTTAAACACTAACTCATATACTGACATTTTCCTTCCACCTACCTGTAAATTATTTCAATGTCTTTCTCCCCTGCCAGATTGCAATCTCCTTGAGGTCAATTAATCAATCAGTGGTATTTATTGAGTGCTTCCTTTGTACAAAACACTCCACTAAGTAATTGGAATCCCTGTCTCCAGGGATCATACAATCTAGTGGGGATGACATTAAAATAAATTACAAGGAGGGGAATCAACCAAGTAAAAGGATATGGAACAAGCATCTAAGTGCTATAAGGGGGCAGAACTAAGTGCATGGGTGAGGTAGTAGGGAGGACAAACAGGGTGAGGAAATGAGAGGTTAGTCAGAGAAGGTTTCCTGGAGGAAATAAGATTTCAGTAGGGGCTTTGAAGATTTGAGGAGTGCTGGTATGTTGGATTTGAAGTGAGGGGGAGTTCCCATCAGGACGAAGGACGCGAGCAAAGGGTCATGACAATAGGTGAGGCTGACAGCAAGGGACAGCGAGTAGGTTAGTATTACGGGAGCAATATAGGCTGGGCTGACTGAGGTCAGTGATGACATTTACTACACTATTGCACTCTCCCAAGCACTTAGTACAGTGTTGGGCACACTGTAAGTGCTCAATAAGTATTATTAATTGACTAAGGAACTGGCCTATATGCTAATCAATGTGTTCTGGGAGCATACATACAAGAAAAGTATGTAGGTGGTTATGGTCTGCTTATCAGAATGAGTCAAATGCTACAGAGTGAAAATCTCTGTCTTCAAATTAATGATATACCAAGCAAGGTATTTATAAGAATATCTATCAGCAGCACAGAATTGAATGTTGCCACTGGATTCTGCTACCTAGGCAATCCATTATCTTCAATGATGCAAAAATCAAAGACTAGAAGGTTAGTATGCTATTTGGAAGACTGATGGAATGAGGCACCAGCATGGTATCATGTTTTAACCAGACTGAAACTTTAGAGAACAACTTCCCTGTCCAACCTTCTTTATGGCTCTGGGATGGGGGCTTACCACATTGGATTTGTAGAGCAGTTCTACCAATGCCACCTATGTGCAATAAAACATCAAATGGCAAGATATGATAACAATCAATCAGGCCCTGGAATTCATCAAAGCTAGGCTTGACACATCACACCTTCCCTGAGCAGGACATGTGTGAAAAATGGACAACAGCAGGATACTCAAACAGCTGCTCTCTGGTGAGCTGAAATGAGGAAATCATTAGCAAGGTTTACAGAAGAAAGTTTTTAGGACACAGTGAAGCAAATCTTCAGTGTGGCATCTCCCCCTCTAGACTGTAAGCTCACTGTGGGCAGGGAACTTGCCTACCAACTCCATTACATTGTGGTCTTCCAAGCTCTTAGTACAGTGCTCTGCACACAGTAAGCACTCAATAAATAAGGTAGATTGATTGATCATGGTGGAAGACTGTGAGACAGCTGAAGACAGATCAACCTGGCAAATAATTTTGGGAACTAAGATTTCAGGAAGATACTGACACCAAGAGGGAGAAACAAAAATTGTGCCAAGTATGGTGGATAGTAAAGGCAGCAAGGGGCAATCTTTATATGCACGCAATGTGGAAGGGATTGTCCATCACACATTGGTCTTATCCATCACATACACACAGGTACAGTCATAAAAATTTCACCATCAATAGCATCATTTTGAATGCAAAGGACATTGACACTGTGCTTGGAAGTCAAACCCTCACCTGGAAATATTATTAATTCTAAAATATTTGTATTAAAACCTAATTGAACAAGAGACAGCTAATTGCTTTTACTAATTTTTTGACGACTCAAATCATTTGGTGGTGTAAATGTGTTTGTTCCCTTTAACAAGGGGGCTGTGACACCCAGCAATCTGATTAATATTTTGTGATTGTGATCCATAGGGCATGCGGTGTAATTCTGAGGTATTGCATGGCTCAGTGCTTCTATCTTCAGTGCTGTTTTGGAAGTGCTTCATTAAAAAGAGGTTTAGTTGTAGCAGGCTAACACTCGGTGAACGCCGGGATCATTAAGGATGGGGAGGTGGGTGGGGGGTGGAGAAAGAGCTAAGAATGCATCTCCACTTGGCCTCTTAAACCCAGCCACCAGATATTCACGTATAGATAACACGTTAAAGCAGAAGACAGGGGATTTCTCTTGCCATGGTTTTATGATCAAAGCTTCTCATTATTGCTGGACCCATATAAGAGGGAAAGAGACCCCTGCTAAATTGGTGACTCTGGGTCACCAGCAATGATTCAGCATATTACCATTAAAATTACACTAAAACTAGTGTGATGGGTGGAAGGAGGTAATTAATGAGGTTGAATTTTACCTTCATCATTAAAAAAAAACTTATTTTTTCGATGAAATATAGTATCACTAAAATTTCACAACACTCTTTAGAAGGAAATGACTGACTTTGACATGAGTTATGATGACTAGAAGGTGCAGAAAATATAATAGCTGAATTTTCTCCCTTAAACCTGCCTATCAGATAACAGTCTACTGTCACCATCTCTCAACTAAGGTAAATGGGACATTTTTAGGGCTGCTCCTTGAGAAAGATGTTTCAGTAATAGATACACTTTGCCAAGACACAATCGGGATTGCTTTCCAATAGTATTTTCGTTTCTGTGCTCTGGCATTTCTCAAGAGGGAGTTCTAAGTTCACATAGTCCCCTCTATAATGATGCCTATGGGCTCAGCTACAAGAAATGGCATCTCGAGTGTATTTCTGTGCTATTTTCCTTTGAATGGAAAGCAGCCATCTTTTTGTCCAGTTTTATTTAAATTGTGTTTGTGTTTTTCCCCCACTAGAAAATAAGGTAGCTGGAGAGAGAGAGAGAGAGAGAGAGAGAGAGAGAGAGAGAGAGAGTGTGTGTGAGATAGAAATGGCAATGATTTATTCTGGTAATAGCACTGAATCATTTGTGGGTTTTTTACTGATTCAGAAACTGGTTGGGGCAGGAGGTCCTAAAATGGTGTTCCTATGTGTTTCCTTTCCCCCCCCAATCTGATTAATACCCCTGGACTGTATACTGTCAATAAAATGTCTTCCCCAAATTTTTGAGGAGTGATCTCTCTCTAGAGAAGACTTGGATAAAGATTATGGAATAAGAAATTCTAATTACTAAGCATCTCCTTTGAAGAGGGTTACAAGCATTCTTAACAATACACATTAAGGTTTATCATGGGGACATTCACAACTGAGGGAATTGAGGCAGATATGCTGAATAGCTTTTCAGTGGACATCAGTGCTGAACTAAGCTTTGAACCGGGGGAATTGGCCAGACCCTGGTTTTAATTACAAGCCAATCCTAATTCCAAACACTTCGGTGCCCATAAATGAACATTTTGACCCAACGAAATAGTTATATTGGCAACGTGTTGGGAACCATGATGAAATGTCCGTAAATGTCTTTCATTAAATGACATATATTTGCATTTTCCTATCTGAAGAATCCAAATTTCAGTAAGGAGCCTGGTGCTGGGACAGTTTTCCTATGGCAGGTCTCCATTTCTCCATTATAATTTAGGATATTCATCTTTATGGGACTAGGACAAAGGAACTATCCTAGTCAAGCCAACTTTTTATCAGGCTTATGATGCCAAGTGGGCAAGTAATTCCCTAAAATTAACTTGGAAATCTTCCCAACCTTACACCTAGATGAATAGGGAGGACTTAATAGAATAGCCTACATATTAAACTTCATAACGTTGGGTTCATGAATGCTTGAGGACCTACAATCGTCAATTTTTGTACCTATATAATCTACGAAGAAAAATGAATGTCACCTATAGAAACGTTGTATTCCAAAGAGTACGTCAACCCAATTCTTCCCTTGTGCAAGTTTTCGCCCTTGTAGCAAGTTAGTCAGTTTTGGGAGAAGCATTCACTTTTTCATACCGCTAGGGGACTGTTTAGTGCAGTGCTGCATACATTGTCTATGCACTGCAGCAATGTAGTAAATAGATCTCTAACGGTCTGAAACTGTGAATGTCCCTTCCAAAGTGCTTAACTTTCTACCAAGAAGTAACTTTCCACAATTGGTCTCGTATTCAATGGCTACGAGAGCTATTGTTCATGGCACACATTTGGAAGGTTTGAGCCAAAATGTCACTATTAAATGTCCCCCATCCATCCCAGGTTATCAAATAAGGAACTACAATTTATCCTCCCAAAAAATTGGCATTGAAACACATCACATGGTGTAGAGACATAAAACAGTATGAGTAATAGTATGGGAAATTTAACAACAGGATTCTTATAGATGTAAATGGGCATTTCTAAGTCACGGAGTACCAAGTTCATATGAAATAGTCTACCATTGCACTAATAAAGTGACAATTATATTTAAATGCTTTCAGTTATTTCCTCGGTATTCATTAAGCTGAATCAATCTTATTCTGAAAAGGGTTAAGCCCTCTCTGTCCCTCCTCCCCGCAAAATCCCACCTCACTATCTTTGCTTATCATAGGAATGCATGCTTCTCAACTCAGACATATTTCCAGTCAGCAGGAGCCAGAGAAATAAGCTTGCTGGGAAATAGGGTTAATCCCTGCAGATAGTACACATTCAGTTATTGAACAGCATTTTCCAGTTTGCAGATTCTGAACCCGATTTACCATCTTTCTCACACTATAAGCAGACGCAGAACATTGGCCCTCCATTCTGTGAACCTGTTTCTGCAGGCAGTGGGCAGTTAACTAAGGACTGCTGGTGTTCCCTCTGGGAGCTGTGTGTGGAAAAGAAGGGGGGTAAAGGGGGATGCAAAGCTGCACAATAGAGCTCAACACAAAAGGCCATCCTTTTTATTCTTTCTGTCTCTCCATTTTCTCCAGCTGAGCTCAGGTTTGATTCAACAACACTTACGAAAAAATGCAGGCAATGGAAGAAAAACAGCAAATTAACTAGAAACAGACAAATGAAGCAAGGGGGGAGGACGGAATAGAGAAACACTTCCCTCATATATTTCGGCCAAAGTAAATCCTTGAAAACAGACTCCAAACATCCCAGTGTGTAGAGAAAACTGATTTCTTTTTATCTTTACTGATACCTTCTTATAGAAAAAAGTGTCAGGGCCCCGGTGCCTCACTGGCAACGGACACCCTTACATTCTCAGCAAAACCTAGCACTGTGTGGATAGATAACTGCACTGAAAACATGGCTGGCTGGTGCATCATTAGATGCAAACACGAAGTACTGAGCTCGGGCTGGTTTTAAGTTCATGGAAAAATTCCAGTGGTGCTGCTGTTAGGGCTGCATAACATCACAACAGCTGGATTTTCAGGTGGAAGATGATCATCTAAATAGGTTTCCTTTAGATCGGGAAACTAGGACCTGCAGCCTCCCGGTCCACAACATGTTCCGTTCGTTCGTTTGTTCATTCGTTCATTCATTCATTCATTCCATTCAGTCATTCCTTCTGACATTCCCAGAAGCCAGGACAAAATACAAGCATGAACTGAAACAGTTACCTGATTTTATGCAACTTCACGGAGGAAGAAGTAAGATTCCAAAGATGTTGGGGCCGGGGGGGGGAGGGAAAGCTTAGTTTCCTTTGCAGTTTATCCTCTGCCTCATCTCCATGCATCTGAGCAAGCACTTACCAGCAGCTGCTTCTTTTATCAAACCCACAGGCACAGCAAATTAGTCGTCCTGCCCCGTTAGACAGCTCAGTCAATGTGAGCTATTCACACGCCAGCTCTCATGTGAAGCAAGCTCTCCTGTCCCTCTGTCCCCCTGGTGTGCACCCGCCCACCTCCACATGGCCTTCGGATAAACAAGGCTTTCACATCACCCACTGTGTAGATCACATGATCCTGACTGCCAACAGTCTGGGGTGGGGAGAAGGGGAGGGTGGGGGAGAAAGCTGCAAGCAGGAGGGGGAAGCAGGGGAGGAGAGAGAGAGCACTATTTTTCCCATTCTCCATAGTCTTTTAAGGTTCTACCCAGATAAACTGAGATATGGCTGAGGCAAAAGACCTAAAGAGATTCAGACTTGAAATAAAATTATTCTTGCTTCAAAAGATCTACTACATAATAACTACTTCCAGCTGGTAAGTTTGCTTTAGTCCCAAATGAATATCTTGACCAAACTCACCTCTTCCTTTCATTTATTCAATCCTATTTATTGAGTGCTTACTGTGTGCAAAGCACTGTATTAAGGGCTTGTGAGAGTACAATATAACAATTAACAGACACATACCCTGCCCACAGCGAGCTCCCTATAGAGGGAGACAGACAATATAAATAAATAAATAAATAAATAAATGAATGAATAAATGAATAAATGAATAAATAAATAAATGAATAAATAAATAAAATATACATAAGTGCTGTGGGGCTGGGAGGGGGGAATGAATTAAAGGGAGCAAGTCAAGGTGACACAGAAAGGAGTGGGAGAAGAGAGGAGGACTTAGTCAGGGAAGGCTTCTTGGAGGAGATGTACCTTCAATGACTTTAAAGGTGGGGAGAGGAATTGTCTGTCTGATAAGAGGAGGAAGGGAGGTTCCTTGGACCCAGGTATGTTTAGAACCCCTGAAAGATTTCCTTCTTTATTTCTTCAGTTTGCGGGGGGAAAAAATAATAAAGTAATTTCAACTCATGGGTCTCTTTCTTAACCCATTACTTTAGACCAGGTTTATTGCCTCATAAACTAGGTATTTTAGTTGAAATTTCAAATCACATCTAGTAACAGCATAAATGGAAAATAACTAAGCTATCTATGAACTGGTAGCCCAAGGACATTTCACTGCATAGTGTAACAAAGAAAAAAATAGTTGATTGAAAATACTTTGTGTTTAACTAGATTGGTTCATCTGAGATTTTGGAAAACATGCTAAGGAAGACCACTACCCCAACCCACTATGCACACATGTGGACACAGACAAAAAAACCCCAAAAACAAAACTGGGGGCAAAACTGGGCTTCTTTTAGGGGAAAAAGATGAATTTGAATACATCAGACTTCCCCACAAAGTTTCTCCCAATTTCCCCAATTATTGGACCTAACTAACTTATGCAATGAGAAAATATCCACGTGGGGAAATTTTTGAATCCTTGTTAGCACAAAGGTGATTTTCAATTTCAATTTATTGCATCAGGCCACCAGTCTTGGAAAGCACTGTCTTTAAGGCACTCTGTCATTTCTCTCTTCCTCCTACTTATCCACTCTCTTCTCCCACTACATCCCAGCTCACACTTTTTTCCTCTCAATGTGTCTCATTCTCATCTCCTCCCCCATCCCCCAAATACCAACCTCTTGCTGATGCCCTCATTCCTGACTGGAATTCCTTCCCCGCTCATATCCAACAGATCACTGCTCTTCTCAAAAGCCCTTTGGAAGTCACATCCTTTCCAGGAAGCCTTTCAGATTAATTTCTAAACTCCTCACTTTATATTTCCCCAACTGCCTCATCAGCACTTCCATACCAGCTAAACGTTTAAATTCTCATAACCCTCTATTGCACTTATAGACACATCTTGGTACTCTATTACTTCATTCTATCTACAACTTATTTTAATGTTTGATTCCCTGCTAGAATGTAAACTCCTGAGGATAGGGAGCACACATACTAGTGCTTAATACAGTACTCTGCACACAGTGCATACAGTAGCTGATCAATAGATACTATTAACTGATTGGAACTATCTATAGAACTTCTAGATTCTTGCTATGACAATCCTCAATTCCCTCCCCCCCAAAAAAAACACAACACAAAATAACAAAAATACTTGTAAGTAGGATTGGAGAAGCAGCATAGCCTAGTGGAGAGAGCATGGTCCTGGGAGTCAGAAGGATCTAGGTTCTAATCCCACCTCTAACAATTGCTTGAAGTGTGACCTTGGCAAGTCACTTAACTTCTCTGTGCCTCAGTTTCCTCAACTGTAAAATAGGGATACCTATTCTCCCTGCTACTTAGACTGTGAGCCCCATGCGGGACAGAGACTGTGTCCAACCTAATCAATTTGTATTTACCCCAAGGCTTAGAACAGTATTTGACACATAGTAAACACTCAACAAATACCATTAATAAAAAATTAGGATTCAGTTGCAGATGAAAAATAATTGGATAACCTGAACTGACAGGAATTAAGAAGTGTTTTGACAAATATATCTTTCTGCCTTCCTAATCATCAATCAATTCTTAAACATCTAGTCTTAGGAGTGGGACAAGTTTCTGGGTGAAAACAAAAGAATAAGGCAGATAAGAAATAGAAACTTTCTTTAAGCACTCTGAAGATGGAAGTTTAGGAAAGCACAACTGGAATCCAAATCTTCAAAGCTTTCTGATTTTCAAATGGGGAGAAGTGTGCAGGAGGAAAGCATCTTGTCTTTTGAAGCTGGCTTGCAACCAGAAAAAATCCAAATCTCTCTCTTCAATGCCATGAATAAATGTCTCTAAGAAAACAAGCAGTGGGCTATGTGGTAAAATAGCTGCTCTTGTTTATGGCAATATGCTTTCCTCAAACAAATCCTACATTTATCTAATTCTCATGACCTGCACTCCTTGCCCTTGAAATGGCATCAATATATAGCTGATTATTAAACACAGAAGAGTCACTAATTTTTCACATTGTAAGATCTCTAAAATACCTTCTCAACAAGGTGCTACTTTGGTAGATACTGTATACATTTTTCTTAATTTCTGTATAAAACATTCATAAATCTCATTTCTCTGTCACAAAGTTGGGTCCAAAATGCCAGGTTTGGGAAATTATTAGAGTTTGGAAGAAAAGGGAGAGAGAAAACCTACTTAAAAGAAAACATAGACTCTCTAATAAGACAGATTACTGGTCTATATATTTTATTTGCTACCTAATCACCAGGGGAAAGCCAGAACACCCTGTCCTTCCATCAGTAAGAGCTGATCGTGTATGGGTAAGAAAACAATTTCTTATTGTCATCAGGCAGCACTCTAAATCATAAGATTTCATTAGAATGATCTCAGTGACCACCTAACATTAGATGAGCTCTGGGATTCTTCCTCCCAGATCTAGCACCTGGCAGGTGAGTCGGCAACAACGGCAGGGTAAAGAAATCAAATTTCAGTCTACCACAGTGTAGAACCCCTACCTATGGGAAACAAGACATCGGAGAAGCTCAGACACATGTCTGCATTTCAATTTGGAGGGGAAGTAAATTGGCATTCTAGGAGATATATTCCCCAAATCCTGGGGAAATGTTATGCATAAGATCATTTAGATCCCTTTGACCTTGCTAGTCCCAGGTGCCCAGATTCCAGGAATAAGGAAATCTACTTGGGGTCACTTTTGTTAATTTAAGGGCACATAATGGTTTTCCCAGAATAAGGCTCCAATCCTCCAGGGAAGGCACTAGAGCGAGCCTCATGGCACACTCAGAACTGTTATCCACAAATGTAAGAACAAATAGTTTCATCTTCTGACAGGACTTCAGAGCCAGTGCATTCAAAAGCATTACTATTCAAACATTTCAATGGTCTTTTTTTTAAAAAAAATTCCTCTCTTTAATTTCCCATAGGTTATGTCTACGCTTCAGCAATTCTCTAGAGGATTTAGCTGAATCTCCTGATAATTCATTAGATTTGAATGGGCCGGATGCAGAATAAAGATGAGTGGGCAAAGAATTCAAAGCAGAGTTGGATCAGCAAAACCAATTTTCATTCAGTGTTAGGCAAAGTCAGTGCTCTTCCCGATGATTGGGACCCAGAGAAAGAGAAGCTCCCATTTATGTTCCCACCAGTCATGCACCCACTCATTCTAGCTAAATAAATGGCACTGTATATTAGAAACCTCCCAAAGACAGCCTGAACATTAAGTCTAACAATTTGTATCAGTTACATAGAGTATAATAATACTAATTTAGAAGTTTTTGTTTTGACTAGCTGGAGGGTGTTTTAACATCAAATTTGAATAGGCCACCCAAGTTGTGTAGTTTGTGGGGTTGGTTTCTTTCAGTGACTTCATGAATCAGTGGTGTTATTTTTAAGAGTAGGAGATACTGCTAATATTAAAGGAAGTGAATTCTCATTTTGCCTCTAAAATAATTTTTAAATACATCATACACTTCTCCTACATGTCAAAGGTATGACATCTTAAGAGATTATGCACCAAATAAACATTTATATATACTTTCTTTGGAGTCTGTTTTGCCAGAATACATAATGGGTCATTTAGTCTGCTTTCCAAACTAAATCACAGGATGCCAAGTATGGAAAATTGTGATATCAAGTAACCCCTTTCTCACTATTGCTCACCATTTGGAATCATCAATCAACCCACAGGAATTATTGAGCACTCACTGTGTGCAGAGCACTCTACTAAGTGCTCAGGAGAGTACAATATGACAGAGTTGGTAGAAACAATCCCTGTCCACAATGAGCTGAAAATCTAGAGGAGCCTTTCTGGAGCCGTTGATCCTGCCACCACTACTCAACTCATCGAGCTGCTGTCCAGTGGTTTTTGGTGTGGTATGATGGCCCTCGGTATAATTTTGCCTTTCTGGAAACTCCTGGGAAGGAGGCCATGGAAGAGATGGCCGCAGCAGCCAGAGTGGCAAGTGAGAGCAAGTCTCTCCTTCTTCACTTACCAGTACCGTTGCTGCCACTGCATACTGGACTCCCTAACTCTACTAATGCTGCCACAACAGTCATGGCAGCTCCTACCAAACCAGCCCCCAAATTGGATTCCCTCTAGCCATTCATCAGGTGGCAAGACAGGTGGGAAAAATGTGGCTCAGATACCATATTCGATCAGCCAGCTACTCTTATCTGGACCACTACTACACATCTAGAAGCAGAATGGCCTAGTAGATAGAGCACAGGCCTAGGAGTCAGAAGGGTTCTAACCCCTGCTCTGCCACATATCTGCTGCGTGACCTTGGGCAAGTTACTTCACTTCTCGGGGCCTCAGTTACCTCATCTATAAAATGGGGATTAAGACTGTGGACCCCATGTGGGACAGGGACTGTGTCCACCCTGATTTGCTTTTATTTTCCCCAGTGCTTAGTTCAGTGCCTGGCACATAGTAAGCACTTAAAAAATACCACAATTATCATTATTATTATCTAACAAAAGCAAAGATCTATCATATCACCATTTCACAGGAGAATTCTTGTATAAAGTTTATTATCATGTTTATACGTGTTGTAAATTTGTACGGAAACAACATGAAAGGGTCTTTATACAATAAATGTCATGCATTATGAACTCAAAATATTTTAAATGTGTGGCCTGAGTTTACTATACTTATTGAGTAGCACTCCAGCCAGACGAATCACCTACCCCAGACCTGAAGTAACAAAAATAGACACCTTCTTTCCTACTGGAACATGTCACTTGAAAAATGAAGCCAAAACAGAAATAATTTCATTGATTTTCAGTTTTTAAAGACATGCACTGGCAACCAGAAGAGAAATACATAGAATTACCTGTCAGCACTTTCCTGTCTTTAAATTCTCATAAAAATTACAAAACAAACACTGACATACTGTTAGAAAAAGCAGAAATTCTTGGCAAATCAGAACAAGTTTACATTTTTCTTGGCTGAGTACCAGTGAGTACCATCTGAAAACACTTGATCTGGGTTAGTCATAGCATTGGGTAAAAATTCAACCCACAGGTTTCAATCCAGTAAGGTATTGCACAATTTACAATTCAGCACAGCTCAGAGTAAAGTGGCATTAGATAGTGAGGAATTAGACTTCCCGGGAACAGTATAATTTAGTTACAATGAATAAAAGCTTTCCATGCAAACTACTTTTATACCCACAGCCTTAACCCCCTTTAGCTACTCTTTGAAATGCTTTTACATGACAGAACACCTGGCACTAAATTGCATAGTCACACAAGAGTCAATTAATAACTATAAAATAACATCTGATCATAGTCTGGGCAGATTGCATTTTATCCTGTCATAGCCTTTCAAAAATAAGAGAAATGGGAAGACTAACAAAGTATATCAACGATGAAGATGATTATTGTCTCTTTCTCGGTTAAGAACAGGGACTTCACTAGCCCTAAAATAGCAAGGTCTTTCATCACAGGCAGGAGACAAAAGTTCTCATTTAGGAATGAGGGATTCAGTTTTATTTGGGAAATTTTATATCCTTTGAAAGATGGGCAATTTGCCTGCTAAATATCTAATGTCAATGGAATTGGTCTGTAAAGTGCAATTCCTTCAAAATGGAATGCCTAGGTGAGCAACAGATGCCAACAGACATTCAGAAAGCTTTGAGAACAGAAACAAATGTTCTAGGAGTGTTTAATTGAATTAAAAAATCAAAATAATAATAATAATAATAATGTTGGTATTTGTTAAGCGCTTACTATGTGCCGAGCACTGTTCTAAGCGCTGGGATAGACAGAGGGGAATCAGCTTGTCCCACGTGGGGCTCACAGTCTTAATCCCCATTTTACAGATGAGGGAACTGAGGCACAGAGAAGTTAAGTGACTTGCCCACAGTCACACAGCTGACAAGTGGCAGAGCTGGGATTCGAACTCATGAGCCCTGACTCCAAAGCCCATGCTCTTTCCACTGAGCCACGCTGCTTCTCAAAAAACAATCAGGAAGTAGAAATCAGGTAAAAATGGGTAATACCAGAAAAAGTTCTTATCTGGCCATATGACCTACTTAAAGTTTGTCTAAATAATTGAAATATTTGGGGATAAAAGATTATACGTTGATTAGCTGAAGAGACATTACCCACTATAAGAGGGCAAAAGAGTGGTAAAGAGCAATAGATGTAATTGTCTATCTTGACCTCTGTCCACTGTCCATTAACCACCCAAGATTCAATGCCAGAGAACGTGCCGGGAATTGGAAGACCTGCCACCCACTGGGCAAATACACTCTATCACTGCTCCCCATCTCTGTCCACTATTAACCAGAGAGACCCCTTCCCTTCCCCAGGTGAAAAGATATCTTTCTATCCAACTTACCCATAGAGCAAACTGAATCAGGATTCTTCTGATGCCAGGGTGGCCCAGGCCTCCAAACCCAGATTTGAAGTCAGAAATGAGTGTGGCCTTTTGTCTCCACCAAACCTCAACGGAGATTTCAGTAGGGGAACAGGATCTGGGAGGACCCTCCTTCACTGAGAGGGGAGGGGAAGCTGTGGGCATCAGCAGTCCCCAGCTAAGTTTCATTCACTCATTCATATTCATTGAGCACTTACTACGTGCAGAGCACTGTACTAAGCACTTGGGAGAGTACAACAGTAAACAGACAAATTTCCTGGCCACAGTGAGCTTACAGTCTAGAGAACTTGACTTTCACCAGCAGGGACTGAAAGCCAGCAGACAATATCTCACTGTCTCACTCCTGTGCACTTACTGCAACACTCCAACCCTGGCCATAGGGACAGGACAAGAAAGAAATTGAACAAGAGTGAATGAATACATGAGAGAGAGAGCAGACAGCAAGTCACTCTGACTGTCATGCCTGCCCCTACTAACCATGCATCCAGGTGAACATCCTGGGATATTGCACATGCACAGTGGCCATCTTGGGAAGGGCTAGTTCAACCTTAAGAATGTCCCAGGTTATGGATACATTGATAGGGTAAGGAGGCATGTGATTATTGCCTAAAGCAACAGGAGCCACTCTCTCTTCCCTGCCAGTTAGGTTCCCACTGGAGCATGGAGTCCAACAAGTGGGTAAGTAGACGGGCATAGGTGTGATACATTACGGATTGCATGTGTGGCTTTTCTGCACATTGCCCAGCTACAGGCAGAATCCAAACTACCCAAGTCTCATGACTCCCAGAGCAGTCCTCTTTCTGCTGATCCAAAAGTAAGGCACACGAAACGTTGAGAAAACAGAAGCATAGGTTGAAAACCCTTACATTAAAACACTGAAAAAGAAAGGTGATATCCTGATGGAGTGAGAAATTTAAGAGAATGAAAAAACCCTGTATTTCACTGGAATTGACGTCAGAGCTTAATTCTTTTGAAAGTTAATGTGGATTGCAGCCTCTAAAAATTCGCACCAGACCAACATGCACAACTCTAATGGATTGCAACACTGAGTTATCAATGTGCGCTGTTGGTAAATGGCAAACTAGCTCTCCAGAAAATACAGTTTTCAGGAGAAAACATTGGCTCTCATGAATGTACAGCCAATCCCATAACTTACTAGAGTACCCAACCCCATATCCTTAGCTGCTTCAGCTGAGTGCTTTTCCCCACACTTACTATCTTAAATCCCCAGCTAAAAGTAGGCAGTAGGTAGGAATCTGTTCATAGAACAGTCATGCTGTCATTCCTGGAATAGAACAAAGAGCTAGCTCACTTTTCAGACAGGAGTAAAAATAACCAAATAAAATGACAAATGAAGCCTGCAGTTAAAAAAGGACTGCAACCAGCCCAGGTCTATACTGGAACAGTGACTTTGTTCCAGTCCCAAGATGGCACTTATTTAACTTTGCTATCTATGTAGCTTAAGTGAATAATTGGAAGTATGAGTAAGAGATCTCCCAGAAAAATGTGATTCTTCTATGAAAGGCACCAGTCTACTCAATGAAATACACCTGGATTTTTCGAAATTGAAAAGTCCTAATTCTAGCCTTGTAAAAATACAATGCATTAGCCAAACTTACTGTAATTGTCATCTCACCCAATATTCATGATACAACACATGCAATCATAATAGGGTTCAATAACAATCCAGTCACTCATATTCAGTATTAGTTGAGACAAAATATACAGAGATAGACAAGCCTACTGAGACATAGAAAAACCCTCCCAGAACCCATGCCGCCTTCCTGTAGCAACCAACCAGGGCTTCAGGTCTCAAAATGCCCTGTGTATACAAGATCCTGGATAATTTAGGCAATGACAATGTGCAGCACCTAAAGAGTTTAGAACTTTGGGAAACTTTGGATATGACTGGACTCTCAATGTAGTATGCTGAGCCCCTTCAGGTTCTCTTTATCACTGGACTTGTTGAACTCTGAACTTTGTTTTTTACATTGATTGGTATTTATATTATTATTATTATTTTTGGTAAGCACTTACTCTATGCCAAGCACTGCTCTAAGTACTGGGGTAGATACAAGTTAATCAGGCTGGACAGGTCCCTGTCCCACATGCGGCTCACAGTCCAAGTAGGCATACTATCTAAATCAATTGATCATATTTATTGAACACCTGCTGTGTGCAGAGCACTGTACTAAGGGCTTGGGAGAGAGTATCATATAACAGAGTTGGGAGGCACATTCCCTGCCCACAAGAACCTCATCTTTCCTATTCTGCCAGGTCTTCAAATCTTCCCCCACTTTATTTTTAGATTGTTAGCCCTGGACTGTGTAATTCTCATTTATTTATTTTATCCCAGTGCCTAGTGCAGCACTCTGTATGCAGTAAATTCTTAATAAATACTGTCACTAATACAAGTGACATTAATACATTTTAGTTTGGAATTAATCTAGAAATAGATGGGTAACTACAAATTAATGAAAAACATCTATGTTAAGGAATGAGAGCAAAGTGCTTTTCCTAATGCTCTAATTTTGTTGTTCCCACTGCTGTCCTCTACCATTAGTTTTGGTTCCCTCCCATCTTTCTAGCTTGCTGAATAGCTCTACCAAGCTGAAGAGACATTAGATGGCAGGGGAATGAATGGGATGAAAACCACAGAATTTTTTATAAATATCTCCCTGCATAAATTTGGAATAACTGTGGACAATGAAGCCCAAACAGGATGTCATCCAATCTCTGATTCTAACAAAATTCAGCTCACTAAGCTGTAGATAATCATATTATTCCCACATATCCTAGGAATTAATGTCTATGGACAATCTTTTCTCTAAGAAATTAAAAGATTTATTTGCTTAACATTTTCAATGTACTAGGTAGCTTAATATTTAACAACCATAAGTAGAAGGGACTGTTTGTCAGAATGTTTTTGATTGATATCACTATTGTTTTTATCAACATTGAAATAGCTCTTAACAACTAAACACTCTGTCAACCAGCACACTAATAGAACGTTAGTGTTAGAGACAACACTCAGTGGAGAGATGAGCAATTATCCAGTGAATTTGGTGATATAAAACAATAACTGGGATAAAATATATCCCAAAGGCTTTTCTCCTTGAGAACAAGATACTTTTGTTTGAATTTACCTAATAATTGTCTCAATTTCCCACTGAGGAGATCCATACTTAGGGAAATCCATGCCTGGAGGCCACTTCATTGCCACTACACACCACCAAGACAAAGGCTCCATCACCTGCAGGATTGAAAGATGGGTAGAAACCACAGGAAATCCACTTGACCTGGGGTCCCTTTAAAATTACATGCTCCCAGGTCAACAAGACTGTTCCTGGCCTAGATCAGCTCCCCCCTCTGCCTCTGCAGACCACAGTAATTGACAGTTGGCTTTAGAGCTCATATAGAATACTGGAAAAGCCATGGCAGTTCTAAGAATTAATAATAATAAGTATGGTGCTTGTTAAGCACTTACTATATGCCAAGCACTGTTCTAGGCATTGGGGTAGATACAATTTAATCAGGTTGGACACAGTCCTGGCCCAAACTGGGCTCACATGCTTAATCCCCATTTTACAGATGAGGTAACTGAGTCCCAGAGAAGTTAAGTGACTTGCCCAAGGTCACACAGCAGACCCATGGAGGAGCCAAAATTAGAACCCATGTCCTTCTGATTCCCAGGCCTGAGCTTTATCCATTAAGCCACGCTGATTGCTGCCTCGAGTGGTGGATCCTGAGGTTCCCCTCTCCAAGTACTATTTATTTACTTGTTGTAAAGTTATTTTTTGACTTTTGTATTTGTAATTCTTGAATTTTTAAGACTTTCTTCTTAAATGTGCTCAAACCGTCCTGTCATCTGTCTACTCCTACTTAGAGTGTGTGCCCCCCAACAGGACAGGGACTGTGTCTGAGCCAATTATCTTGCATTTACCCCAGTGTCAAGCCTAATGCTTAGCATAAAACAAGTGCTTGATATCATAACTACTATTACTAGGCTTATAGGATGGCCAGATTTATAGTAATTTACAAACAATGGGAGCTAAAGCAGCATCAGGTCTATAAAGGATGCAAACAAAGGTCAATTGCAAGTGAAAACTAACTCCAATCTCGAAAGTAGTAAAATCTGCAATGCATAATTTGATTTGTTACCCTAAATGATCATAATCTATCTTTTGTAACTGAGTTCTGTCCTTCTTTTTCCACAAGGGCAGTCTGAATAACCATGAATAACAACAACTAATCCCAGCCAGTTTTTTGAACATCATAAATGATCACATGTCCTGGGATGATGGGCATCTGATTCCACCTCTTATGGACAATGGTTGTATTTCTTGGTTATTATTTCATGGTTGTATGCTTATGGGTTCAGAATTTCTTCAGGGGAACTGTTAGAATGGTTAGGACTCATCTTACATTTTTCAGTACAACACTTATCACATACATCTGGGTAGATGCAACATTAGCCATCCCTCATTCTGGTGGTCCTCCCTTTCACCCCGTCTAAATTGAGCCTGTACCTCCAAATATAGTGGTAGCCTGACAAAAATTGCTTCTGTGTTTCCACTGCTATGAATTTGGGATGACAGTGGCTCCTGGAATTCTGAATCACTCTGTAATTGTTGAAAGCCAAGACAGCTGCTACAGAAATGTCTGACTGTCCCTGGTTTCTTACTGGCATGTGCATCACAGTGAAAATAGAACTGAAGTAAGCTGTAAAGCAGGGCATGGAGATTTGCAATCAATGGCTCATAGGAAAATTAAAATACTCTTTAAATATTTTTGAGAAAATGGAGATAAGTAACCCAAAATGCTCATAATTCTGCCTTTCAGTAAAATGAAGCTTTAGCTATGATTATAACTCTGCATACTGAATCTCACAAAACACTGTGCTTAGCAGAAGGAGAAAATGTGTACAATTGGCTGTTCCCAACTAAGTGGAAAAAATTGATACTTTTTAAAGGCAGAATAATTTAATGAGAAGGCTTAGTGCACAAAGGCTCAAAAATATACCTAGAGTAGAAATTTCTTTTGAAATGTTTTTTAAATTAAGTTTACACATGTACAATTTTAAAAATTAAGTGCTTTTGGAAAGTGCTTTAAAATGATTTTTAATAATAACAATAACAATAATTGCAGTATTTGTTAAGGATTTACTATATGCCAAGCACTGTACTAAGCAACAAGACAATCAGAGGGCTTAAAGAGAAGTAAGAGGTCGAACAGGTATTGAATTCCCATTTTGCAGATGAGGTAAATGAGGCCCAGAAAAGTTAAAGTTAATTGCCCAAGATCACACAGCAGGTAAGCAGCTGAGCCAGGATTAGAACCTAGATCCTCTGACTCCCAGACCTGTGCTCTTTCCTCTAGGCCATACTGATTCCCACTTTTTTCAAGAAGTCTAGTTACTGACTAAGAAAACAACCTATTCCAGATATATATATATATATATATGTGTGTGTGTCAATTTGCACTTTATGTCTTGCATTTATCTAGCATGAAATTTTTGTATATGTGTGTGTCAATTTGCACTTTATATCTTGCATTTATCTAGCATGAAATTTTTGTCTATCCGTGCATCGCAGGATAGTTCACTGCCTAGGTAGCCAAATTCCATAACAGTAATATATTTTGTGTTGTTGAAGAAAATCCCTTGTTGTGTGTGTAATATTTCCTTACTGTAGGCTGATGTATAACTTCAATTTTCTTCCTACTTATTGTCAGTCCATACCCCTGGACAGAATCTGCAAAATGACATGTAATCATTAGTATGTCTTGTCTTGTATGTACTTCAAAATATAGTCGGATACAATTTCCAAGTCATCTATCAAAGACTTTTAATGATGCTTATAGCTTGTTGAGCTACAAGGTTTCCATTGTATTGGAATTGCATTCTGCCTCCCTCTTCGATGTCCCTCTTTGCCTACATTTTGGTACTTCATCAGATTGGAGGTAAGGTCATGTTTTGCATTTTGGCTTGTTTTCTATACTTCAAAGTATGTTTTCCTTGATGAGGAAAAGGCTGTTCATGTACTCATTATAGCATTCTTACCATTTGCATAAGATTCCCTCTTTGTGGTGAAGGGGATTCCATGTGTAATTTTCATCAGTACAGGGGCATATAGTTGTCACATTAGAAGAAGATTCTGCTGCTGATGAAGTTCACCTATGAGTGCATGTGTGGTTGGAAAGACCAATGTGGGACCCATAGTCCTAGCCATATTGTGCACACAAAACGTCTGCCTCCCGTTGTGTTGTTATAGCTAATGTTCACAAGCGTTTGACAATGTTTTCTCTTTTGGCTCCTTGTCTCTCATTCCATATGGAGCTTTTGCTTGAAGAGAGCCACTCCTTTCTCAATGGCAATGTGCCATGCCGGCCTATCCTTAGCAACTGACTCCCAGTTTTAAGCTGAGATGCAGCATTGTCAGTGACTTTGTTTTACCGTGTTCTTAAAATGGTTCCTCTGCCCTCCTTGTTTTTGGTTTCCCACTTTCAGCTGTTAAGGTATTCTATTGTTTCTCATTTTCCTATGTCTTTGCATGAGCATGGCTTCACAGCTGGTGGGGTCCAGGTCTCACAACCACAGACCTTTACTATACTGATGCAGTTTTTGGAAGCCATAAGCCTTCTCATATTCTTCTTTTTATGGTACTTGTTAAGCACTTACTATGTGCCAGGGAGTGTACTAAGCACTAGCATAGATGGACAACCTGATTACCCTGTATCTACCCAGTGCTTAGAACAGTGCTCTGCACATAGTAAGCACTTAACAAGTACTAACATTATTATTATTATATAAACTAATCAGACTGGACACAGTTCATGTCCCACAGGGGGCTCACAATCTTAATCACCATTTTACAGATGAGGTAACTGAAGCACAGAGAAGTGGCTTGCTCAAGATCACACAGCAGACAAGTAGCAGAGCTGGGCTTAGAACCCAAGTCTTCTAACTGCCAGACTTGTGCTTCATCCATCTGGCCACACTGCTTCCCTTTACTCATCAGTAAAGTCCTAAGTTTGGTAGTGGGTCAGCATATCTCTGCATCTCTTCAGGGATATGCATATCAGACACTTATAGCCCTCCATTTCACAGGAGTTACAAGATATAGCTGACAAATTTTTTGATTGCTTTTCCATTTCTGAGTTGTTGATATCAAATCAGCCTTGAGGCCGTCTCCTTATCATACCCACAGTCTGAATAACTGCCTGATGCATAGTATCTCTGAGAAGTTGTCCTTAGCTGTTCACAATCTGTATTTCAATAGGGCTGCTGTGATGTCACATGGTGTTTTACAGATTTCTTTACTCTTCTTATAATTATTCTTTATTGTGCTGATGGCCTGAGTTTGGAGCATATGAATCAATGGTCAGCCCAGGACTCAGCTCCATGCATGGCTGTAGCGATCCATACATCTTTCAAGTCTGCTGAAAGATAACAATATAACTTTTGAGATGCCACTGCTTAGTTAGATCTTGGGTACATCTAAGATGTCTTTCTCTTATTTAGAAGGCAGGAAGAGAGTGTTGAAGTTAACAAGCTGGTGTTTGACATATTCACTCTAAGTCACTGTGGGGAGGGAAAGTGTCTGTTTACTGTTATATTACACTCTCCCAAGCGCATAGTACAGTGCTCTGCACACAGTAAGTGTTCAATAAATACAACTGACTGATAGATGTTGACCATTGCTATTGGGCTTTCCAATCCAAAAAAGCCACATGCTTTTTTTTCCCCATATTTCAGTGTCGCTACCCACTGGTGCCTTGAAATCTCCCATGATTGTTGGATTGCTATAGTCTATTCAGATATTTCAATAATTTTTCTCTACATTACTACTAGTCATTTTTTTACGGTATTTGTTAAGTGCTTTCTATGTTACAGGCATTATACTAAGTGCTGGGTTAGATACAAGCTAATCAGGGTGGACACAGTTTTACGTCCCACGTGGGGCTCACAGTCTTAATCTCCATTCTACAGATGAGGTAACTGAGGCACAGAGCAGTTAAGTGACTCACCCACAGTCACACAGCAGATGAGTGGCAGAGCCAGAATTAGAACCTAGGTCCTTCTGATTCCCAGGCCCATGCTCTATCCATTAGGCCATGTTGCTTTGATAGTCTTAACGCACTTAACAAATGCCAACATTGTTATCATTATCATTATTATTATTATTAAGAGGAGAGACCACCCCAGAAGTTGTACTTGGAAACATTTCTTTGAGCTTACTTTCATGAGGGACCCTAGTCTTAATCAATGTATTCAATCAGTAATCAAATTTATTGAGTGCTTATTGTGTGTAGAGCACTGTACAAAGCACTTGGAAGAGTACAACATAACAGAATTGGTAGACACCTTCCCTGCCCACAGTGAGATTAAAGTCTAGACAGACTAGTGCTCAATGCCACTATGTCAACTCTGCACCTGACCAGTTCACAAGTAATAGATATGGAGACAGATATGTAATCAGTGTTCAGCAGTGTCCTGATGTTCCATGATGTAATAATTGTTTGCTTTCTAGGCATTAAGGTTCTAGGAGCAAGTGCTATGCAAGGTAAAAGCTTACCAGGTGAGGTCTTCTGGCAAGGTGGTTTTGTTTTTGATAAAGCTGGCAATACCCTTTGGAATGAGAAGTATGTTCTTAAATTGAACTGCTCAGGCACCTGAGCTATCACCAAATGTCTCTACTCCTCATCAATGGGTGGACAATCAAAATCCTGAGCCACCTAGTTGCTTAGGACTTTTGTTTAGAGGGAAACCACCTGACAGCAAGACAGATGCTGGAACTGTTTTCCAGAGGTGATGGTCTTCAGTGATCCACCCCAATCTTCTTGCCTAATCACCCTTCAGGGACAAGTAGCAGATATTGAGAAATGTATGGTCAGGAATAGGGATGTAGTCTGTGCCCTGACTTGGTTTCACCCCATTATTGAGTCAGACAATTTCCACTGTGAAAACCACTGGGGAATGTAATTATCTTGATTACTATATGAGAAGCAGGGTGGTCTAGTGAAAGAGCACATGCCCAGGAGTCAAGGGACCTGGGTTCTGATCCCAGCTCTCCTACTTGAGCTGTCTGAAATTGTGCAAGCCACTTAATTTCTCTGCGCCTTAGTTTCCTCATCTATAAAATGGAGACTCAATGCCTGTTCTCCCTCCCACTTAAACTGTGAGCCCCATGTGGGACATGGGATCTAATTATTTTGTATCTACCCTGGCGCTTAGTAAAGTGCTTGGCATATAGTATGTGCTTAACAAATTCCACTGTTATTATTATTATTATCTTGAATATTCTTGGACATAAAAATGCCTGTAGATAGCTGGGAAAATGGCTCTCTGAAACACTAAGGAGGTTATGGAGAGTAAAAATAAAAGGAGAGTAAAAATAAAATGTCACCTATGCATTTAAGTTTTTATTCTCCTAAGCAATAAATCAATCAATGGAATTTTGTGAGTATTTACTGTGTGCAGAGCACTGTACTAAGTGCTTGGGAGAGTAGAGTACAAGAGAGTTGGTAGACACGTTCCCTGTCCACAAAGAGCTTACAGTATAGAGGGGGAGACAGATAATAACATAAATTACTGTTATGTACATGAGTGCTGTGGGACTTAGGTGAATAGCAGGTGGTTAAAGGGTACAGATCCAAGTGCACAGGTGAAACAGAAGGGAGAAAGAGTAGGAGAAATGAGAGCTTAATCCACAATGGCCTCTTGAAGTAGATATGATATCAATAAGGCTGTCAAAGTGGGGAGATTCATGGTCTGTCATACATGAAGGAGGAGGGAGTGCCAGGTCCAAGGGAGGACATGGGCAAGGGGTTGGCAGAGAGACAGAGAAGGTTGAGGTACAAAACATAGGTTGGTGTTAGGGGAACAAAGTGTGCATGCTGGGTTGTAGCAGGAAATCGGAGAGGTAAGGTAGGAGGGGGAAGACGACTGAATGCTTTAAAGCCAATAATAAGGAGTTTATGTTTGATGTGGCGATGTATGGCCACCCATAGGATGGGCACCCATCCTCAAGGGAAAGTATGAGAAACCACACAAGCCAATAGCTTAATAATCAATTCCTCTGCACAAGTTTTCAGTCCTGAAGTTTCAGAACCAGGATGAAGCATCGACCATAGTTTCCAGTTGGAGATTAAGTCATCATCATTAGCATCATCATCAACATTTATTGCCATGCTCTCAGGATGACACTAATCAAGCAATCAATCAATCCTATTTACTGAGGGTTTACTATGTGCAGAGCACTATACTAAGTTCTTGGGAGCATATATTATAATGATAAAACAGACCATGCTCCCTACCCACAATGAACTTACAGTTTAGAGGGAGAGACAGACATTAATATAAATAAATTACAGATATGTACATAAGTGCTGTGGAGCTTGGAGGGGAGGATGAGTAAAGGGAGCAGGTCAGAGTGACACAGAAGAGAGTGGAAGAAAAGGAAAATAAGGTTTAGTCAGGGAAGGCCTCTCAGAGGAGATGTGCCTTCAATAAGGCTTTGAAGAGGGGGAGATTAATTGTCTGTCAGAAATGAAGAAGGGAGGGAGTTCCTGGCAAGAGGCAGGATGTGTGCATTTGCATTGTAGGAACTCACTTTTAGAAGAATAGTAACAATAGAAACTAGTCACAATAGTTACAGTAGTAGCACTGTAGTGCAACTCTAGACTACGTGACTTCCCCCAACAATTTAGAAGAAATGTAGAAAGCAACAAAATGCCATTCGATTAAAGATGCAAGAAGAAAATGAGAATGAAGGAAAAAGAAAAACATCACTGGGCACTGGAAACAGCAAACAAGACCCTTGGGTTTTGGTGTTGTCCAGACTGTCAGTCCTGAATTGACCTTTTCAGACACACTTACACCTATGGGTAAATTTTGCCATCAGTAAGGTCATTATGCTTGAAGTTCATTATTTTCTGCAATATTCACATTATAACACATTCAGCAATGTGGCCTAGTGGAAATAACACATGCCTGGGAGTCAGAGGTTCTGGGTTCTAATTCCAGACCAACCATGTGTCTGCTGTGTAAACTTGAGCAAGACACTTAACTTCTCTATGCCTCAGTTACCTCATCTGGAAAATGGGAAAATGGAGATTAAATCCTACTCCCTACTACTTAAGACTGTGAGCCCCTATGTTGGACAGGGACTGTCCCCACCCTGATTAATTTGTACCTATTTCAGTGCTTAGAACAGTGCTCGGTACATAATTACCTTTTGCAGGAATCACGTCAACCAAATCTGCTATACTGTACTCTTCCAAGCACTTAGTACAGTGCTCTGTACACAGTAAGCACTGAATCAGTGTGATTGATTGAACTCTATTATACCCTCCCAAACATTTCATACAGACCATTAGCTACTTATATTAAAAAACAGTCCATTTCATAGGTTTTGTTACTCTACGTTTTAGTAGCCTAAGGTTTGTCCTATTTATGTCATCTAGTATCAACATCTCTAATTTCTACAGCCTTGATCTTTCAATGGTCACTTGTCCAACATGGATGGGTATATAAAACACTGGCTTCATCTACTGCACTATACGTATTTGTGAGTCCTTTTGTGTGTTTGGGGGGGGGGGGGGGGGGGGGAGTTCCCTAATATCGCATCCTGAATACCTTTTATTTCCTGATCTTCAGGAAACTAATTTTCCCTGCTTCAAATCAGAGGCAAGGCTACCCAGCAAAAAAAAATGAATCCTATATCTTTTTTTGTTTCTTTCAATTATTGAGGTGGGACAAGTCAACATACATGCATAATATACTTTGATCTTTCAAAAAGCCTTCAAATACATTTACACATTTTGTAATCAGTCTGGACAGAAAATGAGCCAAAAGAAAGGACTGACTGTGAAGGAATGATTGCTTAATTTGGGGGACAGAGATGTATACATAGTGGCATCTTCTAGCGATCTGGCTAGGGTTAATTTTGTTTAGTAACTTCATAAATGTTCTGCAAGACAAAGTGAAATCTCCAAATTTGCACTAAGCCTTTCTGTACTAAATCGCATGCAGACAGTGATAAAGTGTAGGAAGACATCACAAAGCTGAGCTATTAGTCAGGGCTCAAGAAATAGACCTCAGGGTCATTGAGGATTCTTCTTTCAAATCACCGGTTCAATATGGTGACAGCCAAAAAGATCAACCAATGATGTAATAAAAAAACAAAACAAAAGGTGTATTTTGCCATTACAGAAAACCATGATAGGAATACAAAATTTGATTTAAAAAAAATCCTGCTCACTCCAGGAACACTGAAAGCATTTTTTGGTTACATTCTCTAGACTATAAGATCCTTGTGCGCAGGGAACATGTCTACCAACCCTTGTTGTATCATCCATTACCAAGTCCCTGGTACAGTAAGTGCTCAGTAAATTTGATTGATTTTAAAAAGTTCAATAGAGTTGAAGAAAGTAGAATAAGAGGAGTAAAACAGCTTATACAGGAGTATTAACCGAAGAGGTTAAGTGATATGATTAAAGTTTATAAAGTGATACAGCAAGTTGACAGAGTAAACATTGTTCCCCTAATCTTCCAACACTGGGGTAAACGGTTATGAATTTGTATTGAAATTTGTAGATTCAAATAAACAAAAGAAGGTTGAAATAAATAAAACAACACACCTTTTCCCCCTGCACATGTATGGAATTTGACACCATATGATGTTGTGCAGCCCAAAAGTATCATAGGTTCACAGTGGGTTTTGATAAATTTGTGGATGAGAATTCCATTCCATAAAGGGTTATTGTAGGGAAATCTAGAGATGTGGAAAGGAAAGTTGGGGATGTTTAAAGGGATATCCCTAACCACTAAGATGGGTAACAAGGAGGGCCACCACCACACTACTCCTCGAACCATTTTGCTAACTCCTATAGAGACTGGTCTAGATGGACTTTTGATCTGACCTAGTACTGACTTTTTTATGTTCCTATCAAGATAAAGACCATCTAAGGCTATTATAAGCAACAACCTTAGGTTTCTACATCTAGGTATTTTATTAGGACTTTTCTGCTTTGGCATTATGTGCTTCTCTGAGATTTTACCACCTTCAATAATACATTTAATCAGTTCAATTTGAAAGGAAAAATTAAATTGTGCAATGGAAACTGACCAGATACTGGTAACTTCAATGAAGAAAAAGAAATAGAGGTTGGCAATTTTCCATATCCTCTGGGCTAGAAAATGAAATCAAGTGAAAGGAAGCAGACGAATTAAGCAAGACTGCAACCTAAAACCACCAATGTTATTCACCACCCAAACAAACGAAAAAGTACAAATATAAAAAGGTCCAAATTTCCTAGACAATAATGACTTCAGTCTAAGTTGGTCTAAATTCCAATTCATTCTTATATGACCTGCTGTTTCCGGGTCCTTTTAGCAGTCATGTTTCAATAAAAGATATACAAAACCCTTAAATAAAATGTAAACTTTTCCCAGTAGCCAATTGTTATAAATCCTAGAATTAGATCATTCATCACACCTAAATTTCCAGCTCCCTTGGTTTTGAACATTAAAAACCATTTTCCTATATTCACATACATTTTAATCTGAATTTTAAATATTAGAAATTATTGTGCTTAACATCATGCTTCTATGATTACTGCCTAACAGAATAATCAGTCTTGATGACCATTTATTATGAAGACATATATTGGACTATTTTCTGTAAGTAACTATCAATTTGAAATGGCTCCTGGAAAATAAAAATACAAAATGTAAAAACCCACATCCAGGGATAACTATCTGGAAATTTTCATTATTAAAAAAGCAGCAAGTTTTTGACTGAAAGCTGAAAGGAAGTTTTGATTTCCCTTTTAAAAATTTTGTAATTTAAAGAAGATTCTGAGTGCATGCAACCAATTTTGCAGGAACATTATATAAATACATAATACAAAAGTTATCTTCTGCTTTTGCTTTGGAAAGAAGGGAGAAACTTATTTGAATTCAGTTTCAACTTTACTCCCTCGAGGACATACGTTTCCAGATTTTACACAGGACACATTGTAAGGCCACAGACTTAAAAAAATAAATCTGGAATTCAGATGTCTAATGTAATTTTTCATTGATTTCCTGACAATGCTACTGAAGTCACACTCAAGGATAATGTCAAAAAGAAACAGCTTTTTGAGCATATATATATATAGAACCATATACAAATACTTCTCCAGTAACTATGCTTCTATTCACACATGCACGCACACACACACACACACACACACACACACACACACACAGAGCTATCTTTCATGTTAAAAGATGTTGCTACCAATAGTGAGATCCTACTACTGTGTGAGAGTATTGATGACAAGAGCAATCCACAACCAACAATATATTCCACATTCAATGCATGTAAAGGGAGATCCTTTGGGGAAGCAGTATGGCTTAGTGAAAAGAGCCTGGGGAGGGGAGTTCAAGGACTTAACTTCTAATCCTGGCTCTGCCAGTTGCCTGCTGTGTGACCCTGGGTAAGTCACTCAACTTCTCTGTGCCTCAGTTTCCTCAATGGTAAAATGGGGATTCAAAACACATTTTTTTCTTTATGGTAAGCGCTTACTATGTGCCAAACACTGTTCTAAGCACTGGGGTAGATACAAAGTAATCAGGTTGTCTCATGTAGGGCTTCATCCCCATTTTACAGATGAGGTAACTGAAGCACAGAAGTGAAGTGACTTGCCCAAGTTCACACAGCAGACAAGTGGCAGAGGCAGGATTAGAACCCACGTCCTCTGACTCCCAAGCCCGTACTCTTTCCACTAAGCCCTGCTGCTTTTCATCTTCTTACATTTACTGTGAGCCCCACGTAGACAGGAACTTTGTCCAACCTGATTAATTTGCATCTACCTCAGTGTTTAAATCAGTGCCTGATACATAATAAATGCTTAACAAATACCATAAGTAAATAAACAATCCTTGATTACCTAGTGAGGCTCTATTTTTGAGACTGCTTTTTGGGATCATCCAACTATAACCTTGTTGTAGGCAGGGAATGTGTCTACCAACTCTGTTATATTGTACTCTCTGTTATATTGTACTCTCCCAAGTATTTAGTACAGTGCTCTGCACACAGTAAGTGCTCAATAAATATGATTGATCCTAATCGTCATGTCTCAGCTCAAGGACTGCTGCCCATTGGGTTTTAGACAGCAGTAGCAGCAGCAATAACATCACCCCACCCTTCTCTACTAGTAAACAGGAGAAGCTTCCCCACTCATATTCCACCAAGATTCCCATTGACCTTTGCTCCTTCCAGGGAAGGGCTCAAAGGGCAGTATGAGACCTTCTCAACCTTTAGAATGTTGAAGTCAGACACAGCTGCAGCTGCAAGTTCTATGACTGTTGTCTGGGCTGTGAGAAGCCTGAAACCTTCCTGCCCCTGTCATATTTATCATTGTCCTTACATTTAATGTTTCTGTTTCATCATTTCTGATGTGTGTATTGCCAGCTCCTCTATGCCGTCCTATTCTTAAGGTCACATCTCATTCAAGAAGTCTTACCCAATTAAACACTCTTTTTCCCGGCTCCCTTTTCCTTCCATGTCTTCAGTGCACTTGGATTTGTACCCTTTAAGCACTTGATATTCACCCCATCCTCAGCCCCACAGCAATTAAACACACATTCTAATTTATTTATATTAATGTCCATCTTGCCAGCTAGACTGTAAGCTCCTTGTGGGCATGGAATCAGTGTGGCCTAGTGGATAAAGCATGGGCCTGGAAGTCAGAAGGACTTGGGTTCTAGTCCCAGCTCTGCTACTTGTCCATTGTGTTGATCCTGAGCAAGTCGCTTGACTTCTTTATGCCTCAGTTACCTCATCTGTGAACCCTATAAGGGACAGGGACTGTGTGTGTCCAACTTAAAAAAACAACATGGCTTAGTGGAAAGAGCCCGGGCTTGGAAGTCAGAGCACGTGGGTTCTAATCCCGGCTCCTCCATTTATCTGCTGTGTGACCTTGGGCAAGTCACTTAATTTCTCTGTGCCTCAGTTCCCTCATCTGTAAAATGGGGATTAAAAGTGTGAGCCCCATGTGGGACAACCTGATTACCCTGTATCTACCCCAGCGCTTAGAACAGTGCTTGGCACATAGGAAGCACTTAACAAATACCATTATTATTATTATCTTGTATCAAAGCCAGTGCCTAGAACAGTGCCTGACACATAGTAAGCGCTTAACAAATTCCACAATTATTATTATCAGGGAACATGTCTACCAAATCTGTTGTATTGTACTCTCCCAGGCACTTAAGACAGTGCTCTGCACACAGTAAGTACTCAATAAATACAACTGATTGATTGATTCTTAGAGTGTGCCCCTCTAGCTCATCTGTGTATTCTGCTAGATTGTAAACTCCCTGATGGTATATGTCTGCGCAACCTACTCTATAATGGTATCCCAAGTGCTTATTACAGTGCTTTGCACACAGTAAAGGGCTCAGTAAATATCATTGTTTGATGGAGTCTTTCCAAGATTTGGTAGTGCTCCACACACTTTGGCTCCTGCATGAATAAATATTATTATTACTAGTGTTAGACTAGTCTTGTTTCTGTGGCAATGCCCCAACAGTCCACTACTATATCATATTTTTGAGACTGTTCTTCTTCATGTTAAGGCATTTATTCTGTTCTCCTTGCTTTTAGTTCACCACAGAGCAGATTCTCAGATTCAGGTTTTGACTTCCAGGACCTCATTGTTGTTAATTTCGTTTTGTCCCTTAATGTTGTGCAAGACTTCATAGATATCACTGATGGAACTGCTTAAGAAGGCAAACATTTTTTTTGGTATGTTCAGGTCTCTGTCATACGGAATTGTGGACATCACTGCAGCTTTAAAGACCTTAAATTTGACTGATGCTTGATGGCTCATGATTATCCACCTCCCTTCTGTACATTTTGTAGTTCCCCACCTTCAAAGCTTTGCTAAGGAATCACCTACTCCAGGAGTCATTCCCTGACTAAGTCTGCACTTCTTGCTCATGTCAAACCATCATGTTATTAATTCTCAATTTGTTTACTTGTTCCTCTTATTTTCATCTATTTTCTGGCTCCTTTATTCATCTGGTGATCTGTGCTCTTTTGTCTTCCCCATAGATTGTAAATTTATCAAAGGCAAAAAATTCATTTTTTATTTCTATGGCACAATTGCAAGTGCGTAATATAGTACTTAAATATCTTTATGTCTGTCTTCCCAGTTAGAGTGAAAGCACCTAAGGGGCAGGATGTGTGTCCTGTACTGCTCTTGTATTTTTCCAAGTGCCTAGTATAGTGCATTGAACTTTGGGGGTACTCAATACATACCATTACTACGACTCTGTACCCAGTTGGCATTTAATAAATATGACTACTGCTGTGGATGACAATGGTAAATCTCCCAAAGCCACAGGGACTATTTTTTGATCTGTTTTGCTCCTTCTTCATGAATCTGTCAAGGTAGTTGAATTTGATGTCCACGTTAAAATTCTGTTATACCAGCTATACTATTTGGTCGTGTTGGCTGGTACATACCCTCTGTTTACTTCAGGCTTACTACCAGGCAACATCACTGTGCTGCCTCTACACATTGATTCATTAAGTTCTAGTTAGGCACACAAACTAGTCCCATTGAGCCACATAATGGCATCCAGCCTAGAGCCAATGCTAGGCCAGAATAACAGCAATGAGGCAGTGCTGATGTCAACATCTTCATGCTGGAGTCAGTGTGATGCTAACAATTCCAATCCAATGAAGGTACCACAATAGAGTCATAATGTCACTATTACTACTAATAATAATAATTTTGGTATTTGTAAAGTGCTTACTAAAGCACTGTTCTATTCATTCATTCAATAGTATTTATTGAGCGCTTACTATGTGCAGAGCACTGTACTAAGCGCTTGGAATGAACAAGTCGGCAACAGATAGAGACAGTCCCTGCCGTTTGATGGGCTTACAGTCTAATTCGGGGAGACAGACAGACAAGAACAATGGCAATAAATAGAGTCAAGGGGAAGAACATCTCATAAAAACAATGGCAACTAAATAGAATCAAGGCAATGTACATTTCATTAACAAAATAAATAGGGTAATGAAAATATATACAGTTGAGCAGATGACTACAGTGCTGAGGGGATGGGAAGGGAGAGGGGGAGGAGCAGAGGGAAATGGGGGGAAAAGAGGGTTAAGCTGCAGAGAGGTGAAGGGGGGGGTGGTAGAGGGAGTAGAGGGAGAAGGGGAGCTCAGTCTGGGAAGGCCTCTTGGAGGAGGTGAGTTTTAAGTAGGGTTTTGAAGAGGGGAAGAGAATTAGTTTGGCGGAGGAGAGGAGGGAGGGCATTCCAGGACCACGGGAGGACGTGGCCCAGGGGTCGACGGCGGGATAGGCGAGACCGAGGGACGGTGAGGAGGTGGGCGGCAGAGGAGCGGAGCGTGCGGGGTGGGCAGTAGAAAGAGAGAAGGGAGGAGAGGTAGGAAGGGGCAAGGTGATGGAGAGCCTTGAAGCCTAGAGTGAGGAGTTTTTGTTTGGAGCAGAGGTTGATAGGCAACCACTGGAGGTGTTTAAGAAGGGGAGTGACATGCTCAGAGCGTTTCTGCAGGAAGATGAGCCGGGCAGCGGCGTGAAGAATAGACTGGAGTGGGGCCAGAGAGGAGGAAGGGAGATCAGAGAGAAGGCTGACACAGTAGTCTAGCTGGGATATAACAAGAGCCTGTAGCAGTAAGGTAGCCGTTTGGGTGGAGAGGAAAGGGCGGATCTTGGCGATATTGTAAAGGTGAAACCGGCAGGTCTTGGTAATGGATAGGATGTGTGGGGTGAACGAGAGAGACGAGTCAAAGATGACCCCGAGATTGCGGGCCTGAGAGATGGGAAGGATGGTCGTGCCATCCACGGTGATAGGGAAGTCTGGCAAAGGACCGGGCTTGGGAGGGAAGATGAGGAGCTCAGTTTTGGTCATGTTGAGTTTTAGGTGGTGGGCCGACATCCAGGTGGAGACATTCTGGAGGCAGGAGGAGATGCGAGCCTGAAAAGAGGGGGAGAGGACAGGGGCAGAGATGTAGATCTGTGTGTCATCTGCGTAGAGATGGTAGTCAAAGCCGTGAGAGCGAATGAGTTCACCAAGGGAGTGAGTGTAAATGGAGAAAAGAAGAGGACCAAGAACTGACCCTTGAGGAACTCCAACAGTTAAAGGATGGGAGGGGGAGGAGGCGCCTGCGAAGGAGACCGAGAATGACCGGCCAGAGAGATAAGAGGAGAACCAGGAGAGGACAGAGTCCGCGAAGCCAAGGAGAGATAAGGTGTGGAGGAGGAGAGAATGGTCCCACACCTGAGTTCTATCAGCTAAGCAACACTGCTTCTCTAAGAGTGACTGACTGATCAAAGTATGGCAGGTAGGTTGGCGATAGAGGAGTAAAGTGTATGGGCTATGTTATCATAGGAAATCAGTGAAATAAGATAGAAGGCAGAGAGCTGACAGTGTATTAAAAGCTAATGGTTGGTTAAGGAGTTTCTGTTTGATACTGAGGTTGACAGGTGACCACTGGAGGTTATTGAGGATTGGGGAAGACAGTGCCAGAACTTTCTGTAGAAGAATGATCTGGGAAGCAGAGAGAAGTAAGCACTGAAGCGGAGAGAGACAGGAGGAAGAGAGGTCAGAGAAGGGGCTGATGTAGGAGTCAAGGTGGGATCAGTGCTTAGCTCAGCAGAGGAACAGTTAGGATCTAGAGGAAAGGGTGGATTTTATTGATGTTGTGAAGGTAAAGCAACAGGATTTGGTGACAGATTGAATATGTCAGTGGAATGAGAGAAAGGAGTTGACAATGCCAAGACCATGGGCTGGGAGATAGAGAGTATTGTGGTGGTGTTTATGGTGATGGGAAAGAGAGGGGTAGGACAGGGTTTGGTTAGGAAAATGAGGAGTTCCATTTTAGGTGTCAGCAGGATATCAATAATAATATAATTATATTATATTAATAATAATAATAATGATAATTGTGGTATTTGTTAAGCACTTACTGTGTGCCAGGCACTGTACTAAGCACAGGGGTGGAGACAAGCAAATCAAGTTGGACAGTCTCTCTCCCACATGGTCTCACAGTCTCAATCCCCATTTTACAGAGAAGTAAAGTGACTTGCCTAAGGTCACACAGCAGACAGGTGGCAGAACTGGAATTGTAACCCATGACCTTCTGAGCACTGGGGTAGATATAAGGTAATCAGGTTGTCCCACGTAGGGCTCACAGTCTTCATCCCCATTTTACAGATGAGGTAACTGAGGCACAGAGAAGTTAAGTGACTTGCCCAAGGTCACACAGCTGACAAGTGGCGGACCTGGAATTAGAACTCATGACCTTTGACTCCCAAGCCTGGGCTCTTTCCTCTGAGCCACGCTGCTTCTCACGCCACTTCCATCCTTTCCCAAATGGACTTCTGGATAAAATCTACACTTGGATTTGCACCTTTTATTCACCCTTCCCTCAGCCCAAACAGCACTTATGTACAGATCCGTAATTTATTTAGTTATATCAATGTCTGACTGTAGACTGTAATCTCATTGTAGGCAGGGAATGAGTCTACCAACTCTGTTATACTATACTCCCCCAAGCGCTTATTACAGTGTTCTGCCCAAGGTAAGCACTCAATAAATACAACTGATTGACTGAATTGCCTTCCATTGATTTAAAAGGAAATTTTA
Organism: Ornithorhynchus anatinus; assembly: GCF_004115215.2. Taxonomy (NCBI): domain Eukaryota; kingdom Metazoa; phylum Chordata; class Mammalia; order Monotremata; family Ornithorhynchidae; genus Ornithorhynchus; species Ornithorhynchus anatinus. The sequence continues at coordinate 62,958,818 of NC_041749.1, read as the reverse complement.
TATCTGATTCATATGCCCAGGGGCATTATAGATTTGTTAGCTGAGCTTTGCCAGCAATCTGTGATTTGGGCTTGCTTCGTTTGTTACTTGGTAATTTTCATTTCCTGTAGCCACGTAAAAGATGGTTCATGCTGCTGCCAGTTTTTATAATTATTAGTTATAAATATTTTAGAGATTAATTTTGACTGTCTGTAAGTGGTAAGACCCCATCAACTGTTACAGATTTCCCAGGACCTTAAACTGCCAAGATGCAGGGTCTCTGGCAGCAAATCTATGTGCAAATACCAGTTTTCATTTCCTAAGTGCCAAAACCCATGTTTCTCTTCTTTCCCCATTCTCATAAGTGTATCCAAAGATGGAATTCCACCATTTCTGCCAGAGAACTCACACTGCAACAGGGCTCTGTTTTGTTCTTGGGCATATTGTATTTGATAAAAATAGCAGGAAGTCAAAATACCAGCATTTTCACAGTAAAAACTATTTAGAAACTACCAGCTGTGGGAGGTTCCAGCCTGAAAAAGAGACAAGAAAATGCCTCTTGCTGTTCCACCTCTGCAGGCTCCAATTTGGATTCTTGGGAGATTTCTCTTCCCCATCAAAGGTATCTGGCAGGTTGCTGGCCAAGGAAATAGCCTCGCAAGCCACTTCCCAATAAGCCTTCTTTATACACTGATGGAATGGCTATCCTGTTCTAGATCTGTTATCGAAAATCATGTCTACTGAGTTCCAAGTCACTTGATGAGATTGAAGTTATTACCTGCATGCCTACCGAAATCTCCCTAAATTATTCAGGTCACTGGAGTATAGTTAGGGCAGATACACAACTGTGCTAATGTGAGGTTTAGGTTCAGTTGAAATGTGACAAATGGAGTTCTGAGCTCTCCTGAGCTCACCACTATGCAAATTTTTCAGTTCATACAAATGAGCAAACCATTTCTATTCCCACATTTGGTTACAGGTCAATGAAGATTTTGAAGACAGGCACCAGCAACTTCCACTGTAAAAGGCAATATCAGAATAGGGAAGCATCTTGGCCTAGTGAATAAAGCATGGGTCTGGGAGTCAGAAGGGCCTGGGTTCTAATCCTGGCTCTGCCAATTGTCTGCTGTGTGACCTTGAGAAAGTCATTTCACTTCTCTATGACTCAGTTACCTCATCTGTAAAATGGGGATTAAGACTGTTAGCCCCATGTAGGTCAGGGACTGTGTCCAAATCAATTAGCTTTATCTACTCCAGAGCTTAGAACAGTGCCTGGCACAAAAGTGCTTAACAAATACTATTTAAAAAAAAAATTCCTATTGATTAAACAAAAAATGGTCACCTAGTTTTAAATCTACTCCAGATCTTATTTTTCTACATCTGGACTTATTTTTCCCTGTAGGTGCCAATTTTCACTTTGAGAGCAGTGGAGAAAAGGGAACAAAGCTTGGCATGAGCTGCAGTCAGGTTTCAAAGAGCTGACAGGCCGGAAAGGACTGATTCAGGCTATTCTTTCATGCTGAGGAGCTCACAATTTTTGTCATGTATCTGGAATGAGCAAGATTGAGAAGCCAGAAACAACTACCATGGGGGTGAAAGCAATAGCTTTGCTTTTATCTCTAAAATTCAATCAGGGACATCACCCTTATTGACCACATGTTTTTGTCAATTTGAGGCACAAAAGATAAGGAAAGAAAAAGCCTTAGGCATCATCACAAAATTAAACACCAAAACCACTCGCAAAAGTTTAAAAAGTTTTGGATGTCGGTGGACTCCTCAAAGAAAAGAATTCAAGTTTTTTTTAAAAAGTGAGTACATTCCAAACAGCACCTTTAAGTTTCGTGATATTCTTTTCAAAGAAAGATAGAATTTCTTTCAATGAAATGAACAGACAAGCAACTGAATTTAACAGCCATGAAAAAGATGTGACTGGAGGGAAAAAAAAATCACTGAAACTGGAGAGTACTTTTTCTTTGTATTTGTTATGTGCTTACTATGTGACAGGCACTGTACTAAGCACTGGGCTAGATACAACCTAATTTAGTTGGACACAGCTAATCAGGTTGGACACAAGGGAGAATGTGGGCAAGAGGTCTGCATCAAGATAGATGAGATAATGGTATGGTGATTAAGTTGGCGACAGAGGAGTGAAGTGTACGGGCTGTGCTGTAGAAGGAGATCAGTGAGGTAAGATAGGAGGGGGAGAGCTGATTGAGTGTTTTAAAGGTGATGAAAAAGAGTTTTTGATTGATGCAGAGATGGATGGACAATTACTGGAGATTCTAGAGAGGTGATGTGATGTGAACTGAATTTTTTTTTTTAAGAAAAATGATCTGGGCAGCAGAATGAAATATGGATTGGAATGACTTCTGAGAAGTGGTATTTGTCCTACAAAGATAAATGGCACTTTGCCCTGCTTAGGCTAGGTTCCATGGCTTTTTTTATGGTATTTGTTAAGCGCATACTATATGCCAGGCACTCTACTAAGCACTGAGGTAGATACAAGCTAGTCAAGTTGGACACAGTCCCTGTCTGACATAGACCACAATCTTAATTCCCATTTTACAGATGAAGTAATTGAAGCACAGAAAAGTTAAGTGACTTGCCCAAGGTCACAAAGCAGACAAGTGGCAGAGCCAGAATTCAAATCAAGGTTCTTCTGACTCATGCTCTATTCACTAGGCCATGAGGATTCTCTAAGATCTTGGGATCTATTGTATACTGAGTTCTTACAGTATATGATTTAGATAGAATGCTACTAAGAATTATAAGTTCTTCTGACAATTGGGAGTTCCCTTAGTGTAAGTAGGGACTCTGCATCCAAAAAAGGAGTTGTGCACATGCTTAGTGGTGTCATTCACAGTGTGTCGCTCCCAGTCTCTCCCTCAGCCTTATGGAACTCTATCAGCCTTACTGAACCATGCTTTATGTTGCTTTGTGTTTTTGCAACTTTACATTACTATATTCAATGCAGTAGCAGTCAAGAAATGGCATTGGCCTAGTGGAAAGAGCATGGGCCTGGAAGTTAGAGGACCTGGGTTCTAATCACAGCTCCATCACTTGTCTGCTGTGTGACCTTCTCTGTGCCCCAGTTCTCTCATCTGCAAAATGGGGATTAAATCCGCCTTCCTTTCATTCAATCATATTTATTGAGCACTTACTGTGTGCAGAGCACTATACTAAGCACTTGGGAGAGTACAATATAACAATAGCAGACACATTCCTTGCCCAACTTAGACTGTGACCCCCATACTGGAAAGGGACTGTGCCCAACTTCATTATCTTGTATCTACCCAAATGCTTGGCACCTAGTAAGCACTTACCATAAAAAAGTAAAATACACTTAGTGAATGTAACTAAAAAAGAACATGTAGCCAAGCAGAAGAGAGAGCAGTGTTGTAGCAAGCAATGGTGAATTTGAAGTGGCTGAAGTCAGCATGGGGCCTGGATTTCTATCAAAAGTGCTCTATGGCATGAGCTCAGGATTGAGAAGGTGTACTGTGGAGGTGTTCCAGGGCCGGATCATGTTTTGTGAAACCAATGGAGGGAGAGCGGGTGGTGGGCGGTGAGGGAGTTGAGTTTCAACCAAGAAGTGGTGTTGCGGGCATGCCTCAAGAAATGGGAGGTTGGGTAGGAGTCCAAGTGGGATACGATCGCCTGGCATAAGTGAACAAGGTCTAGAGATTGGAAATCAGTTCAAATTATAATAAAAAAATAGCTATAAAATATTGAAAAGCACATATTAGATTGGGCAATAATTAGACATTAGTTGGCTTTGTGACCTTGGACAAGTCAGTTATCAGTTAACTTTTCTGGGCCTGAGTTTTACTTCATATAAAATGGGGATTAACACTGTGAACCCCAAGTGCGACATGGACTGTGTCCAACCTGATTAGCTTGCATCTATCCCAGTGCTTAGTACAGTGCCTAGCACATAGTAAGCGCTTAAGAAATACCATAAAAATACCTTTTCTAGCAACTGCAGAATTGTTAGTTGTATTTATGTACTATCAAATGGGAAGTCAGGATCATAACAATGTCTGGAACTAAGTCAGTCTCCCAGCATTGAAACATGATCACCTCAACATAGCTATACTGGGTGAGATACATGAGGAGAAGGCATGACAGCAGAATTCCCAAACAACTGCAATATAGAAAGCTGTAAATAGGAAATCAAAAGCAAGGAGGGTAGGGAAAATATTTTAGGACACATTTAAAACAAAGCCTCAGACTATGCTGCATCCCATCTTAAAGCTGGGACTAAACTGCTAAGAATATGCCAGCATGACACTCTATCAAGAAAAGAGCAGCTCTTTTCAAGCAAAAGCTTTGCAAGGAATGAGACAGAAGGATACAATGGAAAATGGTGCCAAGTGCTGAAAACATCAAACACGATAACACAACAAAGGATCACCTTTTTGTGCATCCACTGTGGTGAGATTGTGGGTTCTGCATTATGCTTTTCAGTGCCAGGCACTTTATAGGTGAATTTCACCATTAAGTGGTGCCATCTTCTAATATGAATGCTGTATAGGTATATACAAGTATATATATATATATACTTGTATATGTTTAATACACTGGAAAGCAAAAAGAGGAAACACTGTGGGACAGTGGAGCATTTTTATACTCTAAATAATATTCAATTGTACAGAGAACTGATACTGAAACTTAATTTCAAGGGCTTTGTTCAGACTGACCCCTATTTAGTTAGTCAATTATTTGTCTTGTCTTGTGCTGGTCGAGTCGTCTCCGACCCACAGTGACACCACGGACACATCTCTCACATAACACCCCACCTCCATCTGCAATTGTTCCGGTAGAGTATCTTGGTAAAAATACAGAAGTGGCTTACCATTGTTTTCTACCACACAGTAAACTTGAGTCTCCTCCCTCGACTCTCTCTCATGCCGCTGCTGTCCAGCACAGGGGAGTTTTGACATATCAGATTATCTTCTACTAGCTAGCCACTACCCAAGCTAGGAATGAAATGGGTATGCCTCTGCTTGACTCTTCCTCCTGTAGTCAAGACTGGTAGAGTACTGGAAACTCTTCAGGTGTGAACCTGAGAGGACAGTCAATTATTTAGTCAACTGATAATTGGTAATATTTCTTTGGTCCAACTTGGGCCTAAAGGGAGCCAACTTCTCATTGGTATAAGCAACTGGCCGACCTTTCCTCAAAATTTGATACTACGTGCTTGTGAAAAGATACAAATTTTGACTTTCCTGCTATTATTTCTCAGGCATTCACAGCTATTTATTATAGTACAGGCCGAGAGAGGGAGAGAGAGAAAATAAATACTAGTACCTAATCAGGTAGTGATTTAAAATAGCACTTAACTGGTGAATGCAGCTAATACAGCCTGAGGGTGAAAGAAAGATTGTAGTCCATATGCTGGTCAGTTCTTTCCTGGAAGCTGAAGACCCTTTTCCTTCTTCTCTTTTCAGTGAAGGAAGCACAAGATCTGTGGCTCATCTGGCTACAGACGTTTCTCTGAAAACCCATACAGCAGGCAATTCAAAGAATGAAGTGAAAAGTGTAAGAATAAAAATGGGAAACCACTGGAGACATTGTATTCTCTCAGTTTCTGTGTCAGTTTTCAAGAACAGAAACTCAGGAGGTTACATGTGTGAATCATTCAATCTTGAATTTGACCCCGTTAAAGTCTTGGCCTTTTACTAACTAAAGCAAAAGAATGTTAGGTATACTAGGAAACAATAGTGAATTAAGTACACAGGTGTTTTAGGCATGTAAAAAACAGGAAGGAGTTGTTGCAATTAGAATGGAGACTATTTAAACGCAGTCTCATGAATTATTCTTTTTAAAATGATGCACATTAAAACCTGCAAACTAAGGATAAGAGCCTTTCAATTTTTTCTGAGAAAATAGTTGATATTAACTCCTATTCTTATGTAGCTATCTGTTAAATGAGTGAAGGGGAGATTGTAAAAGCTCCGTGAAGGCAGGGATTGTGTCTCCTAAACCCACTGTACTCTTCCGAAAAGTGCTCTGCCCACAATAAGCACTCATTAAATACTATTAGTGATTGATGGGATTGATATAAATAGGTGTCAGGCACCCAAATTCAGTGACTGCACCAAGGGTTAATAACCAGGATCTGTCAGATCCCATCCTCTAGACTGTATGTGCTTGTGGGCAGGGAATGTGCCTACCAATTTTTTTTTATATTATATGCACTCAAGTGCTTAGTACAGAGCTCTGCATGCAGCAAGCACTCAATAAATACTATTAATCCTGAATGCCATTCTGCATCTACTATGTTTTGGGCAACATTTTTAACTCATGACAGCAATTTCCATTTATATTTAAACTGGGAGTGTACTAATTCTACTGAACTCTCCAAAGTGCTCTCAGGGCCAGATGATTGAGGTTATTTTGCTTGTTAGGTGTTTTTTTTTACAGTATGTGTACTGCACTGTTCTGAGCACTGAAGTACATACAAGATAATAAGATTGGACATAATCCAAGCCACAGTCTTATTCCCCATTTTACAGATGAGGTAACTGAGGCACAGAGAAATGAAGTGACTTGCCCAAGGTCACACAGCAGGCAAGTGGTGGTCAGGATTAGAACCCAGGTCCCTCAGATTCCCATGTCTGTGCTCTATCCACTAGGCCATGGTGCGTCTCAGTAAGAGGTTGTTACCCCTTTCCTCCCCACTGATTCCTGTTTGCTTCCTGCTAGTTGACCATTTTGCCTGACCCAATGCCAGCTTGTTCACCTTCCTGTTTCGCCTGTCGCTGCTCCAGATAAACAGTCTGTTGCAATATTGTTTCATCTCCCATCTAACCGCACTGGCTCTACCTACCCTTTGCTTCAGCATTGGAGCTGCACCAAAAACTCAATATCCTGATTCCTACCAGCTGGTTCTCTACCTGATTGAAATCAGGTGTTTGATAGGGTAGGAAAAGAAAGAAATTTAGTAGAAAGATGCTTCCAGATAGGTCCCAAATAGCACCTACTGAAGACTGAAAAACATTTGGACATTATATTCTGTGCTTGATTCTAGAAACCTAAGGCAATTTCACAGAAAAATCACAATCAACTATACCTGTCACTTTGATGGTGCTAGCTAACTCCCTGATTCAACAACTACAAATACAAGTTGTCAATATGAAAGAACAGACTGTTCTTTTTGTGAATGGTAATTCAAAAGTTCTCCTTCAAGGGAAATATGTGCTTTTTTAAAGTCTTCCCCGACAAGTCTCTCATTAACTGCTTGGACAGGGATGAATGTACAATGAAGCCTTGTAAATGTTCTCAAAAATCATTAGAAATGTGAAAATTTGATTCAACTATTACCCGTCTGTCTCCATTACCTCCTTCTATTACATTTTATCTAAGTATCTATCTGTTTGAGCATTCTCTCAAAAATCACTTCCCTTGAAAGTCTAGCAAAAAGTAAATTGATTGTGGGTGGGGAGGACTGGATATAATCACTATCTTTTAGACCAGCTGCCTGATTATCTTAGGTTTATTGCCTTATTTCCTTTGGTTCTGGGTGCTGTGACAAGCTTCTATTAATTACAACAACCTAAATATATTTTGATATTTTCACTTTCATCAATCACTCCATCAATGGTATTTACTGAGACTTTACTGTATGTAGAGCACTATACTAAAAGTTTGGGAAAGTATACTACAAAAGAGTTGACAGACATGATCCCTGCCCATAAGGAGCTTACAGTCTAAAGGGGGAGACTGATATTAAAATAGAATATAGGAATATTTATGTAAGTCCTGGGGATGGGATGAGCATCAAAGTGCTGAAGGGGTACACAGCCAACTTTGTAGTTTCACACAGAGCGAAGCACGGTTATAGGGGAATAAAGGATTTAGTCTGGGAAGATCTCTTTAGAGCACAGTATTGGACAAAATACTGCTTGGAAAGATACTATTAGCCCTGCTACTCAATCTAAGAATAGCTCAAACATAATTACTTGATATATAAGTTTAAAGTCTTAGTCATTCAATCGACTCATTGTATTTACTGAGTGTTATGTGCAGAGCACTGTACTGAGTGCTTGGGAGAGTACATGATCCCTGCCCAGGGAATTTACAATCTGATGGGGGAAAAAAAGCCACTAAAATAAATTACAAATAGGGGAAACAACTGAATATGAAGAAATGTACATATGAGCTATCAGTAGGAGTGGGAAATAGGGTGGGGAGATGAGAGATGATTCAGGAAAGGCCTCCTGGAGAAGTGATTTTAGATGGGCTTTGAAGATGAGGAATACAGTGGTCTTCCAGATATAAGAAGGAGGGAGATCCAGGCAGGAAGGAAGCATGAGCAAGAGGTCGCTGCTGAGAGAGGTGAGAATAATGTACAGTTTGCTTGGCTCTTTTGCAGAAATAGGTTGCTGACCCCTGAGCTAGTCAATGATCACCATGAACCCAACATAAGGTTGAATTTAAGATGAACTTTCCATCATATCTCTTTCAGAATGGAAATATAGGAAATTAAATATATGTTCAATCTTAAATATTATCATTTCAGTAATAAAATGTAATATTTTGACATATTGTCATATATTTAATTTGTCTCAGTGAATCCCTTAGAGACATTTTCACCACTTCTAATGAAGCCTTTATGACTATATTGCTTCCACTATAGCCATAATCGCCCCCCATCCTCTTCTCCAAACAAATATCCTGGCTGTGCCACTTTTCTGCAGTGTGATCTTGGGCAAGTCACTTAACTTCCCTGTGCCTCAATTAGCTCAGATTTAAATCCTACTCACTGCTACATAGATGGTGAGCCCCATGTGGGATGGGGACTGTGCCCAACCTGATTATCTTGCATCTACCCCAACCTTTAGCCCAAAGCAGCGTGGCTTAGTGGAAAGAGCACAGGCTTGGTAGTCAGAGGTCATGGGTTCTAATCCCTGCTCCACTACTTATCAGCTCTGTGACTTTGGGCAAGTCACTTAACTTCTCTGTGCCTCAATTACTTCATCTGTAAAATGGGGATGAAGACTGTGAGTCCCACGTGGGACAATCCGATTACCTTGTACCAACACCAGTGCTTAGAACAGTGCTTTGCACATAGTAAGCGCTTAACAAATACCATAATTATTATTATTATTTAGTAAAGTGCTTGGCACATAGTAAGTGCTCAACAAGTACCATTAAATATAGATATATATCCTTCAGAGGTGGCCTCCCTGCCACCAAAGGGACCATCACACATGCACAAACATGTTTATAGGCACAGGTGCACACATGAATGCCCACAACTACTCAGCTTATGTTTCATGTGAAAATACAGCTAAGCTTACCTCATAGTAAAAAGATGAGCACTTGTCACGAGCTATGTTTAAAATTACTCTGACGCCCGACAAGAGTGACTCAAATTTTCCCAGTCATTTACTGGCTCTCTCTAGTTAAACTGTGTGTGAAGATCTATGCTGTCTTTTGTAGGTGTCCTGGTGAGCCCTAAAATCGGCACAGAACACAACCCCAGATTTAACAGTCAGTATTTTTCCTTCTAGAGAAGCAAATGACTCTTTGATTTTCAATTATCTGCATACAGATACCTCTCCATTAGTGCAGATAATTGAAGGTAATTGCTTAGTAGTAATTTTAAGGTTATGTTGTGTTTTATAGAACTAAAAATTGGGGAGAGAAGCACATTTTGGTTTTAGAGCACTACATCTACCTTTAAAAACAATTCTGATAATTCTTTGTAAATATAGCAATTTGTTTAATTAAAAATAACATCACTTATGGCCTTACAGGAGAACTTCCAACTTCCATTTGAACATTTGGAACATATTGATACATCTGGCTCAAATTTTCATAAGGTTCATTCAATCATATTTATTGAGCGCTTACTGTGTGCAGACCACTGTACTAAGCGCTTAGCCCTGTCCTAGAAAAGCACATGCATATATTCAGAACTAGATGTGAAAAGACCCAAAAGTCCATGGTGAAAGAGGGCTATATCATTTTTCATGAACAATGTGTGAATTATGTTTTGTTCGACTTGATTGTAGAACAAGAGTATGTTATGTTAAAACAATATATAGTCATAAATTATTTACTTATATTAATGCCTGTCTCCTCTCTTAACAGTAAGCTCATTGTGGGCAGGGAACGTGTCTGCCAATTGTGTTGTACTGTACTTAGTGCTTAGTACAGTGCTCTGCCCACAGTAAGCGCTCTATAAGTAAGTGCCATTGATTTGTTCTGGTGTCCTTAAAGTTACTGAAAAGGGTGCTCCTTTCCATGCCTCACAGCCTAGATAGTGTCTTCCTGTATAACAATAATTAATCAAAATTCACTACACACTAGTTTTAAATCAGTAATTTATTATTCCCATCTTTCAATTTCAAGAATGTTCTCTATGGTCAAAAAAAGGTAAAAATAAATTGCATAAGGTTTTCATCTCCTTTTTTGTGCATGTATTTGACAGCCTATCAAAACATTAATAAATATTAATACCAAGAGGGAAATCCTTCTCAAGTATGCAGAAGCCACTCCAGAAAAGCTTCAGCTAGAAAGCATAGTGAACCAGACATCACATTTGATAGAATATTCAGGAGGAAACGATAATAATGAAGTGTCAATTTTCTAAATATGGAATCCCATATTACAGAATAAAATGACAGGCAACAACACTATGAAAAATATACTGAGTATGCATTATTCTCTGGTGTGGGTATCCAAGAGAAAAAAAAATCTGAAAATGCACAAAGTGCTGTCGATAAGACATCAACCTGAACTTGTTAAGTGAAGGCAAGATCTCAGGCTGTTGTATTTTACTGCTTTAAATGACTGAAATTCAATGAGCTATAGTGTTGTCAGACACAGAGTCAAGAACCCTGCTCCATTTAATCTGTTGAATTACTGAATTAATGGCTTGACTTGCTGCTTTTTTTCTTTCCAACAGACTTTTTAAAATGCTCTGACAGTTACCCTACTGTTGGAGGGTATTAGTACAACTGCAAGTGATGCGCTTACGCTCAAATATTTTGCATTTGATTGCCAACAGAAGTATTTTTTTAAAGAATAAACATAATGGGGAATTTATGATTATCACCCTGACAATCGCTCTGAAAAATAAAAGAAAAAAGGTCAACAACTGGATCAATTCGTGGAGTTTTGCTTGATTCAATTGATTCATTCTCTGGCATTTCTACAGTTCTAAAAGACAGTCAGATCTTGATGCATGGGTACAAGTGTGACCTTGGCAAAGTCACTTGACTTCTCTGTGCCTCAGTTACCTCATCTGTAAAATGGAGATTGAGACTGTGAGCCCCGCATGGGACAGGTGCTGTGTCCAACCCAATTTGATTGTATCTACCCCAGTGCTTAGTACAGTGCCTGGCACATATAAGTGCTTAACAAATAATAAACTACTACTAATAATAATAATAATAACAGTAATTCTAACTCTACTGCATTGTACTCAGCCAAGTTCTTAGTTCAGTACTTTGCACACAGTAAGAGCTCAATAACTACTACCACTGACTGACTGACTGAATTCCACTAAGTAGTTACTGGCTCATAGCTAAGGGAAGAAGCTCCAACTGAACCTCTTTTCACACTCTTGATTTATACAGAGTAGAAATACCCACAATATGCTCAGCTGTCTCTGAACTTATCCTTGCCCCTTTCATTCTTCCTGTCAACAGAACCAGTCTATCTCCCCTCCTGGAGTTCTGCCACCTTTTTCTCACACCAGTTTCCCCGGTGACTCCATACTCTCAGATTCCAACACTTCTGCCAAATCAACCCTCTCCTATTCTTCCCAACTGGTCTTCCTGCCCTTTCATGGCCTAGCTCTCCCAGCCAATATCCAACAGGGCATGGCCTCTGACCAATTCAGAGTATTCAGTGGTGACAACTATTTTACCTCCCTCTCCTTCAACCATCCTTCCCCAATTAATTCAATTATTAATTTTGTTCAGTTGAATAATATTCTTATTATGGTTGTCTCTCCTGGAAGAGCATAAGCTACTTCTAGGCAGGTAATTTAGTACATCTCAAGTCCCTAGTGCAATGCCCCACACCAAGAAAGCACTACCACTAAAACTTTTGTAAGGTGACCTCTGCCCTGGTCTCCCTTATTGATGCCTTCAATACTTTCTCACACTCATATCAAAAAGGAAAGGAAGCAAGGATAGAAGTGGGAGCATTCCAAGTCCTTTTGGAGCCCCTTTTGGATGTGATTGTTTCCTATCTGAAGCAACAAGAATAACCACTGTGCTTATAGAAACCTCAAACAGCCTCTTAGGTTTTCCATTTGCATGTGTAAAATGTAAAAATAAAAAGATGTAAAATATTTCCACCTTTAAGATGGAAAGCAAGTAAATTTGTGATACTGGGAAGTAAGAAGAGGATGGAAAGCAGCAGTAACTTGGAGGGCTTCTAGAGTTGATTTTGTTTACTTAGTGCTCTGCCATGGGCTGCTTTATGGTACTAGAAATTTGAGTTGATTATCTGATAGCTACTGAGTAAGACATTTGAGCAGTCCCCATTCATTCAATAGTATTTATTGAGCGCTTACTATGTGCAGAGCACTGTACTAAGCGCTTGGGATGAACAAGTCAGCAACAGATAGAGACAGTCCCTGACGTTTGACGGGCTTACAGTCTAATCGGGGGAGACGGACAGACAAGAACAATGGCAATAAACAGCGTCAAGGGGAAAAACATCTCGTAAAAACAATGGCAACTAAATAGAATCAAGGCGATGTACAATTCAGTTCTTAGTAGGAATTCCAAAACCAACTTGCTATTACTCTGCTACCTGACTCACTTAATAGGAAGTTAGGAATGTTGATCTCCCTAGAGAGGTCATTGCTATGTTTGGCAACAGGCAAAACTCCAGTTAACCAGCTACATATAGCAGCGAGTGCAGCTTTGTCTGAGAATAAACATACACTGATCTAGGGGTCATTTTCTGACCAAGTGAAGGACTGCAATTAAACAGAATGGAACAAACAGGATGGAAAAATGGTTAATCCTCTCTTTCAATGCTTTCCCAAAATACATCAAATCATTTGGAGGAAAAAAAATTGAAAACCCCCAGTAGTGAAACTAGGAAGAGAGAAAGGATCATGGTAAATCAGATTAAGGTACAACTACTTGGGCATACAAGGTAAAGTTCATAGTTTCAGTGCTGAAAGCTAGATTTTCATGTGGGCTTCTCTGATTTCTCTCCAAGAACTTGGGTGGGAAAAGGGAAAAAAGCCATGACAGTAAAAGAAAGTTGCATTTCTGTCTGCTCAGCAGGTAGGAGGATATGAAGTTGTGAAGACTGCATAATTCTGCTACTGCTTTAAGCAGCACTAGACTCTTTTACGAAGATCAGGTTAACCTGACCATCGAATTCTAATAAAAATCAAACCACAAAAATAATCCCAAACCACATTAACTACCTAGTCATCATTACTAAGTATTGAACCAAAATTACAAAAAAGAATACATTTTTCCCCCAAAGAAGCAGTGCAGTACAAGAAAAAAAAACCCAACAAATAATCTTTTCACATATTTTCTTTCTTCAAAAACAGTGGTGATATATGATACAGCCTAGGGAATTAAAAAAATACAAATTTAAATAGACAAGAAAATGTAAAAATGTTTGATCTGCAATCAAAAGGCTTCAGTTTTTTTCTGCATTCCCAAATATGGCTGTGACTATATGCATTAGTTACATTCCAGAAGAGCCATCAGAACCTTCATAAAAAAGATATTTAGTCAAGGTACTGCCATGTCAGGTAGCAAACAGTCACCAAATGTGAGGGAAAGATACATTTTCAATTTATGTGCAATATACTGCATTGCCCCTAACCTCACTTCCAATCAAGTACAAACCCACATCGTCTAATAATATATGATATATGCTACGGGCATATAAACTAGAGTCCTGGAACTGCGAGTTCTGTTCACAAATTCAGCTGGTTTCTGGTCTTGTACTTAGGTCAGTGAAACTTAAGGACACAAGTGGAGGGGGGGGAAGCATGTAACCTAGGTCTACCGGCCCTTTAAGGAAATGTCCAGGCTCCTCCTGCTTTGCCCATTCACTTACAAGTCTGAATACATATGCAACCTACAAGCACATAGTTCTAGAGACCCCAGACATAGTCTTTCTTTTCTAACTGAATCCTTCAAAATGCCTACAGACACATACCTTTTTATCTAGAGAGAATGCATTCATGTCCAGAAAACATAATCTTTCAATGTGCTGCCCTTCCTTTCTTGCTAGAAAGAGAAATTAGACCTTTTTTCTCTACTTCCCTTGGAAAAGGCAAAGCTTCCTAAGTGCAAAGGAATTTGTGTTCAGCAACAGTGAATTTGTAGAGCAGTTTGTTTTCTTTCTCTCTTTTTCTCTTTCTCCTTCCTAAGTTAAAAGCCAAACAATGCTAGAACATACATTTACCCACACCTGCTGTAAAGGGATGTATTGCCTCTCCTCTGCCTCAGCCCTCAGAACACCAAGGCAGCATTCTTCCCCTCCTTTACAATCCATCAGTAGCTCATTCCACCCCTGCCCAATACCCTTGCTTTTCAGACATGTCTCTTTTCAATAGCCTAGGCTGACAACCACACTTTGGAATGCACTTCATTAAAATGTAGCTGCCCAATTCCAACCTGCAATGCAGAGGCAATACAAAGCAAGCGCCACACTTCCTCCTGAATTTCTTTCAAAAGCCCCATTGTTTGGTAGGCATCTGGTCCTGATCTCAGCCTATTTGTGCCCATTGACCTCTCTTTTCATAGCACACCCATTTGCGAATGGGCCTCACGTAAAGCCTGCTGGATGAATTAAAAAGCAGTTCTAGCCATCTGTCCTCCCAGGCTGGACTACAACTGTTAGATTTTTCCTCCACTAACCCCCCCTCTCCACCCCCATCCACTCTTTCTATTTCCTCCTCAAATCTCCATTTACACAAAAACCTGAGGCTGATAAACCTCTGGGTTTGTTAAGTTAATGCTGGTATTGCTACCAGATTTCCTACTTTGCATTTAGGGCTAGCATCTGGAGGGTGGGGGCCGTGGTTGGGGATGGGGGGATGGAGTGGGGGAGGGAGGCGGAAGGAGTAGAGGAGAAAAAGGAAACGCTTGCACTTGCCTGAGTCCTCCGAAATTCACGCAACAAATACAAGATTAATCCTTACGTTGTAAGGTCTTGCCTTAAGTCGTGGTATGTAATGATCCTCAGTACTGCGGCAGAAGGAAATCAAAAATGCAGGGATCATATGTGAAGTGGGGGAGGACAGGGCTTACTTGCATCAGGATTTCTGCCATATGACAAAAGGTTTGAGAGAGAAGAATAAGCTGGCAGGAGCAGCTGACAGTGCAAAAGGGAAAATGCAGAAGCCTGCGCCTTTTATATTATTGGCGACATTTCTAACACATGACAACAATTTCCATCTGTATTTAAGCTGGGAGTGTGAGAAAAGAGCATTACATCACAGTTCCTCTATTCCTAGAGCCTGCTGAATATGTAGGCCAGAGGATTAAAAGGCACCTAGGTACGAAGGAATGGGAGTTAGCAGGGCACTGATTTCCCCTCCTTATTTTTAATTTCTCAATTGCATTTGCCTTTCTAATGGTGAGGCTGTGCCCAGGGAAACCATGAAAATGGTACTGTCCTGTTTTCAAGACACTAAAAAGGGGATAGAATTCTGTCGGTAGCAAATGCAGCACTCCATTTTCAACAGGCATATTCCAAGATAAGGTACTGTAACTCTGCTTCTCTTCTTTGTAGGTTTTTCTGTCTCTCTTACTGTCTTATCTCTTCCCCAGCGCTTCCATTTTTAAAAAGGAAGCCACTGAATATGGACTGTAATATTAACGATCAAGAATAAAACCCATAGGAACGGAAACACTTCTGTCTACTTGAATGCAGAGATTTTTGTCTTTTACCTTTCCCTTTAGTTCAAAATTTTTCCCTTTAAATCTGTAAACATATCCTGCCATTTTTACATTACAAAAATTTTCCCTGGGTTTGGATCTTACATCTCAGGGTGTTTTAAGTTTGCCAAAAAATATCTTCTATGGAAGAATTCAAGCATTTGAGCGGCTGGCTTCCTAGAATTCTGAAGATAATCCATGCTTTGTGTTGCACTATGACAGTGACTGTTCTGGCCAAGTTGAGCAATACCTTAAGGCTGGGCAGAGGACTCCTAATGACTGGAGAGAAATATGAAAGCAACCAACACCCCTTTTAGGGGAAGATGGGGGAAAAAAACGCTGTAAATTTGGCCAGTGTTGTCTAAAGGTTGGGTCTAAGATCTTCTGGGATTTAAGGGGGGGGTCGGGGGGGGTGGGGGCTGAGCAGGACCTTGGAGGTAGCAGGATGATACAGACAACAGATGTATTTGACAATCACACAAGTCAATTCCCAAAATTGAATCATGTTAAAGTAGTCTTTGATTAAAAAAAAACAAAAAACAAAACCAAGAAAATGAACCACCTAATGCAACTACTGTCTACTTGCCTCTCTCCAAAACAAACCACCACAGGCTAATTACAATGAAAAGCAAAGTGAATTTTATTACCACTACACATCAATCAGGCAGTCAACTAGTCTATATTAGGCCACAAAGTAGATACCTAGAATATGTTTTAAGGCATAAATATGTTTTCTGACCTCAAGGAACTTAGTAGAAATAATAATAATAATACTGATGATGATGGTATTTGTTAAGCGCTTACTATGTGCAAAGCATTATTCTAAGCACTGAGGGGGATACAAGGTGATCAGGTTTTCCCACTTTGGGCTCACAGTCTTAATCCCCATTTTACAGATGAGGTAACTGAGGCACAGAGTGGTTAAGTGACTTGCCCAAAGTCACACAGCTGACAAGTGGCAGAGCCACAATTAGAACCCATGACCCCTGACTCCCAAGCCCGTACTCTTTCCATTGAGCGACGCTGCTTCTGTGTTAAAGTAATAACACACTTTCAGTATTTGAGGAGAGCAAACTACTTCCATGCGCGCTTATACCTTGGCATCTATTATTCCCAAAGAGTCATTGGTGCTTACAATGCTTACTTGGGAGGCATCCTCCTAAGCCATCAAATTTAGAAAATCCCAACATTTCACTTCTTAGAGAGCTTGGAAACAGACATAGTAGAATCGAACACTAAAGTACAGTTGTTGGGAAAAGCACACATGCTGACCTTGACCTGCATTTGAACTGCTACAGGAGGCAGGGTCACCTAATGCAGGCTCTCGCTGTAAAAAGAATGACTAGGGCTGCCTTCTATGAGTAGTATACATTGTAAAATGGTGACGTTCATGTCATTTGATCTTTGTATCTACATTTAAAAAGATTAAATGTCATCAGAATTGAATTATTTTGTTTTTTTGGTGGAAAGAAAAAAAGTTCTGAAATTAGCTTTACTCAAGTTGGACATAATGCAGTTAAGATTTTACATCACCAGCTTAAATAATCACATTGAGAAACTAAAGAAAAGAGAAGTAGATCCTAGATGATATCTTGAGAAGTCTTTAGCCTTAAACCTAATGTTGAAAAATAGAATTTACATTTTATTAGTTTTTCCACTAGAAAGCGATTTCACAGAGCAAATTAAATTGTTCTTTCCAGATGATGCTACATGGATACTGTACCAAAGGGAAAAATACTAAAGCTATTTACTTCATAAAAAGAAAGCAGGGGAACTTTTTTTTCTATATGTATTCAAGGATGAAGCCTACCAATCTGCTGTAGAGAAAAGAAAAATGTCTTCTATGTGGATTGAAAATGTACTTGACAAGAATATAAATTATTTTTAATTTGTGTTTTGAAGACTATATTTTCCCAACTAGAAAACAAACACAAAGAAACAGATTATATCCCTAGTCTTTATAAGAAGGACTTCTGTGATCATGAGCATAATTATGTTTGGTAAGTGGTATATATTTCCCTGGTCTAGATTTTGAAAAGACGAAAACTAACAGGTGCTTCACTTTCCTTTATTCTTAACTTGCTAAAGATTTGTAACAAGGGATATTTACAATCAAATTATATACTGTGCAAGTTTATAACATGCCTACCAACTCTGTTACATTTTACTCTCCCAAGCGCTTAGTAAAGTGCTCTCACACAGTAAGTGCTCAATAAATACCACTGATTGATTGAAAGAGGTAAGCTGATAGTCATAAAATATAACTACAAATGACAAAGTCCCAATCAGGAATATTCTCTGGACTACTGCAACAAACTCTACTCAACACATCTGTGCACTGAAAGTGTTCTATTGGCCATGGCAGTTAATTCATAATATGAACTCAAAATTATGTTCATCTGAAAATTTAAGCGCTTAATTGGAAAGAAGGGAAGCACCAAAAATGTCCCAATAAATCTGACATTATTTAGGCTGAATACATGACTGGAATAAGGGCCAGAGCATAAAAAAATAATGATATTGAAGTTACTGTTTTTTCCTGACCACAAAACAGAACACATCTTTTTAATAATATCTAAGACAAATTATTATTAACTTCAAAGCTAATCTATCAATTAGGGGTATTTTTTGAGCTCTTACTGAGTGCCGAGTACTGTACTAGGCTCTTGGGAGAGTATAATACGGTAGAGTTGGTAGACTCATCTCCTGCCCTCAAAGATCTTACAGTCTAGAGGGAGGAGCAGACATTGAATAATTCTATTTTAGTTTACAGATAGCGGAAATGAGAGGGTGGATATGTACATAAGTGCTGCAGGGGTGGATGAATATCAAGAGCTTAAAGGATACAGATCCAAGTGCACAGGCAATGCAGAAGGGAGAGGGAGTAGGGGAAATGAGAAGTGACACAGGAGGCCAGCATAGGACTTTAAGGAGAGAAGAGATGCTAGCTGAGCAATGCTTCAAGAAGATGATCCATGCAGCACTGTATAGTATAAGGAGATTGAAGCAGGGAGAGACGAGAGGCTAGGATCGAGCAAGGAGGCTTCCTCGGGGAGCTCATTCAATCACATGGTTTTAGCTTCCAAATCTATGTGGATGATTCCCAAATCCCTCTCTCCAGTCCTGATCTGCAATTCCACACCTCTTTTTGCTTGCAAAACATCTCCACTTGGATGTCTTATCAGCAAGTGAAATTCAACGTATCCAAAATTGAATTCCTATTCTTTCCCATCTCAGTCAACACCACCACCATTCTCCCTGTCTCAGAAGCCCACCATCTTGGTATCATCCTCGATTCTGTTGCCCTCTCCCAGTGCAACATAATATACATTAAAAAGTCCTGGATATAGCCTATATCCGCAAGTTTTCCAAATTCCCAATAGTGGGGAAAAAAGTAGGACACCACCAGTAACAGCCATCATCTTTGTTACTGATCTGACAATGAGGTCCCTTGCTGCCAGAATCCTATTTTCATCTCCTATGAATCTTCCATTGATTCAGACCTCTTCCTTCCTTCCCAAGGGGTTAATGGAGCAGACACAAGACTACATGGTGCCAGGCACCTCCCACACATGTACATCCAACCTAACCTCCAATCCATGTCCCTCCTACACAATGTCTACACATGCCCAAAGATATCACAACATAGTACGACTTGAGCTGTATTTCTGTGGCATGGCTGTGCTACTGCATGAAATATACACATATTTATGATGCTTCTCCCCTGTTCTCTCCTCCTCCCTTCAGGCCCGTATTTCCTCCTGCCTTCAGGATGTCTCCACCTGGATGTCTGCCTGCCACCTAAAACTCAACATGTCCAAAACTAAGCTCCTTATCTTCCATCCCAAACCCTGTCCTCTTCCTGACTTCCCCGTCACTGTGGACGGCACGACCATCCTTCCCGTCTCACAAGCCCGCAACCTAGGTGTCATTCTTATATATACTATATACCTTATCTCACCTTGGCTTCACGGACTCCGTCCTCTCCTGGTTCTCCTCTTACCTCTCTGGCCGGTCATTCTCGGTCTCCTTCACTGGAGCCTCCTCCCCCTCCCATCCTTTAACTGTTGGAGTTCCTCAAGGGTCAGTTCTTGGCCCTCTTCTGTTCTCCATTTTCACCCACTCCCTCGGTGAACTCATTCGCTCTCATGGCTTTGACTACCATCTCTACGCAGATGACACGCAGATCTACATCTCCACCCCGTCCTCTCCCCCTCCCTTCAGGCTCGCATCTCCTCCTGCCTCCGGGACGTCTCCACCTGGATGTCGGCCCGCCACCTAAAACTCAACATGAGCAAGACTGAGCTCCTCATCTTCCCTCCCAAACCCGGTCCTCTCCCAGACTTCTCTATCACCGTGGATGGCACGACCATCCTTCCCGTCTCTCAGGCCCGCAATCTCGGTGTCATCCTTGACTCGTCTCTCTCGTTCACCCCACACATCCTATCCGTTACCAAGACCTGCTGGTTTCACCTCTACAATATCGCCAAGATCCGCCCTTTCCTCTCCACCCAAACGACTACCTTACTGCTACGGGCTCTCGTTATATCCCGGCTAGACTACTGTGTCAGCCTTCTCTCTGACCTCCCTTCCTCCTCTCTCGCCCCGCTCCGGTCTATTCTTCACTCCGCTTCCCGGCTCATCTTCCTGCAGAAACGATCTGGGCATGTCACTCCCCTTCTTAAACAACTCCAGTGGTTGCCTATCAACCTCCGCTCCAAACAAAAACTCCTCACTCTAGGCTTCAAGGCTCTACATCACCTTGCCCCTTCCTACCTCTCCTCCCTTCTCTCTTTCTACCACCCACCCCGCACGCTCCGCTCCTCTGCCGCCCACCTCCTACTGTCCCTCGGTCTCGCCTATCCCACCGTCGACCCCTGGGCCACGTCCTCCCGCGGTCCTGGAACGCCCTCCCTCCTCACCTCCGCCAAACTGATTTTCTTCCCCTCTTCAAAACCCTACTTAAAACTCACCTCCTCCAAGAGGCCTTCCCAGACTGAGCTCCCTTCTCCCTCTACTCCCTCTACCACCCCCCTTCACCTCTCCGCAGCTAAACCCTCTTTTCCCCCTTTCCCTCTGCTCCTCCACCTCTCCCTTCCCCTCCCCACAGCACTGTACTCGTCCGCTCAACTGTATATATTTCCATTACCCTATTTATTTTGTTAATGAATTGTACATCGCCTTGATTCTATTTAGTTGCCATTGTTTTTACGAGATGTTCTTCCCCTTGACTCTATTTATTGCCATTGTTCTTGTCTGTCCATCTCCCCCGATTAGACTGTAAGCCCATCAAACGGCAGGGACTGTCTCTATCTGTTGCCGACTTGTTCATCCCAAGCGCTTAGTACAGTGCTCTGCACATACTAAGCGCTCAGTAAATACTATTGAATGAATTCTTGACTCTGCTTTCTCATTCACCCCACACATCCAATCCGTCACCAAAACCTGCCGGTCTCACCTGTACAATATCGCCAAGATCCACCCTTTCTTCTCCATCCAAACTGCTACCTCGCTCTTACAGGCTCTCATGATATCCCAACTGGATTATTGTGTCAGCCTCCTCTCTGATCTCCCTTCCTCCTGTCTCTCCCCACTTCAGTCTATTCTTCATTCCACTGCCCGGATCATCTTCCTACAGAAATGCTCTGGGCATGTCCCCTCCTCAAAAACCTCCATTGGTTGCCTATCAACCTTCGCATGAAACAAAAACTCCTCACTCTTGGCTTCAAAGCTCTCCATCACCTTGCTCCCTCCTACCTCACCTCCCTTCTCTCTTTCTACAGCCCACCCCATATACTCTGCTCCTCTGCTGCTCACCTCCTCACTGTCCCCCATTCACACCTATCCCGCCGTCGACCTCTGGCCCACATCCTACCACTGTCCTGGAATGCCCTCCCTCCTCATCTCCACCAAACTAACTCTCTTCCCCTCTTCAAAGCCCTACTTAGAGTTTACCTCGTCCAAGAGGCCTTCCCAGACTGAGCTACCTCTTTTCCCTCTGCTCCCTCTGCTCCCCCTCCACCCTCTCCTCCTCCCCCTTCCCCCCTTCACCTCCCCTCAGCTAAGCCCCTTTTCCCTCTGCTCCTCCTCCCCCTTCCCCTCCCCGCAGCACTGTGCTCATTTGTACATATTATTTATTACTCTATTTATTTTGTTAATGAGGTGTACTTCCCCTTGATTCTATTTATCGTGATAATGTTGTCTTGTTTTTGTTTCGTTCTGTTTTGCTCTGCCGTCTGTCTCCCCCAATTAGACTGTGAACCCATCATTGGGCAGGGATTGTCTATCTGTTGCTGAATTGTACATTCCAAGTGCTTAGTACAGTGCTCTGCACATAGTAAGCACTCAATAAATACTATTGAATGAACATATATAGTTGAAAGCACAAGAAAGCCATGCTTTAATTCATAATGGATCACCTGGGATCAGGTGGCATATTTGCCCTGCCTTGGTCTGAATAAAACCATAAAACCCATTATAATAAAATAGATACTTTATTATAAACTGTCAGACAGATTTTGAGAATTCTAGTTTATCATGCAGAAAGAGGGTTTGAGGTGGGAAGCTGAAGAGATCCGTTTGGGATATGTTAAATTTGAGGTGTTGGTGGGACATAGGGCCGCTTCAATTTCATCCCTAAATCTGTTACATATAATCGATTCTACAATATTTTTCCTAACTTATTACTTCATTCCTAAATCAAGATTAAAGCTATCTTTTGATTTTTTGGTTCTGACACCTCCTTGACTGCCAGACACAAATTACCACTCTCACACATAGCTCTTCAAGATGCATTATTTAAAATGTGTTTCCAAATGCAATTTTTACGGTGCATTTCTATACAAGCCAGAGAATTTCCCAATAAGATAATTTACTATAAAGATGGCATGAACCAAGATGTGCCACAAACCATGAAATGCAACCTCAAATGCAACAGAATTCTTAGAATCCATTCTGACACTTGTCTGCTGTGTGACCGAGGGCAAGTAACTTGACTTCTTTGGGCCTATTACCTCATCTGTAGAATGGGGATAAGACCGAGAGCTCCATGTGGGAAATGGAGTGTGTCCAATGTGCTTAGCTTTATCTACCCCAACACTTAGTAAAGTACCCTGGAAAATATAAGCGCTTAACAAATACCATAAAAAAAGAGTTGAAATGACTGTAAGGAGGAGTTTATCATTACTGATGATACACAGTTCAAACTTTGGTGGGTGATTGTTGACATAAGCAGCCAAATTTCTCATTAAGTCAGGACTTCTCCAGTGATATCCATTTGGGAAGACTGATGGATGGTCATCAACTCAGGATTAATGAGGGTAAAACATGAGAGCTTTGAATACTAAATGGACTATTCTGATAATGCCAGAGGTCCTTAATGTTAATAAATGGCAAGGTATCTAATGCGGGCCCCTTTATGTTTTTAGAGTGCCTCACCTCAACAGCAATTTCACATCAACAGAATCAATTAATCAATCACTGCTATTTATTGAACGCTTTCCATGTGCAGTGGACTGTACAAAGCACTTGGGAGAGTACAATATAAGAAGGCACAGTCCCTGCCCACAAGGAATTTGAAGACTGGGGGTAGGAGGCAGCCATTAAAATAATTTCAAATAAGTTTCTGTATGAGAGTGCTGAGGGAGTGGGGTGAAAATTAAAGAGTGTAAGGGGTAGAGACCCAAGTGCATTGATGATGTGGAAGGAAGGGTAGTTATGGGAAGTGAGGGCTTAGACAGGAAAGGCCTCTTGCAGGAGATGTGATTTTAGGAGGGTTATGAACGTGGTCTATTATATAGGAAGGGGGGAGGGAGTTCCAGGGCCACTGGTGTATGTGAGCAAGGGGTCGGCGGAGGGTAGATGAGATCAAGGTACAGGGAGTAAGTAGGTTGGCATTAGAGGAGCAGAGAGTGTGGGCTGGGTTGTAGTAGGAGATCATTGAAATAAGATAGGAGAGAGTAAGATTATTTGAGTGCCTTAAATCTGTGTGACCTGGGGTAAAGGGGTAAAGAATGTGGACCTGGGAATCAAAGGACCTGGGTGTAATCCCAGCTCGGCCACTTGCCTGCTGTGTAACCTTGGGCAAGTAACTTAACTACTTGGTGCCTCAGTTACTTCATCTGTGGATTTGGCAAGAAGGAGGTCGTTGGTGACCTTAGAGAGGGCATTTTCAGCAGAGTGAAGGGGGAGGAAGCCAGACTGCAAGGTTTCAAGGAGAGCAAGTGGAGGCAAGTGGGTGTAAACAACTTGCTCCAGGAGTTTGGAGAGGAATAGTAAGAGGGAGATGTGGCAATAACTGGAGGGATCCATGGGTCAAGAGAGGGTTTTTTCTAGGATAGGAGATACATGAGGATGTTTGAAAGCAGTGGGGAAAGAGCCATTGGAGACTGAGCAGTTGAGGATGGTGGTCAGGGAGGGAAGAAGGGAGGAGGCAAGGATTTTAATGAGGGGCAAAGGAATGGGGAAGATTTAAGAAGAGGAAAGAGACCTCCTTTTGCCACACTGCTGAGAAGTATGAAAGAATCGAGGAAGGGGGAGGCAGAAGGGGGCCTGGGGTGGGGCAGCGTGGCTCAGTGGAAAGAGCCCGAGCTTGGGAGTCAGAGGTCATGGGTTCATATCCCGACTCTGCCCCTTGTCAGTTGTGTGACTGTGGGCAAGTCAGTGCCTCAGTTCCCTCATCTGTAAAATGGGGATGAAGACTGTGAGCCTCACGTGGGACAACCTCATTCCCCTGTATCTACCCCAGCGCTTAGAACAGTGCTCTGCATATAGTAAGCGCTTAACAAATGCCAACATTATTATTTTAGGGAGCTCACTCCTGATGGTTTCATTTATTTCAACAAATTAGGTGGCAAGGTTATTAGGGGTGAAATGGGGAGTCAGAGGGATGGGAACTTGAGGAGGAAGTTAAAAGTCTGAAACAGCTGGTGTGGACAATGTGTCAGTAAGGATAGAAAAATATTGTTGACAGGCAGAGTTAGGGTAGGTGAGGATGATATTGAGATTGACTAGGTCTGAATTTCTGCGAGCAGCAAAGTGCAGCTTAAGAAGAAGAGTGGAGGAAGCATACAATGGAGGTCATCCAGGGCTGCTGCTTGGTGGTATGGACAAGGGAGAAAGGGAGTTGAGTTCAGTAGAGAGGGTGGAGTTGAGTGTGTGTATTTATGCTTCAAAAGCATAGTTTGGGTTTGGAGAACAAATGAGGCATAATGACTGGAAAATTGGAGGGGGTTGAGATATTGGAGAACTCCGTAGGGGAATGGGGCAACTTTGCCAGGGGATAGGTGAGGAGGATGAAGTCAGAGAATGGAATTTCAGAGTTGGTGAGGGTAGAGATTGTAAGGTGACTGGAAATGATGATATCGAGCATGTTTCCAAGTTGGTGAGAGGGTGAGGTGGGATTGAGCCAGACATTTGGTAATAGGATTGTAGAAGGCAAAGTCTTTATGGGCAAACACTGTGGCTGCATGTCTATGTGCCACCCAGCTGCATTTGCCATGAACTGATTATTGTTCAGGCTGAGAGATAGAACATCCACTACATACAATAAATCAATAAAAGTCTGAGCTGCCAAACTTTGATTCTAAAATTTTGGTTCAGTCTACCCAATAAGGTAGGCAAGGGTAAGGAAACTGACTTCATATACAAGAGCTAAGGTTCCAAATCTACCTTGGTTCTATGCTGAGCTCCATCTCTTCCTACTGTGATCTTTCTAGACTGTAACTTCCTTGTGGGCTGGGAACATGTCTGCCAACTCTGTTCTACTGTAGTCTCCCAAACAATTTGTAGAGTGCTCTGCACACAGTAAGGGCTCAATAAAAACCATGGACTAATTGACTGACTGGATAAACACCATCTTTTCTTCCTGGGAAAGGTTGCAGTAAAATGACCACATACCTACCTCCTAAAGTTGTCATGGAGTATAACAAAATAAGTTTGCCAAGCGTTTTGCATTCTATGAGGAAAGATACTGAGTGAAGAAAAAAATGTATTATTATTGGAATAAACTAGCATTTTTCAAATACTCCATGCTCATTAGAAGAACTCTATTCTCTAATTATATTTGACAGCTCAATTTTTTATTCCTAAATTAGGCCCCCCAAAAAGTAAAGCACAAAGATACTTTACTACTCTACCAATTATCTAACTGCAGTGGATTCAATCTGGCATATACAATTTTCAAGCATTGCAGTTTGCAAACGAACATAAACCTGGTTTTTCTGTATATTGCTTGGGAGAAGTATATCTTGGGCAACAAAATATGTATTAGAACTCATAGCTAGTTGAATTCTTATGCTACACATATAGCATAATCAACCTTATGTTGCTTAAGACAGCCCCAACAGACATTCTCTAAATGTAGATCTGGGACTAAAACCCAGGTATCCTCATTCCCAGACCCATGGTCTTTCCACTGGTTCAACAGCAGGGCTAGGTTTATGTATTATGTACTTTCTAGGTCCTCTTAAGGAAAGTCTTCTCCAACTCCTTCTCTCAGCAAGCCCATTAGGAATTCAGATTTGGAAAATAACCTAATGTTAAGGAAATTCAATACTAAATGGAGAATTTACTCTATTTACTATATACACACGTGTGTGTGTGTGTGTGTGTGTGTGTGTGTGTGTGAATGTATATATTACAGAAGGAATTTGAAAGTTCATTATCTAACAGTTTTGTTAAAAAGGAGTCCTTGAACTAATGTTGGTATTTGTTAAGTGCTTACTATGGGCAGAGCACTGTTCTAAGCACTGGGGTAGACACAGGGTAACCAGGTTGTCCCACGTGAGACTCACAGTTAAACCCCATTTTACAGATGAGGGAACTGAGGCACAGATAAGTTAAGTGACTTGCCCACAGTCACACAGCTGACAAGTGGCAAAGTCGGGATTCGAACCCATGAACTCTGACTCCCAAGCCCAGGCTCTTTCCATTGAGCCACGCTGTTTTATATTCTGTATCATTTTCCTGATTCACTATTTACCTAAGAAATTAGCACATGGTGAAATTTAATTGATACAAAAATTGAAAGGGTATAAGGATAACATGGAAAGTTCCACGTACATTCATAAATTACTTTAAAATTTCAACAAATCGCAATGAAAAATGACATCTAAAAGCAATTAAATATATTAACTTTGCTACTGAATGGAGATATTAGAAGCCTAACCATGGAACACGCTGTTCTATATTAAGTATACGTACTTAATAGCTTGCCATGATCTGAAATCATTTTATTCAATGATGGAAAAAAATGACTTTTACACTGAAACCAAATCAACACATATGAACAAGTTTTTAAGCTTTGATTCACAAAAGCTAACTAACCCTAAATACACTTACAAGGGTGAGTGTATTCCTGTATTCTCTATCTTGTGTTCCTCTATTCCTCTACTTTTTTACTCTTTTGCCCTTCTGGACTATGACCACTGTTTTGGCATACTAATCTAGACTGTAAACTTGTTGTGGCCAGGGAATGTGTCTGTTTATTGTTATATTGTACTCTCCCAATCACTTAGTACAGTATTTTGCACACAGTAAGCACTCAATAAATACAATTGAATGAATGAATACAAGCAATAATAAAAACAAGAACTTGACTGTAGCTGCCAAAGTCCTTCAACTCAGAACTCACTGTCTGAATAAATCTCAAGGCACACAGTGTCCTAAAGGAGCAGCAATAGAAGAATCAAATGAATTGATCTGGAGAAAGAAAAGGAAAAGTCAGACCAGTTCCATTCTGGAAAAATTTTAATTCACTGTTAACCCTACAAACTTAAACGTCCACAAGATGTGACCACACTTCTAACCAGAATGGTGGTGTGAGCTTTCTTGGCAGTAGACCTATCACCCAAACACTAGTGTTCTTTCTACAAAAGATTCATTCATTCAGTTGTATTTACTGAGCTCTTACTGTGTGCAAAACACTGCACTAAGTGCTGGAAAATACAATACAGCAATAAAGAGAGACAATCCCTGCCCACAACGGGCTTACACTCTAGATGGGGTCGGGGGGTGGGGGTGAAAACAGACATCAAAACAAGTAAACAGGCATCAATATTAATAAGTAGAATTATAGATATATAAATATATACATGAGTACTATGGCGGGGGAAGGGGGAAAAAGCAAAGGAAAAGAGTCGAGGTGATGCAGAAGGGAGGGGGAGCTGAAGAAAAGGGGCCTTAATCTGGGAAGACCTCTTGGAGGAGGTGCGCCTTCAGTAGGGCTTTTAAGGGGGGAAGAGTGATTGTTTGGTGGATTTGGGGAGGGAGGGCATTTCAGGACAGAGGCAGGACACGGGCCAGGGGTCGGTGGTGAGATAGGCGAGATCGAGGTACAGTGAGAAGGTTAGCACCAGAGGAGCACACTGTGAGGGCTGGGATACAGAAGGAGAGAAGGGAGGTGAGGTAAGAACGGGCAAGGTGATGAAGAGTTTTAAAGCCAATAGTGAGGAGTTTTGGTTTGATACGGAGGTTGATAGGCAATCAATCTTGTTCAGTGACATGGATGTAGAGACTCAAGCTTTACTTAATTCTAAAATGGGCCCAATGTGGCCTAAGTGGAGGTCCAGGAATGCAAGGTAAGTAACATTCCCTGGACATTTCTATGATCTGTTCAGTGGATATCACTAAGCTCTGCAAAAATCCATGGATTTCAAGGCCATCTAAATTCAGGGCTACAGCTATCTTTCATCAACTTAGAAATTAGCTTGAACATTTTTATTTTAAAATCAAGATCCGCACTAGTAGGAATGAACTACTTCTGCAGCTGTATGTCCTAACTAATCTCCAGGTTTCAAAAGTTGTCTAAATTTTCAAATATTTATTTTAAGTATATGGGGATTTAACCATTGTAACACACTAGTTATTGATTTAATTTATGAACCTTTTTTACTTTATTCTCATAGATGATTAATTTCTCATGTAATTTTAGGAGTATCATGCAAGAACTTGAACAGCAAAGCACTCAGCCTATATACCTGCCATTTCTTCAACTAGCTGATACAAATATGCCTTTGAAAGATGAAAGAATTAAGACAGAAGAATTCCAGGTGAACAGTGAGAAAAGAGAAGTTTCACGATGGTCTGGACATGCTCTCTGTATTACAGAGATCCAGTGCTGGATAAGTTCTTCATGAAGTGCTGGATAAGTTCTTCAGAGCTGTACAAAAAATGGCAAACCCATGTAAGATAAATGCTTTAAGCAAAGAGGCCAACTCAACTTGCCTCTATCAGCCAATGTCGCTATAGACAGGAAGGCAAAAAAATGCTACGTTACATAATACTGGATAAAGTACAAAGAAATCTGAATAATACGGTATGGGTTGGTATGCCAACTCTATGTGGATATCTTAAGGGCAGTCAGCCTCTTCTAAGCTCAAATTTTCTCCAGGGGATATTAAGTAAAATGAAATGCTATTCATGATTTCATTGTGTTTGTTGCTAGACTAAAGAGATGCAGCAGGGACATCTGCTGTTGCAGAGGAATGAACTTTGGGGGAAAAAAATTCAAATGTCTAGTAAAGATGCTTCCATTAGGACTACTTCCAAGATGGGAAACAAAGGAAACAGGTGGAGTCAAAAGAAATAGAAAGGCCTAGTAGAAAGAGCACGGATGGACAGTACTGTATTGTATTCATTGAATACAATTGATTGATTGCAGCAATAAATAAAGAAGAAAAATATAGGATATTTAAGAAAAACAGTAGATGTAAATTTGCTTGAAAATTGGATGCATGTTTTTATTAATATCCTTATTGATTTTCCAAGTACAGTCACTTTACAGTTTATCTTTTATACCCAGGGAAGGAGAACAGTACTTGTAAAACCTCAGAAACTGAATCTGCTTTTCTCATGCTCCACACTTGTGACAATTAGTTGTTGGTCCAGATTCCAGTCTCTTCCTCACTTCTTTTACATTTGCTTTGGTTTTGAAGTGGGAAAGACAAATTAATGATATCTTTCTCATGCTGCTATGTAACTATCTTCCACTTAGAGGAAGAGGATGAGACTGGAAAAATTATGACTTTATGCACATTAGGTTACTAGGGATCTGATTCTAAGTTTTAAGGATACATGGAGAAATCCCTTCAGGTCTGGGGTAAAGAACCGGTTTTTCCCCAGCCCCACGTAGCCAAACTATACATTAGTAATCATCACCTCTTTTAACTGTTGTATCCTGCCCCAGCTACTAAAGCTAGAAGGCTATCCTTTGGTGTAGTTGAGGACAAAATGGCTCCTAAAACCCTTACTTAGTGGTTCCTAGCTTCCAACACCCTCTCTTTGTTGTTGATGGTTGGCATTTATTGAGCACTGATAGTGTGTTTTCTACTTCCACCATGAATGAATTCTGATTCATTCTTATAAGAAAAATCAAAGCCCTGGTATTAGCGGTGCCGTATCAGCTGTAGGTAGCTCAAGCATGCTCAGTTCGATGGACCCTGTGCTCTTATGGAATGTTTACCACATAATCAGTAGAAAATTCCATTTTCAAAATACAAGACTTCTTAATCCATTAGTCTTAGAGATAGGTCCAGAGCTTTGGATTTAACAGTCACATGAACTAAAGAATCACAGTATACAAGTATGCAGCTAGATTAATCGTTAGATCTTAAGCCAGTATTGCAAGTCACCCTGCTTTTGGGACCTTTATTATGGCTCAGTTGTGTAGTTTTAACATTACCACCACATCCGGAAACAGTCCTTTCTGAATTTTTTCACCATTTAGGAAAGGAATACAAAACGTTATCTTATAAATGAGATTTTTCTCTTAGGAGGAATAACGTTTCTTGATAAATTAATCACCTCTCCTAGTACTCTGTGACATAAATGAAATGTGAATATAGATAGAACCATACATACAAAAACTAAATACATTTTCCAGCCTTCCTTAAAAGGCTGAAATCATGGTTACTCCAATTCCTAAATCAAAGCCTTTGGTAAGTTTAAAATCAAGCAGTTTAGCTCACAGTCAAATCCAATAACTCAGGGGAAAGAATCAATGGAAAGCACTTCAAAATGTAACCTTGGAATCCCAGCAAATACTTTAACAGAATTATGTTCATTTGCCTCATTCCTAGATTCTTAAATTGGAATTTAAGTAGGAAGGGGAAAAAAAAATCACATAGGGAAGAATCAGGATTCTGCAGCAAATGGACTCTGCAGAACTCCATTCAAGCTACAGCCCTGCAATCTAATGGGAGGGATATCTCTGAAAAAACTCAAACCAAATGGAATTTTGCAGCTTAAGACTCTTAAAGACTAAGAACATCTACCAAAACAAAGTATTTTTCACCACGAGTCTTATTCATCTACAACACAACTGGGAAGCTGTACTAGTGAGCGGCACTTATTGAAATCTAAGTTGTTCAACAAAATTAAATAAAATTTGAATATCTAATTCTGACCTTAATCAATCTGATTTGGACTCTAAATGCCAGTTTGGCTCTAGCTACTGAAGACTAAGCAGCTTAATTCCAAAAAGGTAGAATGAAAGAAAATAAAAAATACTATTACCGGGTCCAGCAAATGGTCCATCTAGCCCAGTATTCTGTTTTCTGGATCAACCAATCAATTGTATTTGGAGGAGATGTGATTTTAATATGGCTTTGAAGGTGGGGATAATATGATGGCCATTCTCTTTTACATATCGCCTAATGGTTAGAGATGTTCCCTCTGTATTCATCTTTCTCCTTTACATCTCTAAGTACCTATTAGAGATGTAGACTACCTTTTGGAGATGTAGACTGTGTCCAACCTGATTTGCTTGTATCCACCCCAGCACTTAGTACAGTGCTTGGCACATAGTAAGCACATAACAAATACCATAATTTATTTACTTCCAGTATCCCATTATTAAGTCCTTGTCCATTAATTTATTTTACTAACCACCCCACCCTCACCCAAAATACATTCCCCACACACCCCCCATGGTCTATAAGAGATATTAAATTGTTGGGAAGAGGATAGTAAAATTCCACTGAAATTAACTATTTTTATTACTTCCAAGTGCTAGAGCTCTCCAGGGATTAGGATCTGGGGCCTGATCCAACCCAGTTCAAGTCCAAAAGTCTTGGTGAAATTTGGGATCTGGTCCCCCAAATCCAGATTTAGCAGCCACTAGACTGCCATAGCTGACTTCCTAATGGGGCAGCACAGAGTGACTCATAGGCTGCAGTCTGTTGCTCTGCTCACTCTTGGAGGCCTTGCTCATCTAAGTTATTCAAAACCCCAAAAACACTATTCCCTCCATGCCACTGAAAGAATGATAAACCTCTCCCTTTTGGCAAATGCAAGGCCAGGATACACCCAGGATACACTGAGTGATTGCTATTTGAAGTAAATGCAACCTGAATAAGTTTGAATGGTTAATTATAAGGACACCTGGAGGAGGCACTCCAAATCCATTCTGCACACTGGCGAGTGGATTTACTTCGGCACCAGCCCCGAAGAGGGAAAAGAACTGGCAAATGGTTGGAATGAGGAGAGAAAAGATATAAAGCTCATCTCCTTCAACCATCAATGTCATCCTTTAAAGTGGTCTTTCCTGCTACTCAGCTGTCTTCAATTGACACATCTATAGTTGCCTGTCTAGATCACTTGGTTGTCTTCTACAAATCCCATCTGTTTTTCCTTCCACCTTACCCAGTGAGGCATATAATTCCAAATACTTACAAGGCACAGCATGGCGATAAAGGTTATCTCTTATGGTCTGCTGCAGTTCATGATCGGGGGATCCTTTCTGAAACCGCTGATTGAGAAAGTGTCTCAGATCTTTGTTCAATCTACTTCCTGCAAATAAAACAGACTTTTTTAGATCATATCCAAGATGAGTGCTTCAAAATAATTCCACCTCAATTATCACATAGTAATTTAATCTTTTGGTGTTGGTTTTTCTTCACAAATAAGCACAAGCTAGGCTTTTTTTTTTTTTTTACACCAAAAGATTTAGGGGATCTCAGTCAAAACCTAGATGTATGATGTAGGATCAGGAGGTTGGGAGAGTGAGTGTCCCCCATAATACTGAACCCCCAAACCAGGAGCTAGACAGCTCCGCATAGCATTTTGGTAGTGAAAGTAGTAAGTGGGTTGGCTGCTTAAAAAACTCTCTACATTTACATTGTTGACATTTACTGCACATCTACTCTGCATTATTTTGTCTCCTATTAACAGAGCTACATTTTCATTCATTCCTGCCATTAACCTCCTTTGTCCCATAAAAATATGCATTCTTTCCATCTCCACTTCCATAAGAAATAATCCCTAGATAACTCCCTATTTTATTTGACTGGCCATTGGTTCCTTCTGCTGCTCTTAAAACAGCTTGCAATTTCTCACTTCATTTGTTCAATTCAGCGAATAGAGAAGAAGCAGATGTCATAAGAAGGCAGTCTACTGTTACTACATCTGGGGAGCACAATAAGAATAGCAGGCATATAACTATTACAATCCAACTAAAAATTGATTACTCAAAATTTTGTCTATTGAAAAAATAGTACTATCAGCTGCGTTCATCCATCACTTAAGGCTGCTGATATATCCAAAGGAAAATGATCCCGACTGTGATAGTAAAGACTGGCAAAGATTGGTTAGATAAAATTTACAGACAAGAAAATAGAGAATGTGAGCCCCATGAGGGACAGGGACTATGCCCAACCTGATTAACTTGTACCTACTCTAGTGCTTAGAATAGTGATTGATACATAGTAAGTGCTTAACAAATACCATAAAAAAAAGAGACACATGGATTCTTACAAAGCCAAGAGGCTAACATGGCCCATGTTTTGAGGTCCTACCATTAATCTTCTTTCTCAGATGTAGAGCATACAGAGTCCAACCTATGTAACAATAACAATAAAAATAATAATACTTGTGGTATTTGTTAAGCACTAACTCTGTGTCAAGCACAGTACTAAGCACTGGGGTAGGTACAAGATAATCAGGTCAGTCACAGGCCCTGTCTCACACAGGCTCACAGTCTGAGCAAAGACAATACACAGAAAGTGAGATTCTGATATAAGAATAGCTCATCCACGGAACTTTCACATATAAGCACTATATCAATACAGACAGGCGATAGTGATAGGCTCATCCCATGGGTTTTGCAAAAGTGAAGAATGAAGCAGTGGAAGGATATGGCCTTGAGTGAATTGGCCAATGGTTTGGATAAAAAATAAATAATGCTTACTTTTATTTAAGAGTGACTGAATCCACCCAACATCCATCAGTGTTCCAAAGGTTCTAGATGGGGGTTAGGGTAGCCATGTTTAGCCATTCTGGACATAGAGATGCAGGTAATGTCATACATGCTATGCCAAGAGCACAGTGTAATATGATGACATCATAGACACCATAAAATTTCACTCAATTCCAGAGTGAATCCCTCACAAACACACTTCCAACTTGTTCTGTATCCTTTGCCTTCTCCTCAGTTAGGTCTCGGAAGACAGATAATCTTGAAGTAGTTCTGAAATTCAGGTTGTGCTTCCTCTGTGAAGAAGCGTCTTTAACAGCTGGAACTGGCTAGAGCGAATATGTGAAATAGAAGCCAACATGATGCCAGCGAGGATAAAAGGCAAAAGAAATCTGGAACTTTTGTCTCAACCTCTGGCTCAGATTTCCCAAGGGTGGAAGGGTAGAAGAATCAGTCTGGACTGACCTGTGTTAGAGTCAGTTATTTGTTTATTTATTCGTATTAATGCCTGTCTCCTCTCTAGACTGTAAGCTCGTTATGGGCAGGGAATGTGTCTGTTTATTTTGAAGTTCTCTGTTAATATGATTGCATGAATGGATGGAGTCTTATACATGTAAGAAATTTTGAATCTCATGAAGCCAAGTTCACTCCAGTCCCAGATTGTATTCAGCCCAACAAGGCTGCCTCAACCACAGCTTACTCTAGTACTGACCCTAAAAAGTGCTAAAACAGACTGGAAACAGGCCTGGCTCAAATTTGAAGTGCATGTGGACTTGCATGCTGCCATCAACTTTTATTTCTCTATGCAGGCCTTCTGTATCACCAATCCCTGGCTCCTCAACTCACTGCTTCCTCTCTCCTTATTGCTTTCCTTCCTTTGTTCTGTTCCTTCCTAGGCTTCTACAGCTGAATTTGTTTAAAATGTCTTCTGAAGGATGAAGCTTAGTGAGTTCTATTTTGAGTTTTCTTTCTGTATATTCCCAGAGTTGCCCTTATATATAGACAAACATACCTCCCAAAACAATATTGGAGGAGAAAGGTAGAAATGAATAGATGTACACTGAGAGATTTACTTCTAACTTTCAAAATTTAGAAGAAAGCTTTCCTATTCAATTCCCTTGAATTACGTATATACTAGGGTAACCTGTATTCACAGGTCATGATTCCAAATGAGAATACCGCAGTGAAGATTTCTGATGCAAAGATGGAAAGTCTACATGGTCTAGGATCCAATATCAGAAAACAAGATGGTAAAAGGGCAGAGTTACCATTGCTGCCTGTTAAAATTTAGTCTGTGTTGCATGACATTTGAGAGAAAAAAACCCTTAACCTTACCGTTCGTGTAAAAGTACTGTAGTTTTGGCATCTCATCTAAAATTAATTGCCAATTACTCAGGGAATTTGTCTAAAAATCTTCTCCTAATTGTCAAGGGCAGTGATCCAGTGAAAGAATAAATTGCAAGAGTGATAATCTGTCATATTTTTCCAGCCTTCCAACTTCCCTAGAAATCTAAGTTTAAAATATATATATATATATATATATATATATATATATATGAATATATGTAAACACAAAGAACACCAAGTGGGAGAATGGAACCTTTTTTTAGTAAAAGTTCAGGTGTTGTTGTTTTTTAAAGTCAACTTTGGTTTCAGTAGATAACTCCAGGTTTTTCCATTATGTAACTCTCAAGTGGCTCCACAGTCTTCTATAAGGTAGTGCCTCCTTAATCTGCATCCATGAATCAATAAGTAGTATTTATGGAGTTCCTGTGGGAAGAGCATTATATTAAGCACTGGGGATAGGTAGAAGAGACACGATTCCTGCCCACAAAAATCTTACACTCTAGTGGAGAAGACAGCAGGGGTGAAATTAAAGTGAAATGGTTCAGAATGGGGTGTTGGTAAAAGAACAAAGTGTCATATCACCTGTTCTGGTTTGAATATTTTTAAAGAGGGTACTTTGTTGTTTTTTCCGGTGCCAAGTCAAGCTTCCTAGACCAAGGCCTGGGCTAGGATGCCTCTCACAGTCATGTATGCAAGGGAGAAGACTTGGCTCTGTTGCAGCACCAGCCTATGTCCAAGGCTGTGAAGCAGGTGCTGAACTGGGGTGCCAGGCAGCTCTTGGCTCCCACAGAAAGGAGGTATGGCACAGTGCAGGGACTACTCCTTGGGGAAATGCTGGTCCAACTCTTTCAGCTGCCAGGTTAAGGTAGAGTCTTAGGGAGGTCAGCAAAGAGGCTGATACAATAATCAAGGGGGGATAGGATAAGTGCTTGCATTAACATGGTAGCAGTTTGGACAGAGAGGAAGGAGATTTTGGTGATGTTGTGAAGGTAGAACTGACAGGATTTAGTGATGGCTTGAATATGTGGGTAGAACAAGAGAGGAGTCAAGGATAATGCCAAGGTTACGGGCTTGTTCATTCATCCATTCAATCATATTTATTGAGGGCTTACTGTGTGCAAAACACTGTACTAAGCACTTGGATAGTACAATTCAGCAACAAATAGTACAATTCAGCAACAAAGGAAGGGTGGTGATGTCATCAACAGTGATGGGAAAGTGAGCAGGAGGACAGGGTTTGGGTGGGAAGGTAAGAAGTTCAGTTTTAGCCATATTAAGTTTGAGGTGACAGAGGGACATCCAAGTAGAAATGTCTTGAAGGCAGGAGGAAGTGCGAGTCTGCAGAGAGGAAAAATATTAGGGTTGGAGACGTAGATTTGGGTGTCATCAGCATAGAGGTGATAGTTGAAGCCGTGTGAACGAATGAGTTTTCCAAGGGAGTGGGTGGAGATGGAGAAAAGAAGGGGACCCAGAACCTAACCTTGAGGGACATCCAAGCAGTGGGGAAGAAGCCATTGGAAAGTGAACAGTTGAAGATGGTAGTTAGGGAGGGAAGAAGGGAGGTGGCAAGTGTTACCCAGCCCCAGTTCCAGTATGAATCAATTTGTACTTTTAACTCCTAGGAAACAGCCACATAATGACTTACAGAAGGGAGGAAGATCTGCTTAGATAGTACAGTATTTAAATCAAAAGTGCAATGGCATTTTTTGAGTGCAAAAGTGCTGAGGTGATTAAAAAGTGCAAAGATGACAGAAGGATGTAACCTGGGAAAAAAACTAATCAGGAAAGGCTTCCTGGGAGAGATAGGATTTCAGGAGTCCTTTGAAACTGGGGAGAGGAGAACTGGCAGAAAGGGAGTTCCAGGCAAGAGGAAGGACATGAGGCCAGGAATGGAGGCAGGAGACTTGGGAATGAGGTACAGTGAGAAGGTGATCTTGGAAAAATGGAGAGTGTGACCTGGGTTTTAGTAAGAGAAATAAGTGGGCAGATAAGGAGTGAGCTGATGGAGTGCCTTAAAGCCAATGGATAAGTGTTTTTATATGCTACGGAGAGCAATAGGTAAACACTGAAAGCTTGTGAGGAAAGGAAAGTTGTGTACAGAATGATGATCCAAGCAGTGGAGTGAAGCATGGACTGGAGAGAGGTGAGGCTGGAGCCAGAAAGATCTGTGAGGAGACGGATACGGTAGTCTAGCTGGGATGTGGTAACTGTTTGGACCATTTAGATGGAGCAGGAAGGACAACTATAGGAAATGTGGCTGAAAAAAAAATCACAGGATTTAGCAGCAGCCTGAATGTGAAAATTGAAAGAAAGTGAGGAGTCAAGGATTATGCCAAGGTTGCAGAATTAGAAGTCAAGTGGATAATGGAGGGGAAAGTTAGACAGAAAACAGGATTTGGGAGAGAAGATGAGGAGTTCAATTTTTGACATATTGAGCTTGAGGTACCAACAGGATGTCTGTATGAAGATGGCTTACTGGAAAAAGGAAAAGTGAGATAGACAGAAGGAGATCTAAACTAGCGAGATAGATTTAACCTAGTGAGATAGATTAGGGAGCAGTGTGGCTCAGTGGAAAGAGCCTGGGCTTCGGAGTCAGAGGTCATGGGTTCGACTCCCGGCTCTGCCACTTGTCAGCTGTGTGACTGTGGGCAAGTCACTTCACTTCTCTGTGCCTCAGTTACCTCATCTGTAAAATGGGGATTAACTGTGAGCCTCAAATGGGACAACCCGATTACCAACATTATTATTATTATTAAATTTGAGAGTCTTCTGCACAGAACGATACCTGAAAGCACTGGAGTGGACGAGCTCCCCATGGGACTGAGTATAAAGTGAGAAGAATAGGGAACCTAGGACAGAGTCTTGAGAAACACCACAGTTACAGGGTGGAAGACACAATAGGGACTCGTGAAAAAGACTTCTTTAATGAGATGTTCTTCCCCTTGATTCTATTTATTGCCATTGTTCTTGTCTGTCTGTCTCCCCCGATTAGACTGTAAGTCCGTCAAAGGGCAGGGACTGTCTCTATCTGTTACCGATTTGTACATTCCAAGCATTTAGTACAGTGCTCTGCACATAGTAAGTGCTCAATAAATACTATTGAATGAATGAATGAACGAAAAAGACCTATTCTAGGATAGGAATGGTAGTAAGAAAAGAGGGCAATATTTAGATGGTACGGGGGATCTAAATATACTGAGATAATTTCACAGTACTTATCTTAATACCAAAAGGACACATATGTATATATAATGCATGCTATATACACATATATATGTATACACAGAGCATTCATTATATACATATGTCTATCTATGTGTATACACACAAGTGGTATATATATATCACTGTGTATATATTATTAACTGACGTTGAGTCGTTTCCTATTCATAGCGACTCCATGGATCTACTTTCTCCAGAACATCCTGTCCTCTGCCATAATCCACAACCTTTCTAATGGTTCTTCCATTATCGTTGTTATGGAATTTATCCATCTAGCTGCTGGTCTGCCTCTTCCACATTTTCCCTGGACTTTTCCTAGCCTTAGTGTCTTTTCCAGAGAATTAGTCATCCTGATTATGTATCCCAAATACACTAATCTGAGTCATTTGGCCTTCCAAGGACCACTTTGGTTTAATTCACTCCAAAATCCATTTGTTTGTTGCTCAGGCAATCCATGGTATTTGTAAAAGCCTTCGCCAACACCACATTTCAAAAGAATCGATGTGCTTTCTATCCTGTTTTTTTCACTGTCCAGCTTTTGGTTCCATACATCGTCACTGGAAACACCACAGAGTTGACATTTTTGTGGCGATTGTTAAATCAGCACATTTCATGACTTTTTCCAGGCTCTACATAGTAAGTCTTCTTAACATTAATCTTCAGTGTATTTCTTGGGTACTATTTCTTTTATTATTGATTATTGATCACAGGAGAGGAAAAATTGTCAACTATTTCAGTCTTCTCTCCATCCGGTACAAATGTGTTAAAACTTCCAGTTGTCATGATATATGTTTTCTTAACATTCAAATAAAAGTCCATCTTTTTGTTCTGTTTCTTAACTTTTAATAATAAGCCCTTCAAATCTTCTTCACTTTCTGCTGGTAGTGTTGTATCATCAGTATAACGAAGGTTGTTTATATTCATTCCTCTAATCTTTACTCCCCATTCATCTTCATCCAATCCTATACATATACATATATATATATACCACTTGTATATGTGTATATGTGTATACACACACACACACATACACAAACGCACCCCAGTCTCTGTAGCAAAGGAACATTTTCTTTTTTGTTTTGTTGTAATGTTCCATCAAATAATTGGTAGGTACTAAGACTTAATTATACTTTATTAAATGTTACTGAACGAGAAATCACCAAATCAATCATTCTTTGAATCATCCAATCCTAATGAATATGTTCCTTAATAAAGTCCACCTAAACAGTAGCAATTCTGAAATAACTAGAAAAAAATGATGCTCTTTAGATAATCCCAAATTCAGATGCTTTTTGCTTTAGTTCAGTTTTTCCTACATGTCAAAATATTAAATGTACTAAAATGGTTTGTATTATGAGATAATAATGCAAGCAAATTCGTGTTGGGTCAGCATCTCTGATTTATAAAGAATGTGAACATTATTGGGCTTTTCCTTCGACGTTTACTCTAAATCCATAAACAAATTATCCATTTAGCAATCACTCACAAAAAGGTGGAAGTATAATGTTTTTAAATCTGACTTTGGAAATATTTGATAAAAACAAATTCCACCATGTTATCGTTTTCACCACTTTATTCAAGAATTCCAATTCCAGATACTGTTCTGGAAGCTAAACGGAAGCCATTTTTATCAGTGCAGTCGAGCTCACACTAATGAGCTTTGAGCAGGGTAGTGAATCACTTCACAAAAGCTGGTTTCTCTCCTATAACACAGTAATTTGTTTCTTTCAATCTCTCTGCCCATAAAAGCTTGTGAATTAGTATTATAGACCTTGGTAATAATTAAACTTAAACAAATGAGGGTGAATGTCATTTATTATCCTTTTATTAGTAGGTGTGATATGAGCCACACCATTGCTACAAATGGAACTATATTGCTTTCTTGTCTTCAAATTTGAGAGCCTTATAGTATTAAATCTTTAGAGGTATCACAGTGAGTTTGGCTAGAGCTTTTGGTATGAATAGGGCATACTCTTCCTTTATGTGGATGTGCACTTTTCTCACTATCATGAATTAAACATATGTCTTATCATAATGTCATGTTCTGAAAATTCTACTACCAAACAAAAATAAATATTCACAAATGAGGTTGATATAAGGTCAAAATAGCAACAGCATGTTTTCAAACTGTGATAAATTATTTGCTCTAATGAAGAAATGAAACATGAGACTGTGTCTAGTAGCAAGATCTCTTCTTTTGTTCCATGCTTTTACTAAAATTAAAATTTAAGAACCCCCAATGCTAAATTTGGAAATAAATTATCCCCACATTTTTCAATCAATCAATGGTATTCATTGAGCATTTACTATGTTAAGAGCACTGTACTAAAAGCTTGGGAAAGTAAAATACGATTTGGTAGTTAGAATTCCTGCCCATGAGGAGCTTACAAACTACAAAAGGAGGCTAACATTAAAATAACTTACAGATAGGGGAAATAGGAATTTGTATATAAGTGCAACACAGAGGGGAGGGTAGGTTGGGGAAATGAGGGTTTGAAGGCTTACAGGGACATTGCTGGGTTACTTCCTATAGAAAATATGAATTTTAAGCAAGTGGGTAAGCAGAATAGAAACTTGTGTGATCTTACACGTCCTAAATGTTCCATGAAAAGGTGAGTTTCTTGTCTTTCACATTCCTATCATACTGGCATCAATTGTTGGACTGACAAAAACACGTCAAAGGCAGAAAACAAATAAATCTGCACATCACGTAGTTTTAAACAGGTGATAATCTCATCA
Organism: Ornithorhynchus anatinus; assembly: GCF_004115215.2. Taxonomy (NCBI): domain Eukaryota; kingdom Metazoa; phylum Chordata; class Mammalia; order Monotremata; family Ornithorhynchidae; genus Ornithorhynchus; species Ornithorhynchus anatinus. The sequence continues at coordinate 62,917,451 of NC_041749.1, read as the reverse complement.
GTTTAGCAAAGACCAGATTCATACCAGTAGTACAGAGATTGTATCTTTCTGCTTTTTAAAAAACAAATGATGAAAATCTACAATGGTGATAGAAAAGAGGAAGAATGTTTTAGAAATTGAAGTACAATGATGAAAGCAAAGATGTAATTGTTTACAGTTAATTGCTCACACAGATGGACATCCTAGCATAAAAACCTTTGGTCACATTTCAGGAAACCTTTTTTATTTCCTGTCCTCCTTGTCTGTTTTTTCTCTTCCAATGGTGTATCATTTTTTTCCAAATAAATTCCATCCTCCAGAAAAAAAAAATGAATTAAAAACTGAAAATGAAGTAGCTCAGCTCACCCTCTTTAATTGCTCATATCCACTTTGTCCATTATAACATCAGCTATGACCTTTATACTATATTTTTGCTGTTAAACCATGTTAGTAGAATAATATTTCAGAGTAGAAAAAGAAATGAATCAAAGAAGGAAATCATTAAGAAAATACACCCATGAGGGGAAAGTAATATTGCTTATGTGAACTTGCTTCCAGCAATAATAAATTTCCAGCCCTCCGACCATTCAGACAATTGAGAGCAGAAAAGAAACTTCTGCAGACAGTTCCTGGGTTTGAAACCTGGAAGACGGAAGGCTGAGCACTTTGAAAAGACAGTCCTAGAGTCACTCTTTGTTTGAGTCTAGCAGAGCTTCAGTCAGATAACCTTTTGGGCCCAGCAGAAGAGCCATCTGCAGGAGTAGATCAAGGGAATGAGGCTTAAGGGTGAAGTTTTCTGAGCTCAAAGTGGGAAGATTTCACTGATCCAACATGTTATACATGAGTTTACTTATCCATGAATTAATTAAGAGGTCTGAGTAGAAGCCTGTGTTTTACTCACTCTCCACCATCTCTCAACCTTCTGCCCCAAAGTCTTTTAAATGTTCAGCAAGTTGATAAATGTTTCTAAAACACGATTCTCTCAGTTCCCAACTCCATAATTTTTCTCAAGTAGTTATACATTGTCAAAGTCACCAGATGAGAAACATTTACAACTATAAGTTGCTTTCCATGAGTGCTGAATTGAGGCCAGCTACCTTTCTAAACTTCCATCTCCTCACTTGAATGGAGCTCCTGTTTAAATGGAATCCTAAGAGCATCTAGTAAGCTGGATGAGGCTCTCAGAGAACAAGTATGCTAATGCTCAGCTAGTCATTCAGGTGAATGGACCTTCTATATAGGCAGAACATCTTCAGGCAGGATTTAAACATTGTACTCTTGAGCCTCATGACATATATTCTGCAGACAATTAAGTGTTTAAATGTTTTTAATCTGTTTTTATACCAGTGCAATCTGGGATCCAATTGGCATTCTACAGCCTTGAACGTTTATAGTAATTACCGCAGCTGTTTCTGCCCCCTCTCCTCCTCCCCATCCATTTATTATCAGAGACTGGCATAGCTAAGTCCCAAACTGTCAAATCACATTCATGCAGCAATAGGTTGAGGCCAAAACACTATGGCCTCTGACCTACATTAGAAATCTCACACTATCGCATTTACACATTGGTATCTGATCACAATCTCTTCCTAAACCATAGAGCACAGACCAGTGGCAACCTTTCACTTGCCTAATAGATTTGAAGAGACAAGGACCATTTCCCATTAGTGGAGCAGCAACACAATTCCTCTCTCCTGCAAGATGTCTAAATTTGCCAAAGACTGAGTGAAAGGGGAATCTGAAGGATGCTCTCTCAATCACTACTGGCACGAACCCATAAGAATGTAAAGGCTTACAGGGCAGCTGTGAAATACAACCACTTGGCAGGTGTTCCAACTGAAAATAAGGGCAAAGTGCACACCTAGAAAAAAGACTGGCTAGTGACATTTTGCTTTTGCTGTGAAAAGGGTCTCATCAAATCTGAAGTCAGAGGAGATGGAACTGGGAGGCCAAGAATGAAAAGACTTCCATAACATAGGAAGACCACTACTATAAATATCCAAGAGCTTCCTTTCTCTGACCAGATTTTAAAACAGCAACCGGTGACTTAAAATTAACAGATTTAACTAAACCCCAGCCAAAGCAAAGGAAATGTTCTTGGAAAACACTAGTTATCAGGTAGCAACTCTCAAACAGAAATGCAATTATTTCCCTTTGCATCAGTCTTGTCTGAGCTCAGCAAATACACTCTACTTATTAGTGCTCTGTGAAAAATGCCCGTTTAACCCAATGTGTAATTAGCAAACATAGAAACAGGAAGCAGAAAGGCACTGGGATGATGACAAATTCAAACAAACCAACAGATAAACAAAGGCACAGAGCAACTAACCAGCTCATCATCACTGCCACCATCAGCTGTGAAAAGCTATATTCTGACAACAAACATTTATAAACTTTTCATATTAGTGTGCATACTGAAATCCTGTGGAGTGTTCTAGTAGATATCACATATTTTCACTATTATAATAAATCCACTGCTAGTCAAACTTATCCCTAAACAATAGCTCATTAGAGGAGCCAACAAATACAAGGTAGAGTGGGTTTCTCATTCAACTAGAGCATGTGCTCAAACAATATCATCAAATATTTCTAATCCCAGTAGCTGCTACACAAATGATAATATTTCTGAACTCTTTCATTTCATTCCATGCTAGTCTTCCAGCTGCTATTCAAAAGTGATTATAAATAATGGGGCTATAAAAGCCATTCAATAATTAGGACACTCACTGGCCATATGCCAGCCACAACAAAAGAGAATGATTTATGTAAGTCAAGTGTATCACATCTGCCAGCTCAGTTTCAACACTGATGGGACTTTAAGGTCATAACTCAACATCTTTCTTAGCAGATATTTGTCCTGAATAGGAGTCAGACACGCTGGCAAGCAAGAAAAAAAATCACTAAAACTTCCCCAGCCCCCCTCACCTCCTCCAGCAAGCAGAGTAAAACAAGTCTAGTACACCCTTTCACTCCTCCCTTTTAACACGCCCAAGAACACAGGATAAATTTTTAACTGGCTCCGTTCAAAGCTCTTGGCTTCTGTATTATCTGGGAGACAGCCCAAATAAACATCAAAACAGATTTCTGAGGGCCTAAAAACACAAAATCTGATCCCAAAAGCAAGAGGCTTTTTAAAGTCCTTATCCTAGTTGACTACTTTTCAAACCAAGATCTGCAGTGGTCAGCAATGCATAGCTAGCCGCCTTTGTGTGTGATTTTTTTCCCCTTGAAAACAGAACGCAGATAACCTTTTTAAATAAACATTTTAGACTCCTGACAAAAAATACATTGGAAAATCTTTCTGCTAAGATTAGGGAAGACATTTGTAGAATACACATATAAACATTCTTCGCACACACAAAAATAACTATCCACAAGATCGTGGTGGTGATTAGGCTGTAACTATAATTGAAGGATATCCTATCTGTATTATATATACTATTTACCTCAACTATTCTGCTCACAGTGGGGTGTTTTTTTTTTAAATCTCTAATAAGGATGTTCAATGAATAAAACAAAGAAGTAAAACAGGCTACATTTTCCATACACACATCTGCAAACTAATTGAGATCTGTGTACCATTCCTAATCACTGTATCAGATAGTACTCACATACCCATTTATACTAGCTGGGAACATATAGACTGGGAGCCCCATCTGGAACAGGGACTATGTCTTCCCTAATTTTCTTGTATCTATTCCAGCACTTAGCATGGAACTTGGCAGACAGTACACATTTAACAAATACCACTATTATTATTATTATTAGGGGAAGGTGTATAAGTGAAGAGCACCACAAACACATATGCCATTAGTGAAAAGATTACTTTCAATTTGCTGGATAGAAATATGCATATAGGGAGGCAGGCAGCATGGTCTAGGGGAGCACGGGCATGGAAGTCAGAGGGCCTAGGTCCTAATCCCAACTATGCCATCTGCCTGCTATGTTACCTTCTCTGTGTCACAGTTTCTTATCTGTAAAATGGGGATTCAATACCTGTTCTCCCTCCTATTTAGACTTAGAGCTCTATATGGGATGTGACTATATCTTCCCCAGTGCTTAATACCGTGCTTGGCACTTAGTGAGCACTTAAATACCACAATTATTATTATTATTATTATTTATATACCTTGCTTGGTGTGGGTCAAGCAATAAGAGTCAAGAACTCTCTTTATTTCTAGCTCCATCATCTTTGTCCCTGACAAATCATCATTACCCAAACAAGTATTTTAGTTTCTACAGGGTGTATAGGACAGGACTTGTCTATAAAATGAGTATAATTCCTAACTTCTTTCTTAAAGAAAGGCCATAATGATTAGTTTGAACATGGACTACCAGTAATAACACAACAAAAGCAAATTCAATCCTTAGAACACTGACCTCACTGTTCACTTTCTTTCACTATTAACTCCTCTAAATATTTTTTTTCAGGATTTCTGAATCCAGTATAATAATAAAAGTGAAGTTGCAACATCCTTTCAGCTAGTGCTTCCTCATTTAGCAGAATATATTTCCTACAGAACAAACTCCTAAAATAACATTTTAGAACCTGTGCCACAAGACACCAAATGAGCTAATAAGACCATATTTTCAAATTCCACGATTAAGCATTCAAATCACTGGCACACTCCAGATTAATACAAAGGGACCGAAGAAATTTGTCAGAGAAACAAGATACCATTCACTCCTCTATAGTGAATCTAACCTTAAAGCGAGTGGGATGAGAGTAAGCATCTGATTGAGGATTCGATTCCAAGTTTTCTAAGTTATTCTAAAAGAAAAAGCTGAGAACAGCTTTCCTGGTATACATATATTTTCAGGCAGCTCTTAACCTGTTGAGCGAAGATGTATAATTCAGAATTTAAATGATAATTCAACATGACTATAAGAAATATACTTGAGCTCCTCAATTTATAGCAAAGCCATATCTAGTCCAAAGTACTCAATGTATGCTGTCTCCTCCATTATTTTCTAGGAAGAAATTTTGGGGGAGTTTTTCATCCAAAAAATTGGAAGGAGAGAGAATGAGCATTAGTATTTTCAAGGGAAAAATTAGTATTTTAAAATTATCAATGTAGATAATGGTGGGGAGAGCACAAATATTGTTATAATCCATTTTCTTGATTAGAATCCAGGTCTATTTTACTCAATGTTAAACAGAGTTGGGTTTCCAGTTCTGGAATAATGACATTGCTAGGAAAAAAAAAATTAACACAATATAAAATTTCCCCTTTGAGTTGGAGGACTAACTTCTGTTTACTTCCATGGCTTTTATGATGTTTCAGCTACACTTTTCACATCCATACCAATTTTTGAGGAAAGTTGTCTATTACTTACATTTGGTTCAGGTATTCCTTTCTTTGAAGAACAAACATCAAACACATGGGAGGGGATGAACTAGGTTTTCAAATGTCTGTAACTGACAGCCAAAGAGCAAGGTGAGAAAAAGGACCTGCTGAGAGCACAAATGCAGGACACTTCAGGGTTGAAATGAAAATACCAAGGACAGGCCTGAATTCTTGAAGTGGAACGAGGTGCCAGCCCATTAGAAAGTTCAGGGACAACTAGTGAAGTTAAAAGAATAAAGGAACAGAAGGTCTCATGAAACTACTCACCACTGCAATGGAAGCTTCATTAATGGGATCATCATTTTGACGACTGATCTCTAACACCCAATCTGATCATTGAACAAGAAGTCTGCTACTCAGTGAATATACATTCTTGTTAAGCTTCAAATATTAAAATAATGCCAGCAACAGTTTCCAAAAGTTTCCAACATTCCATTGTGGAATACCTTCTTTTCAGCATATTTTTAAAGAATGGATCAAGCAAGAAGCAGCCAAAGTTTTAGTTGCATATCTCTTCAGATAATAATCACTGGCATATATTAAGTGCTTACTATGTGCAGAGCACTGTATTAAGCACTTGGGAGATTAGAATGCAACAGAGTTGGCAGACACATTCTCTGCCCACAATGAGCTTACAGTCTAGATGGGGGACAGACATTGATATAAATACATAATTTACAGATTTAAAGATATGTATATATTTTCAAATTCCATGATTAAGCATACAAACCACCGACATATTCCAGATTGTAAAAAGGAACCAAAAACATTTGTCAGAGAAATAAGGTACTACTGAAACACAGAAAGTCCTTCTTAGCCAAAGTAGCCTACATTAGGTTATATGTGTAATTTCACAATATTAGGTCCTAGAAATGTATATTATCTATAGGTGGTGGATATAAAAGGCCTATTAATCTATATTTCAGTTATACTGTTTTTATTTGCACAACTAAAGCCAGGCTAGGACTTGAAAAGTTGGTTACATTGCATATTTTCCTTTATATGTTCTAACCCCAAATGGATTGGGTTAACATTTGCTTTTCTCCTTAAGCTTAAAAAGTTTCTTGACTAGGCAGTTGCTCAAATGAAACAAGGAAAAAACCTAGTACTAAAAAGGCAGCTTACACTGAAAAAAGTTATCATTCATGTAATAGGAATTACTTATTTAAAAGTTAAATGCTCACCTCCATCTATTTCCAGAGAAAGCTTTTGTTTCAAAACAAGGGCTTAGTGTTTGAGTTGTGAAAGCCAAATGAGCTTGAAGAAGCAGAAGGTGCTGCTTAGCTTTAGCAGAACAAGTCTTAACATAATATGGCAAGGAATACATTTGACAAAACTAGAGGGGAAAACTTTTTAAAAATCTTTCCTTGGCTTAAATTTAGTATTTGGTTCCTCCATTTACCATTGCTATTTCTCCAACAGTAAGCTTTCTTTCTAGGTTGATATTTTCTATTTTGCAGTTCCATTTATTGTTTGCTTTCTAATACTGTCTCCCTTGTATGGACATTTAAATGGCAGGAGAAACTGGACTTTTGCAGTGACCTCTGCTCTTTGATTAATAATTCCAATGGTTTTGGAGGTCATTTTGCCAATATTAAACTCTCATTTTAAGTGGTTTCCAGATATACAGGAAAGCACAAAACTAAGTAGATTTTTCCTAGATTTATAAAGATACCTGCCTTCTTACATTCAAACATTACTCTGGGGCATAGCCAAGAAAGTGAGCCCTGGTCAGTATCTTACAGAGGCTCTGATTACCAAAGATTATGTGCTGTTAAAATTGCTAAACACCCAACTTTTCTACAAGGTAGGGTTTGCATTCTAACAAAATCCATGATAAGGAAGACTCAGGCTGTAGTGCTCATGTTCACCAATGCCATAGGCATACACTGGTTCTTCTGACACTGCAGCTTCCTGATTCCAAACAGGCTAGTGGTGCACGAAGTTCTAGGCAAAACACATAGTGAAAACATGCATTCTGGCAGAATGGGTGAGCACTCAGGGTTAAAAGGAAGAGCAAGGCTCCCTTGCTTTGAAACAGCTTTTCTTCACCACTGAGAAATGCCACAAGTCTTTAAAGATTTTGCCATAATCAACATCTTCAAAAGGAAATTTGGCAGCCAAACCTGAAAATTCCCATGATGTCTCACTGCTCCCTATTGCTGGGAAAATTCTAGCAAGAATATGTCTGAACAAGCTACTATAGAATAGCAATAACCATGCTTTCCCTTAATCCCAATGTGACTTCAGGCCAAAACACAACACAGCAGACATAGTTTTGCAGCACTACTGATAAAGGAAAACTTCAGGATCCAATACCCAGAATTCAATAGTGTATTTGTGGATCTTATAAAAACCAGTGACACCATACCACCACGTTATAGTACCATCTTCTATTCATAGACCTTCTATTTTTCAAGAGCATTTCACATCCTCCGATCAATCAATAGTATTAATTGAGCACCCACTGTGTGCAGGTCACAACACTACACACTTGGCAGACTACAAAAGAGAAGCAACGTGGCCTAGTGAATAGAGCTCAGGCCTGGGAATCAGAAAGACCCAGGTTCTAATCCTGGCTCTGCCACTAGTCTCCTGTGTGTCCTTGGGTAAGCCACTTAACCTCTCTGTGTCTCAGTTACTTCATAAAATGGAGAATAAAAACTGTGAGCCCCACGAGGGGCAGAGACTATGTCCAACCTGATAAGCTTGTATCTTCCCCAGTGCTTAGTATAGTGCCTGGCACTTAGTAAGTGCTTAACAAATACCATAAAAAAATTATTATACCTAATCCTTGCCTTCAAGAAGCTTAATATTCCCATGAGAAAGAAGCCAAAATGATTATCCCCATTTTACAGATGAGGAAACTGAGACTCAGAGATGTTAAATAACTTGTCTGGAGCGACACCACAATTATGGCCACTGGTAAGCAAATTTAGATGTCCTGAGATTACCAAAATTCCAAGGATACCCAATATGGTATGGATGGCAAAGTTCGAATTGTAGGTGCAACAAAGAACTAGAAGTAATAATAGCAGCAGCATTTTTAAAGCACTTCCTGTGTACAAAACACTGCACTAAACACTGGAAAAGAATGATAGATGAAAATGAGATGATTCCTGGCTCTCTTTGGGCTCACAGTCTAAATATACAGGGCAGGGCAGGGAACCCAGACTTATCAAAGAAGGCACATTCACTTTTTGAGCAGTTTTGTCAAGCCATACCTCCCATAAAATGGCAACCCGCGATTAACAACAACGAGGTCCTGGAATGCCATCAGTTCATTATAGAGTTTACATTCATTGCAACCCAGCCTAGCAGGGCAGGGCAGACATAAATTGAGGGAACTTTCTCAAAATCTTCGAAACACCACTGGATTGTAAATGCCTCACAGGTAGGGATTGAATCTTTCATTTCTCTTGCATTTTCCCCAGGGCCACAGTTTCTCTGCATTTCTATAGTTCTCTGGATGTGATAGGTGCTAGATAAATACTGTTGCCTCCACTGAAGGTGTTTCAATGGGTACAGTAGATTGAAATGGAACACATGAAAGCAGGGAGGGTGGAACAAATGTTTTAAAGACATAGTCTATCTTAGTCACAAAGATAGTGACAGAGTAGCAGACAGAGTCAACAGCAGCAGATAGAGCAGCTTAATTTGCAGTCAACACAAGAGGGAATGCTAAGCTTAACAAAGATCGATAAACCAAGATCTTGAGACAAAGAAAGTATTCCTGGGGCATGGGGATCAGAGGTGGGACCAAATACTCCAAGATGGAAGTCTATTTTTGCCCATCTTATTTTTATTTTCCAATTCAACTCATCTCACAGCGTCACTATAATATGTATCCACACTTAAAGCAACAAATAGCTCACATTTGGCTAAACCAAAATTTTTCCCAGGAAAGGTATATAATGGCAGTGACTAAGACACTTCAAGATTGTAGGCTATTGGAGTTAGGAAGTAGCAAATCAGAAATTACCAAAGGTGAAAGCAATTGTCCATCAGCAAGTAATAATAATAATGATGTTGGTATTTGTTAAGCGCTTACTATGTGAAGAGCACTGTTCTAAGCACTGGGGGAGATACAGGGTAATCAGGTTGTCCCACATGAGGCTCACAGTTAATCCCCATTTTACAGATGAGGTAACTGAGGCACAGAGAAGTTAAGTGACTTGCCCACAGTCACACAGCTGACAAGTGACATAGCCAGGAATCGAACCCATGACCTCTGACTCCGAAGCCCAGGCTCTTTCCACTGGATTGGACTAACCTCGTAGTGCCTTACAGTGTTCTCACACTAATGATTTCAAATTTCCATTTATACTGGTCTTATATTTGGAACAACTTGTACCTCAAGTTTTTTTCATTTGCCACCTGTTTAAATTCCAAACCATGAGAGCTGTACATATGTATCAAAGCCACTCCGTCAGAAATTGTACATCAGGCACCTGCTACATCATGAATCAACTGACTTCACATCAGTGAATGAGTAATTTAATTCTCTGCCTTCCCTCTATTTCATTATACCAGAGACCCAGCATGTGCAAGAAGAAAGCAACCTAACATTTTCAAAGAACCAAGAATGATTTTTATTGTGCACTTGAAAACAGTGCACTCATTCCATCCAAAAGTGGTGTTCAGAATGAGTAATGAAGAAAGCAGAGCTGAGATACTTAATCAGTCCTGAGAGCTTTTGTTTCATACACTACAAAGAAACAGATTACTCCTTGGGTATGTCAAGATATTACCTGCAGTTAAAATTCTCCATTTTGTTCAATGTAAGTTTCTACAGATATAAGACACTTTAATTGATTTTCCATTATGGTGGCACATGCTTTTCTATACCTACACCTTTCAACAGAAGTAGTAATAATGTTTCATATTATTTCTAAAGTATTTAAGAAATAATATGTTCTCTTTTTTCCTTTGCCTTTGAAGTCAGCATTTTCTCATCTACTAAAATTGTCTTTAAAATTGTCTATAAAGTTCATATAACATCTCTGTTGACTTTTAAAATGATGAACTCATTATTGCAAGCTCTTTTCATCTCCTACCTATCAATGTAGGCTTATTTACAGTTCATACATGATACATGAATGTGTATATATAAACATATATTAAAATCTACATCCTTACTTAATAGACTCAAGAAAAACTAAAAAGCTATGAAAGGGGTAATGTGAACATGGAAAAGTTCCAAATTCAGCATTACCTCCAAAGTGCTTAAACAATATCAGTGCAAAAAACATCAGGAACCTTCATAACCTCTAAAATCTGCCCTTCCTCTCCATCTAAACTACTACCACATTAATATAACATTTATATCTTGCCTTGACTACTGCAACAGCCTCTTCACTGATCTCCCTGACTCCTCTCTCCTCATTTGAGTCCTTAGTTCCCTCTGCTGTCTGGGTCATTTTTCTTCAAAACATTTGGTCTATTTCCCCTCTCCACAAGAGCCTCCAGTAGTTGCCCATCCCACCTATTCATCAAACAGAAACTCCTTGCCATTAGCTATAAGGCACTCAATCAACTCTCTCCCTCCTACCTTACCTTGCTGATTTCCTACTATAAACCAGCCAGCATGCTTTGCTCCTCTAATACAACCTACTCACTGTATCTCAATCTCGCCTATTTCTCCCCCAATTCCTTGCCCGCATCCTCCCTCTGCTTGGAACTCCCTCTCCCCTCATATATGACAGTTCACCACTCTTCCCACTCCTCAAAACCTTCTAAAATCAGATGTCAGATGGGCCTGGGAATCATAGGACCTGGATTCTAATCCCAGCTCTGCCAATTGCCTGCTGTGTGAGTTTGGGTAAGTAATAATAATAATAATAATAATGATGGTATTTGTTAAGCATTTACTATGTGTGAAGCACTGTTCTAAGTGCTGGGGAGGATACAAGGTTATCAGGTTGTCCCACGTGGGGCTCACAGTCTTCATCCCCATTTTACAGATGAGGTAACTGAGGCACAGAGAAGTTAAGTGACTTGCCCAAAGTCACACAGTTGACAAGTAGCGGAGTTGGGACTAGAACCCATGACCTCTGACTCCCAAGCCCATGCTCTTTCCACTGAGCCATGCTGCTCTTCCAAGTTAAGTCACTTGGAAGACTGACTGATCTCCCTTCCTCCTCTCTCGCCCCGCTCCAGTCTATTCTTCACTCCGCTGCCCGGCTCATCTTCCTGCAGAAACGATCTGGGCATGTCACTCCCCTTCTTAAACACCTCCAGTGGTTGTCTATCAACCTCTGCTCAAAATAAAAACTCCTCACTCTAGACTTCAAGACTCTCCATCACCTTGCCCCTTCCTGCCTTCTCTCTTTCTACTGCCCACCCCGCACGCTCCGCTCCTCTGCTGCCCACCTCTTCACCGTCCCTCGGTCTCGCCTATCCCGCCGTCGACACCTGGGCCACGTCCTCCCGCGGTCCTGGAATGCCCTCCCTCCTCACCTCCGTCAATCTAATTCTCTTCCCCTCTTCAAATTCCTACCTAAAGCTCACCTCCTCCAAGAGGCCTTCCCAGACTGAGCTCCCCACCTTTTCCCTCTGCTCCCTCTACCCTCCCCCTTCACCTCTCCGCAGCTAAACCCTCTTCTCCCCCCTTTCCCTCTCCTCCCCCTCTTCCCTCCCACCCCCTCAGCACTGTACTTGTCCGCTCAACTGTATATATCTTCATCACCAGATTTATTTTGTTTATTTTGTTTAATGAGATGTACATCACCCTGATTCTATTTAGTTGCCATTGTTTTTATGAGATGTTCTTCCCCTTGACTCTATTTATTGCCATTGTTCTTGTCTGCCTGTCTCCCCCGATTAGACTGTAAGCCCGTCAAAGGGCAGGGACTGTATCTGTTGCCGATTTGTACATTCCAAGCGCTTAGTACAGTGCTCTGCACATAGTAAGCACTCAATAAATACTATTGAATGAATGAGTGAATGAAAAGTCACTTAACTACTCTGTGCCTCAGTGTCTTACCTGTAAAATGGGGATTGAATAACCATTCTCCCTCCTACTTGGACTGGTCAGTCTCAGGTGGGGTGGACTGTGAGCACCACGTGGGACAGGAACTGATTAGCTTGCATCAACCCCAGCGCTTAGTACAATGTCTGGCACATAGTAAGTGCTCAAGAAATATCACTAAAAAAGGACTGTGCCCCACCCGATTGACTTGCTTAGAACAGTGCTTGAAATGTTGTAAGTATTTAACAAATACCTTTTTTTCAAAACAGGGGAATGAACGACAGGGCTTGGGTGGAAAAATGAGGAAGTCTATTTTGGACGTGTTATGTTTTGTTTCAGGTGTCCACAGGACATCCAAGTAGAGTGTCCTGAAGGTAGGAGGAAATACAAGACTGTAGCGAAGGAAAGGTCAGGTTTTAATATTCAAAGTTGGGTGACTTCATGATTTTCTAGTCAGTGAGAAATATTTCCTGCGAAAAAATATTCTTAAGCGCTACAAATGCTACTTAATAACATAATGATTTTTTTTTCATGCTGGGTCAAATAAACATCATTTTCTTTCACTTAGAAATAGACTCTCTTAGATCTTTGTTCTAAAGGACTTAAGAATGAAACAGAATCAAACCAGAAATGAACACAGTAGGAAAGAATAAAAACAAACAAACCTGCAATTCCATTATATCTCTAGTGCTTCAGACACCAGCATCAGTTGCCAGAGATATGACAAAGCTATTTGTTGTTGACTTTCCTTAAAAGTGGACAATTTAAAAAATGCATAGGATAGAGAGTAGTCATATTTGAAGAACAGAAATTTTAACAGACATTTTTATCATCCTCTTTTTTTTATATTTTTTTTGAAAAGCGACAACTGTCTTCCCCTTGGAACAGCAAGCACAGCTGCAACTGTTACTAACAGCTCTTTATTCTCCAGCTTTATTGCCTTCAAGAGGTTCTCCCACCAATGTGAAAGCATAACCAGTGGGAGTCTCTCTTTTTTGTGATTAAACTCATCTGCATTTTAACAGTTTGAAAGCTTAGTTCTAGAAGGAGAGGGTGCAGGGCTATGGGGGGAAAAATACCCTACAGTCTCTGATGGTGGCATAAAATGTGATTCCTTCACTGCTGTCTCCAGAGGAAAGAGAAAAATAGAAAACAGAGTTTATCATTTTATTTTTAAAATGCAACAGAAAAAAGAATTCTTTGTAAAGAAAAAAATGCTCTTTTCAAAAGACATTGAAAGTTGTACATTTATATCATTTTATTCAGAGGAAACAACCCTGTTGTTGGAGATGACTGAAGGTAACATCATTTAAGAACCAAAAATTCTGTATACTCTTTTTATTTTGTGTGAATTCAACATAGCCTGTTTTAAATCCTCAAAGATTCTAATACTATGGAAAGCTCCAAGACCAAATATATCACAGTCTATAAAAAAAGTTTGGATTTCACTTTCATAACAAAAATTTTATCAAGCAATAATCAAACCCACACCTCAAAAAGATAAATCCCACTCTACCAACAAAATTGAGAAAATATTCCTCAATATATTGAGAGAAGCTCTGGAACATGATTCCTCAATATACTGAGAGAAGCTCTGAAACATATGTTCCTCTCATTAACCTTGTGGGAAATCTGAACAGCAGCATAGGGCTATTTGGTTCTGAGTATTTTAATACTTAAACTAATAGCTTTTGCTTTATTTACCCTCCAAGTTTTGGGGGATGCTTTATCTTGTGTATAAAGTGAACCCTCAGGTTTTGCTTGCATTAAAGTCTAATTTGAATCTGGTTACAAAGAGTCACATGCTGTTTTCAAAACCATCATTAAAAACAAAACTTTGAGGGCTTCATTTTCAAAAACTATTCAGTCTACACGAAACAGGCCTATTGCTTTACTTGTTTAAACACAAAGGTTGTCACTTCTAGACTAACCATAGTTCAGTGAACCTATATGAACTAAGGAAATCTGAGATAAATACACTGGATGAGAATCATTTCTAAAGGTTAGAAATTTATTTCCCAACTGAGCAACCAATACTAACCAGGTGGACAGTGTTGGTACATTAAAATTCAATACTGCTGAACATACAGCCATGTATTCTGAATTCTCTAAGAGACTAAAATTAGCATATGTGTTTTATCAGTGTTTGTCAGCATAATGCAACTAATCTCGTTCCAAAGGAAAGGATACAATTCCAATGGAAATAAAATCCACCTGCACTAAACCCCTTCTCCTCCGCCTCTTCCACATGGTCTAGATGAGAAGGGAGGCATGATTCATTGTATTAATGTGGCATTCAGGACAGTTGTAACTCTTGCAATACCTTTTTTTCAAAAAAGGGGAATGAAGGACAGGGCTTGGGTGGAAAATGTGAAAATTGTGAAATGTTCTTTGAAGCATCTTCTATAGTGCACTGAAGTCATGAAAATAGGAGATGAAGCAAAATAATTACTTTGCTTTCTATAGTGAATAAGAAAATTATGGTAAGCCTTCTTTTTAAGTAAATAACCAAGTGGAAGCATTATTCAAATTTTCTGCTCATCTCAAAACTGTTTCTAACTAGATAGCAGCCCATCCAGTACACAAACTAGCATAAACAACTACCTAAAAGAGTACAGGGAGAAGGTAATAAAGAACCTATTTATAACTTCTCTTATGAAAATGTATTTTAAATAATTTCCACCTTGCATACTTGCATCTTCTTACTTTGTGGTAGTTCGGGTAGCTTTAAATTTGCTAAGACCTTAAAACATTTAAAGGACAAAAAATTATTATTTGCATCTCATTTTTTATTTGAATCTCAAAGAATGCAATTTTATTAATTGCTGCCTATAATTCCTTTTTTGCAGAAAAAATATATAAAATAAACCCACAAAAGAATGAAACAGTCAGAAAAAAATTTGATTCTGATTATAACTATACTTTTACTAACAAAAATATTTCCAAAGGAAACCTCAAATTAAGGTCTTGCAGACTTTCAAAATTTATGGGTCTCCTAGAAAAGTGTTTGTACGTACTTCGACTGGGCACATAGCACTAAAAAGGGCCATTGTTTAAAACAACCTCAGTTGAAGAGATTGCTGATTAAAATTCAGCAGTTTCCTTTCCATAATTATAACTTATCAAACCCTCAAGTCATTAAAGGAATAATACCATCCACAAAATATATATTCACACTGGCTTTTAATAAGCTTCTTCTTGTTTTTTTCTTGAAAGATTTCAGCTTCCCTGAGATCCAGCTCACAGTTCATAGGAAATCAGAAAATCAGAAATCAATAAGCACAGCAACAGCAGCAGTGGAGCACTCTAATGATAGAGACTTGGAAACATACAAAAGAGATACCATACAAAGTCCCTGTCTTCAAAGAATTTACAATTGAACAGATGCAATAGAGGGAAATCCTGCTTTCATGGGTCAAGAGATCAAGCCTGGGATGAGGAGAGGGAATGGGAATAAGAGGTAGGGACCTGAGAAAAGGGAGATAAGGAAACCTGGAATCAAGGGGGAGGTGGGTGTGGTGAGATTTAGGTTTGGAGCAGAGAGTTTTTTTTTAATTTCATAGTGTTTGCTAAGCACTTACTATGTGTCAAACACTATTCTAACACTGGAGTACATACAAGATAATTAGGTTGGACACTGTCCCTGTCCTGCAATGGGGCTCACAGTCTAAGTAGGAGGGAGAACAGGTATCCTATCCCCATTTAACAATTGAGGAAACTGAGGCACAGAGAAGTTAACTGACTTGCCCAAGGTCACACAGCAAGCACTTGACAGATCCGGGACTAGAAGCCAGGTCCTTATGATTCCCAGGCCTGTGCTCTCTCCAGTAGGCTAAGTGATATCACGAAGTGATGAATTCCCAAGTTTTGGATAGGGGGAAAAGCCATGTGTTACAGATCTTGAAATGAAACTAATGCTTCCTAAATCATTTTCTATTTACATTGTGTGTTAACAAGAACTTGCTCATTACAACAGCATATGCCCCCTAAAATTACCATTGAACAGATCTGTCCATTACTGGACACTTAACAAACATATTGGGCTGGACAGTGCTGTGGCATTACTTAAACAGTTTATGTAATAAAGCCAATAATATCTTCAGAACATGAGATGTTATTTTCATCTGAATCCATCCAATCTTAATTATCCTTTGATATTGGGGAATAGCTAAAATCCATAATTATCCTAATTTTCATTTTGGTTTATACTTTGGCCAGAACTATTAACAAGTAGAAGTTGACCGACTTGAGATTCATTCACCATTTTATTCAGCAGTTAGTATAGTGCTTGCATGTAGTAAGCACTCATTCTTACCATACTCTCCTCCATCTGCTGGAGATATTAATAGGCAGGGAAAAGACCAAGGGGAAGTTCTGGAGTAAGAAGGAGGAAAATAAAACAAAAAACAACCAAGTGAGTCCTCCTAATCAATCACTAGGTATATGATTTCACAATCGGTAGGTTGAATGAGACCCAAATTCACATATAGATCACTTAGTTGTAATTCAAAAATGATTCCTTGAATTTGAGATTTCAGGAATGATATTTAAGATAGTTGTTGTTCTTTTGAAGTTTTTTGTCATTATTACCTCATATTTCAAGAAGTGTAATAGGGGTTGAAAGAAAAGGAAAAAATAACTGCTTCTATCAGCCAGACAAAACAAACATTTTCATTCCTGTATTTAGTTTATTTTTCATGGTGTACCAAATAAGTGATGTGACAATAGGAGGAAGTACCAGTAACGTAAAACTCAAAACAGAATGAAGAAAAAGTCATCCAAGTTACCAACAATATGAGTCATTCAAGCATCACAGAGGAAGCAATTCCCCCTCCACCTTAAATAAATTCCTTTCCAATTCACCATCTACCAAGGCTCAAGATTTAACCCAGAATGCCAACTCAAAGGCCAATTCTATACATAGAGGTGCCATCATTCTGTCTGTCTAAATGTTGCAGGCAGGGTGATGGGCAAGCTGGAAGGGGATAAGGGCATGAGAAAGGATCACACTTAGAAAACACACATAGCATGATCTCAATCCCACTATCCCTGACCTCTGGCGCCAGTGGGGTTTGTGACAGGTAGGTCACTACTGATTCTTAAGGGGACAATAAATATGGCAACAGCAGTGCTAACCACACTTGCCATTACTGTGTTTGGGGGGATGGTCCAGAAAAGCAAGGAATAGAGAGACTGTGATGAAAAAATGGTCACTGATGCATTTGAATGCATTATGCTGTGTGGTATTCTGTAAATCAGACAGAGCCCACAATGTCAACCATGCATTTCGATTATTTTTCTTACAATAGGGAAAGTCAGTGCTCATCCAAGTAGTAGCTTGGATGAAATTTAGCTACCATTGTTTGCCTTTCCAACAGTCCAGATTGACTTAACACTTTTTTTGTAGCATGGCTTAGTGGATAGAGCACTGGCTTAGAAGTCAGAAGGACCTGGGTTCTAATTCTGGCCCTGCCACATGACTGCTGTGTGACCTTGGGCAACTCACTTAACTTCTCTGGGCCTCAGTCATCTCATCTGTAAAATGGGGATTAAGAATGTAAGCCCCATGTGGGACCCGGACTGTGTCCAACCTGATAAACTTGTATCTACCCCAGCACTTCAGTGCTTGGCACATAGTAAGCACTTAACAATTACCATAATTATTATTATTATTAGATTGTGCTTCTTCCAAATGCTGACGAACAATTCACTTTGGCCCATAAGCACCATCTGGTGGAGCTTTCCTAGGGTTGTAACTGTTCACATTTCAACCAAATGGTTTGTGGAACTAAAAGCCTCCTCATCACAGGGCAATCTTTGTCATAATGGTTCTAACCTGCATCATAAGAGACATACACTTAATGTCTGTTTCCCCCTCTAGACTGTAAGCTTGTTATGGGTAAGGAAAGCGTGGCTCACTGGAAAGAGCACGGGCTTTGGAGTCAGAGGTCATGGGTTCGAACCCCGGCTCTACCACTTGTCAGCTGTGTGACTTTGGGCAAGTCACTTAACTTCTCGGTGCCTCAGTTACCTCATCTGTAAAATGGGGATTAAGACTGTGAGCCCCACGTGGGACAACCTGATTCCCCTGTGTCTACCCCAGCGCTTAGAACAGTGCTTGGCACATAGTAAGCGCTTAACAAATACCAACATTATTATTATTATTATTAATGTAGCTGCTAATTTTGTTGTATTGTATTCTCCCAAGCACTTAGTAAAGTGCTCTGCACATAATAAGCACTCAACAAATATCACCAATTCAATATAACAGTTGGGAGACACATTCCTTACCCAAAACAAGCTTAGGGTCTACATAATAGATAATTAATACAAATAAATAAATTAGGGATATGTACATATGTGCTGTGAGGCTGAGAGAGGGGGGAATAAGGCAGCAGATCAGGGTGATGCATGATTAATTAGCCTTCTCCAGCATTCATCGTAATGACTGAATCTTAGCACCTACAATCTGAGTTCAAATGAAGAGCATCCAGATAAAAGATGGGAACCCTATGCTGTTTAGACATTTCTTACTCTTGCTAGAAAAGATGAGCTCTTCCTGTACAAAGAGAAGAGCCGCACAAGTGACTTCAGTGGCCCAAATAGAAGCATTAACCTAGAATGGTCCCAGCCTTCAGTTTCTGGTTCCTGGTGCATAAATAAGAATATAGCAATGCCCTGATTCAGTCTAAAGTCCTGGTAACACCATGTTTGCTCATTGCTCTGGCAGGGCATTAGGAGAAATGTTCCTGGAATGTCCAAAACCCCTTTAAATCATTGTTACTATTACTTCATTTTTCAGATTGGCATTTGGAATTTATTTTAGTGAAATGTGTGTGTGTGTGTGTGTGTGTGTGTGTGTGTGTGTTAATTTTCGTTCTTGAAGCATAAACCAATAAGTGAAGTTGACAAGACTTCAGAACTAGGATCTTTATGATCAAGTTAACCTTGAAAAGAACATTCAGACAGATGTTAGTAGTTCTTACAGCTTCATTCTGAGGGACAGTGCAACAAAGATAAATTCCACTGCTTGAAGGAAGCATATCTAAAATATATGGAGTATAGTTATCCATCTCTTTGTGTGCATGTCAGCAGGTTAAACAAGTGTTCTGGTATAGATGTGATAAGAAAAGCTCATTCAATAGTATTTATTGAGCGCTTACTATGTGCAGAGCACTGTACTAAGCGCTTGGAATGAACAAGTCGGCAACAGATAGAGACAGTCCCTGCCGTTTGACGGGCTTACAGTCTAATCGGGGGAGATGGACAGACAAGAACAATGGCAATGAATAGAGTCAAGGGGAAGAACATCTCGTAAAAACAATGGCAACTAAATAGAATCAAGGTGATGTACATTTCATTAACAAAATAAATAGGGTAATGAAAATATATACAGTTGAGTGGACGAGTACAGTGCTGAGGGGATGGGAAGGGAGAGGGGGAGGAGCAGAGGGAAATGGGGGGAAAAGAGGGTTAAGCTGCAGAGAGGTGAAGGGGGGGTGGTAGAGGGAGAAGAGGAGCTCAGTCTGGGAAGGCCTCTTGGAGGAGGTGAGTTTTAAGTAGGGTTTTGAAGAGGTGAAGAGAATCAGTTTGGCGGAGGTGAGGAGGGAGGGCGTTCCAGGACCGCGGGAGGACGTGGCCCAGGGGTCGACAGCGGGATAGGCGAGACCGAGGGACGGTGAGGAGGTGGGCGGCAGAGGAGCGGAGCGTGCGGGGTGGGCGGTAGAAAGAGAGAAGGGAGGAGAGGTAGGAAGGGGCAAGGTGATGGAGAGCCTTGAAGCCTAGAGTGAGGAGTTTTTGTTTTGAGCGGAGGTTGATAGGCAACCACTGGAGTTGTTTAAGAAGGGGAGTGACATGCCCAGAGCGTTTCTGCAGGAAGATGAGCCGGGCAGCGGAGTGAAGAATAGACTGGAGCGGGGCCAGAGAGGAGGAAGGGAGCTCAGAGAGAAGGCTGACACAGTAGTCTAGCCGGGATATAACGAGAGCCCGTAGCAGTAAGGTAGCCGTTTGGGTGGAGAGGAAAGGGTGGATCTTGGCGATATTGTAAAGGTGAAACCGGCAGGTCTCGGTAACGGATAGGATGTGTGGGGTGAACGAGAGAGACGAGTCAAGGATGACACCGAGATTGCGGGCCCGAGAGACGGGAAGAATGGTCGTGCCATCCACGGTGATAGGGAAGTCTGGGAGAGGACCGGGTTTGGGAGGGAAGATGAGGAGCTCAGTCTTGCTCATGTTGAGTTTTAGGTGGTGGGCAGACATCCAGGTGGAGACATCCTGGAGGCAGGAGGAGATGCGAGCCTGAAGGGAGGGCGAGAGGACAGGGGCGGAGATGTAGATCTGCGTGTCATCTGCGTAGAGATGGTAGTCAAAGCCGTGAGAGCGAATGAGTTCACCAAGGGAGTGAGTGTAAATGGAGAACAGAAGAGGGCCAAGAACTGACCCTTGAGGAACTCCAACACTTAAAGGATGGGAGGGGGAGGAGGCGCCAGCGAAGGAGACCGAGAATGACCGGCCAGAGAGGTAAGAGGAGAACCAGGAGAGGACAGAGTCTGTGAAGCCAAGGTGAGATAAGGTATGGAGGAGGAGGGGATGGTCGACAGTGTCAAAGGCAGCAGAGAGGTCAAGGAGGATTAGAATGGAGTAGGAGCCATTGGATTTGGCAAGAAGGAGGTCATGGGTGACCTTAGAGAGAGCAGTCTCGGTAGTGAGGTTGGAGGTGCTAGGGGTTGGAGAGAAAAGTCTGGGTGGGTCTGAAACCAAGAGGCTGGATATGTTAGATGATTAAACAATAATAACAATGATAATAATAACAGTAATAATAATAGCACTTATTAGGTACTTACTATATGCCGAGCACTGATCTAAGTGCTGAGGTAGGTACAAGTTAATACAGTCCCTGTCCCATATGGGGCTGACACTCTTAATCCCCATTTTATAGATGACGTAACTGAGGCCCACCGAGAGCCAGAGAGGTTAAGTTATTTGCCCAAGGTCACACACGTAGCGAAGCTGGGATTAGAACTGCCAGACCCACACTCTATCCCCTAAGCCATGCTGCTCGGGCTGGCACTACAAAATCAAGCACAGGTACTACAAGACCTAGCATAGGAGATGGTGAAGAGACAGACTGGACACAGTGGGACTGCAACACCAGCTTATGCAAGATTGGAATGTAATGGGGTGAGTTTCCTGAGGATGAGGTGATGGAGCAAGTCAGTGTGAAGCAGCAGAAAAGCATTCTGGGAAAGATGAAACCATACCTGGAATGCAACTTTTGCAGGTTAAGTGATGATATTTGAGCCCTGCAGACCACTTGAGGCAGAACAATGGAGAAGCACTAAAAGACAAACAGGAATTGCGAATGGTTTCCAGAACAGAGCCTTCAGCATTGTTGAGCATAAGAGGTTTCAGAGATATAGCAGGTGAGGATGAAGTTGAAATGAAGTCAGCATGTTTTCTGGATTTCTGTTAACAGCACTGTTAACACAAAACGAGCTCAGGAGTGGAGGAAGTGTACTGTGGAGATGATCAGGGCTGGGGGTTGGTAGTGTAAGACAGACAGAAGAACAGGAAGTGAGAGTGTTGAGTTTGGCAGAGGGTGGAGATGAAGGAGTGGATTTGTCCACCAAAAGAGAGAGAGAGAGAAGTTTAGGTAGGGAGTCTAAATGGGCCATGATGGCCTGGTATGAGAAGCAGTGTGGCCTAGTAGCAAGAGCACGAGCTTGGGAGTCAGAGGTCATGGGTTCTAATCCAGACTCTGCCACTTGTCTGCTGAGTGACCTTCGGCAAGTCACTTAACTTCTCTGTGCCTCAGTTACCTCTTCTGTAAAATGGGGAGTAAGATTGGGAACCCCACATTGGACAACCTGATTACCTTGTATCTACCCCAAAGCTTAGAACAGTGCTTGGCACATAGTAAACACCTAACAAATAGCATCATCATTATTATTATTATTATTATTACTATGAGTGGAAGCCATCATGAGATGGGCAATCTCTGTGGGGAGAAGGGACAATTGTTTGGTGAACAGAGGTGTAAGAGACAAGGTAGGTTAGCTGTTAGTGGTCAGAGAGTGGGATTTGCATGTTGGTGAGGTTAAAGATTGTTCAGTGACTATGATGACAACATCCAGTGTATCCAACCTGGTGAGTGGGCCAGGTGGAGTGGAGCATGGGGTTAATGGAGTTGAGGAAGAGGGTGGCTGGGGACTCAGGGGACGAAGGAGAGAAGGAAGGTGTGAAAGGATCAAAATAACTCAAAAAATGGAAGGTGGTAGATGGCAGCATTTAGTCATCTTAGTGGGTTGGTACAGACAGATAAAGGTAGAGAAGGTTAAGGATTTAGTGTTGGAAGACAGTGCAAAATCATCATAGTGGGTCAAGGAATAGATTTACCCCTCACGCTTCTTCCTTTCTTATTAAGTGGGTAGGAGTGGAAGAAGATGCAGTCCCCTTGGAAAAGAGAGTGGCAAGGGAGACCGTGTCTTCTAGAATGAGCCAGGTTTCAGTGATGATGAGAAGGAGAAGTAACTGGGTCAGAAACAGGCTGAGTATAAAGGGGAGTTTGCCCATGATGGAGCAAGAGTTCCAGAGACTACATTTAAACAGAACTGTAAAGTGCGGGGTGGGAGAGTTAACAGTTAGGTATAATAAATAGTACATGGCTAAATTTAAAGGACTGCCATTTCAGAGATGCAATACTGGGCTGAATGAAACACTAGTCTGACCTAACAATGGCATTTCTCATGCTCTGGAAACAAAGATAGATGGGTAGAAAAATGCAAGATTTAGGGAGAAGAGAAAAAGGTAAGCATAGGAGAAGAGGAAAGGGACAGAGACAAAAAGAGGTGACATTTAGGGAAGACAGTATTATTAGAGGACTAGGGATAAGGGATAGATGAACTGAGAGAACAAACAAAAGCAAAGGAGTATGCAAAGGTCATTGAAGAAACAGGGGGAGAAAACCAAAAATGCAATAATAAAGAATAAAATAGAATATGAAATTACCATAAGCGTTTTACAGATGTCACTTAGTAGACAGCTTACACTAAAAGTTGCTGACATTAAATATATAAATGATCATGAAATTAACAAGACAAGAACATGTGTCCAGGGCAATTTCAAGAAATGGTACTCTTACTCTCAGGTTTTCCAATTAACTCATTCACTTAGGACAGTACGTCCTCACCATATCTGTGGGCCATATTAGCATCTGTAAGTGTCAACACTCTAGTTCTGGACCTCGTTCAAAGAATTCCCCAGACATCTTCAGCCCTAAAGTTCAACACCCGAAGCCCTGAATTCAGATTCCCCATTGGTTTCTAAACATACCTTACCACAGGGAATAAGGGAAACAGGGTATGAGATTTGCAACCTCTGGGACCCCAGCACAGTTGGAAAACCCAGCACCCTAGTATCTCCACTTCCCCTCCTTCTCCATTTCTCTAGATCATAAGATGTCTCTAGACGTCTAGAAACTAGACTCTTCTCTAAACTGTTAGCTCTTCTCTAAACTGTAAACTCATAGATGGCAGGGAATATGTCTACCAACTCTATTATAATGCACTCTCCCAAGTACTTAGTATAGTGCTCTGTACACCATAAACGTTCAATAAATACAATCAATTGGTAGTTTTTTTTTTAAATAGTGTCAATTTCACATATATGGGCACACTAAGATACTTAGAAAAATCCTTCCAGGAGGTCATACACAAACTTTACATGCAGGCAGGTAAGCAGCTGGGGCCACAGGCTGCTACTGATGGACTCAATGTGGTGCCTACAGCATGTGGTTAAATCATATACCACTCTTCATTTGCAAGTTGAAAGGTTTTTTTCCCAAAAAGAGAAAATATTCAAACATTTGAGGACATAGCAATTTGCTTCTTGACACATGAAGCACCCTCAAGAAATCAAGTTTCTTGGGGAAATGGAGTTGATATTTAAAATCTAAATCCTGATTGATCAAAAATTAAAAATCAGTTGGCTTTGGCTTGTGATAAAACTATGCCTAGTGCTCTCAGTCAATTTAAAACAGAAATACAGATGCCACCATACTGGTTTCCATGATTTCCATTAGTTTATATTATAGTTATATTTATATTTTATAATATTTCCACTAGTTTGAAAGCCTACTCGGTCCCTGCCTAGAATCTAGATAGGTTGTGGAGAGAAGCAAATTTCAAGTGGTGCCTCTATTACCATATGTAAATTGCAAGATAAATGATTTCCTACTACTAAAGGTATAAACCTGACATTATTAGGGATTAAGCATTTTATTATACACTGCACGTTTACAATTAAACAGAAACAAACTGGGAGAAAAATATCTACTTAAACTCATGAATATTTTCACTCCAAAGAGAAAAGACATATGCCAACTTTCAAACTAAACAGAAAGGCACAGCAAAATTTCTACCAAGATCACAGTGCCACAAAAAAAAACAAGTAATACAAAAATGGTACAATTTTTAACAAACCAAATTTAAAGAAGCATAATGTACTTAAACACACCATCAGCTGAGAATAGGTATCAACTGCAGGTTAAATAGAACAATGAATCAAAGTGTGTATGTGTATGTACGTGTGTGTGTATGTGTACATCACACCTATTAATACATCACACCTATTTCTTCAGAGAGGGCAATCTTCTCAAATGTATATGTACTTATGATACTAATGGACAGAACTTACATTAAGGAATGGGAAGAAAAAGAGGGAATTTGGGGTCAAATATTTCTGTAGATTTCTCTCGATTGTTTATGCACTTGGCCAATTTTTTTACTGTAATAGTGATAATAATAATAATGATGATAATAATGATGATGATATTTGTTCTGCACATACTATGTGCCAAGCACTGTGCAAAGCACTGGGGTATATATAGTTAATATAGTTGTACATGGTCCCTGTTCCACCCAGGGCTCACATTGTAAATAGGAGAGGAACAAATATTTAATTCTCATTTTACAAATGAGGAAACTGAGGCACAGAGAAGTTAAGTGAT
This sequence comes from Ornithorhynchus anatinus, assembly GCF_004115215.2. Classification (NCBI taxonomy): domain Eukaryota; kingdom Metazoa; phylum Chordata; class Mammalia; order Monotremata; family Ornithorhynchidae; genus Ornithorhynchus; species Ornithorhynchus anatinus. Next base: position 62,892,148 of record NC_041749.1, on the reverse strand, counting down.
TTGTTTAATTTCTCACATAGCAGGTAAGTGGAGGAGCTGAGACTGGAACCTAAGTCTTCTGACTTCCAGGCCTTTGCCCTTTCCACTTGGCCATGTTGTATCTCGACACTGTTGTGGTTCCATAATTTAACATTAGAGTGAATAACTGTTTTGGAGCCCAGGTTGCTAAATTAAAGTGTCCAACCTCACTAAAAAAAAAAAACAAACAAAAACAGACTGGCACATGTCCTGGATGATGTAGGTATTCACCTGCCTGGAGGCAAGGGATGGAACAAAATGATCTCTCCAGGTTGCTTATAGCTCAATAACTCTACAGATGGAGGTGAAAGTGATAGGCATTTTAAAATGTAATTGAGAGAAAAACCCATTTTGGGGTGGGTTTGTTTTTACTTTCAAGGCCCAACTATGCGTAAGCTCACTGTGACAGGGAACATGTCCACCAACTCTATTGTACTCTCCCAAGCATTTAGTACAGTTCTCTGTATTGTGACCTTTGGACATTTGATAATCAACCCACCCCCCAACCCCACAGCACTTATGTACATAACTTTAAATTATATATTATACATTATCTATTCACATGACTGTATATCTCCCTTCTAGACTGTAGATTCATGACGGGCAGGACAATTCTGTTGTACTGTACTTTCCCAAGCACTTAGTACAGTGCTCTAAACTGTAAGCTCATTGTGGGCAGGGAACGTATCTGTTATATTGCTGTTTTGTATTCTCTGAAGTGCTTAGTACAGTGTTCTGCACACAGTAAGTGTTCAATAAATATCATTGATTGATTGCTCTGCACACACAAAGTGCTCAATAAATACCATTGATTGACTGACAAATTAAAGTCCTCATTCCTGTGGTACCATCTAGTATTGATTTAAGTATATTTTCAGGACAAAATAAGCATCTTTATTTTTCACCTTAATTGGTTTGAACATTTAATACTGTATATATTTTGCCTTAGAGTAATAATAGGAAAGTCCACTTGGTTTCTATTTTCCTTATGTTGTGAATAGAATGCCTATGAATCATCTTGAAAACATTTGACTATCTGCTCTTCAAAATATTCCACATAAGACCGTGTAACCTGGGCAATATGTTCCTCTGATTCACTACTCAAACAGTTTCTATTCTCTTCATCTTGCAACATAAACTCACTTTTTTCCACATCTTTTGTTAAAAAGAATATTACTACAGTATTCAAGTAGCATTTGTTACTGACTTTCTGTTATGATAAATATTACTGAATGCTCCATCCTCCAAGCCTTCCCACAGGAGAGGAAAAATAAGGGAAGAAGAAAAAAAAAATAATAATTATGGTATTTAAGCACTTACTATGTGCCAGGCACTGTACTAAGCGCAGGGGGGGATACAAGCAAATTGCATTGGACACAGTCCCTGTCCAATGTAAGGCTCACAGTCTCAATCCCCATTTTTCAGATGAGGTATTTGAGGCCCAGAGAAGTGAAGTGACTTGCCCATGGTCACACACAGACAAGTGGCAGAACTGGGATTAGAATCCATGACCTTCTGACTCCCAGACCCATGCTCTATCCACTACGCCATGCTGCTTCTCACTATGTCATGTGGCAATATGTCATGTACTATGTGCGAAGTATTGTACAAAGCACTGGGTTATATACAGTTAATCACAGTTCTCACTGTGCCTCCTTCACACCTGTCCCGCTGTCAACCCCTAGCCCACGTCCTACCCCTGGCCTGGAACGCCCTTCCTCCTCCAATCTACCCAACAATCACATTTCCCTCCTTCAAAGCCCTACTGAAGACCCAGACTAAGCCCCCCTTTTCCTCAGTTCCCCCTCCCCCCCAACACCCCGACTTGCTCCCTTTGCTCTACCTCTCCTCCCCGCCCCAGAGTACTTGAGTATTTATGCACATATATATAATTCTATTTATATTACTGCCCGTTCACTTGTTTTGATGTGTATATATATCTATAATTCCATTTATTTATATTGATATTATTGAAGTCTGTTTACTTGTTTTTATGTCTGTCTCCCCCCTTCTTAAACTGTGAGCCCGTTGTGGGCAGGGACTATCTCTGTTGCTGAATTGTACTTTCCAAGCACTAAGTACAGTGCTCTGCACTCAGTAAGTGCTCAATAAATACGATTGAATGAATGAAATGAGAAAGATTAATTACCCAGATGATGCAATGTATATTGCCGGTTTTGCTACTGCCTCTGGGAATCCCAGTGAGGAAGGAAAGAGAGATAAATGGGGAAGTCCTTCAAGGACAAGAAGTCGCATGGTCTAGTGGATAGAGCACTGGACCGGGAGTCAGAAGGATTTGGGTTCTAATACCGGCTCCACCACTTTGCTGCGTCACCTTGGTGAAGTCACTTCACTTCTCTGGGCCTCAGTTACCTTATGTGTAAAATGGGGATTAAGACTGTGAACCCCATGTGGGACATGGACTGTGTCCAACCTGATGAGCTTGCATCTACCCCAGTGTTTAGGACAGTGCCTAGCACTTAGTAAGTGTTTAACAAATACCATTAAAATCAAAACAGGGGAGGGGAATAAAGGGAGGGATAAGAAAGGGAGGGATAAGAAAGGGAGGGAACCCACCCCATATACAGAGGATTATGAGAATAGGAATCCCTAGGCAGAAGGGAGAAGCAAGGTTCAAGAATGCAGGGAAGAGAACCATGAGATAGCAGTTGGTAGAGCAGTGGAGTGGGGAATCCCCAGGCGGGAGAGTACAGCATTGGGAATTTCCTGAAGAGCAGGGGAGGAATTGACTATTGGAATTTCATAATAATTGAACACTATTGGATTTTCATTTCAATTATTTAAATTGCTTCACTTCAAAAAAATGTTATAAGGCAGGTAGGATAACCAAATCAGTTCATATGACTAAGACATAAGAATCAAATCTCTTAAAAAGAAATCAATTAACCAATAATTAGTCGTATTTATTGGGGTCTTACTGTGTGCAGAACACTGTAAGCACTTGGGAGAGTACAGTAAAACAGACACATTCCCTGCCCAAAACAAGCATACAGCCTAGAGGGGGAAACAGACATTAATTAAATTAATTATAGATGTGGACATAAGTGTTGTGGGGATGGGAGGGGAGATGAATAAAGAGAGCATGTCAGGGCAACACAAAAGGCAGAAGTGAGTGGAAAAAAAGTAAAAGAAGGCTTAGTCAGGGAAGGCTTCTTGGAGGAGATGTGCCTTCAATTAGGCTTTGAAGAGGGAAAGAGTAATTATCTGTCAGATATGAAGAGGGAGAGCATTCCAGACCAGAAGCAGGATGTGGGTGAGGGGTCAGCGGCAAGATAGGCGGGATAGAAATACAGTGAGTAGGTTGCCATTAGAGGAGCAAAGTGTGCAGTCTGGGTTGTAATAGGAGAGTAACGAGGTGAAGTAGAAGGGGGCAAGGTGACCGAGTGCTTTAAAGTCGATGGTAAAGAGTTTCTATTTGATGCAGGGGTGGATGGGCAACCACCGGAGGTCCTAGAGGAGTGGGGAAGCATGGACTGAATGTTTTTCTAGAAAAATGATCCGGATAGCTAAGTGAAATAAGGACTGGAGTGGGGGAGAGACAGGAGGCAGGGAGGTCAGCTAGGAGGCTGATAAAGTAATAAAGGAGGGACAGGATAAGTGCTTCAATTAATGTGGCAACAGTTTGGATGGAGAGGAAAGGATGGATTTTAGCGATATTGTGGAGGAGTTTGGAGAGGAATGGTTAAGAGGTTGATGGGGTGATAACTGGAGGGAGTTGTGGGGTCAAGGGAGGGTTTTTTTAGGATACGAGAAACATGGGCATATTTGAAAGCAGTGGGGAAGAAGTCATTGGAGAGTGAACAGTTGAAGATGGTGGTGGGAGGGAAAAAGAGAGGTGGAAAGTGTTCTGATAAGGTGTGAAGGGTTGCACTCAGATGCACAGGTAGCGGGGGTGGGTTTTTACAGAAAACAGTAGATACTCTCTTGAGACACTGCTAGGAAAGATGGGAGAGTTGAAGGAGGTTCAAGAGGAGGGAGGGACTGGGGAAGGGCAGGGGAAATTTTAGGGAGATCATGCCTGACAGTTTTGATTTTCCCAATAAAGTAGGTGGCCAGGTCATTAAGAGCAAGAGATGGGGGAGGCAGGGGAGAGGGGGTGGCAGCGAGGGAAAGGACGGGGTTTCGAGGAGGGAGTTAAATGTCTGGAATAACTGGGGAGGGAAATGGGAATGAAATAGTATCAATCAGAAATAGTATCTGTATTCTCAATGTTAATTTATGTGTGTTTCATGTGGAGCCTTAAGGGCTCTTCTGTCCACAGTTAATTACTAACAATCTTCATCTTCATTATAATTGCTAGCAAAGCCACAGAGACCGACAGACCAATCCACCAATATGATCTGCTCAGTGTTTGTCAGTTTTATGCTCTCTGACTTTCCTTTGATTCTTTTATGCACTCTAGATCAATCATCCTTGTAGCCCCCAGTTCCCTCAGAAACCAATTACTATATATTTCAATGTTTTTGATGATCTAGTACACAAAGTTCATCCCCTCATTACAACACAGCACACACGGGAGGCCATCCCATCCCATCTCCATTTTCCATCTTGGACTTGTGGACTTTCCTGCCTTCTGATATCTCACCACTGAGTTCATTCAGGAGTAGACCACATGATGATTAAAAACCTTTATATAAACCTAAGGGTTACCGTCTGACTCATCTTAAATTAAGGTAGATATTTCCCTTGGGGAAAGTGATTCCAATATAAATACTGTACTTGGATCATCTACCAACTCAGCAGGTTATGAGCCTCATCAAAAGTGCTAATTTCTATGGTCTGATAACTCTGGTCTCTGGTAGTGCACACACACAGACACACAGATGATTGTAAGCACTATGTAGAGTTGACACAGCAGGTTAGATTGAAATAGGCCAGAAGGCCAACGACCATTCTGAACGAGGAAAAGTATATCCACAAGTAATGTAAGACAAAGTTGAATGGAGTCATTGAATCCTACTTTAAGACAACCAATAGATGCTATGGGAGACTGCCAGAGTAGGAGCAAAATGGGGCATCAAACCTCATATCAAACTATAGTAGCATCCAGCCTTCTATGGGGCCATGAGACCTGAACTTCCAGAAAAGCATTGACTAAGTTCTTGATGAGGCTATCATGAGCCATAGCTAACATCAATGGGAGTCTAGTGAGCCATTCATTCATTCATTCATTCATTCAATCGTATTTATTGAACACTTACTGTGTGCAAAGCATTGTACTAAGTTTTGGGAGAATACAATATAACAGACACATTCCTGCCCACAACAAGCTCACAGTCTAGAGGGGGAAACAGACATTAATATAAATAAATAGATAAAAAAATAAAGCAGAGTGGTCTACAGGAAAGAGCAAGGGCCTGGAAGTCAGAAGGCCAGGGTTCTGATCCCAACTCTGCCATTTGCCTGTTGTGAACCAGTCAGTTCACCAGTAATGAAGCATCACATGACCTCCTCACCAAAGCTATCCACTCAGCTTAGGCAAGAGAACTGTTTAGTCCATTTAATACTAAAGGAAAAAAAATACATCCTCACTTGATGAACATATTCTTATTTTTAAAACTTTCTTGCCTCTTTTGTGTTGCAGAAAGTGTGCTGTGGTGGGGGGAGAGGGGTGGGTCAGGAAATGAGTATCAAAAGTCCTTAGCAGGTAAGGACTTGAATACTTGGATGATGCAATATGGAGGGAAATATAATGAACAGATGAGCAATAGGGAGAGAAATACAGTAAAATTTGGAATGACCAACGTCAGTCTGGGCAGTGGGACTGTTTCCAATCGAAGAGTTTGATATCTCATATTTATTTGGCTATTGTCTTCCATAAAAACACACAGAAAAACATCTGAATCTTTTTATCTGTTTATATGATACATCAATATTTTAATCAATTCCTAAAGGAGAAAGAGTGAACCATGTTTTAAACATCTTTTCTCTATCACTTGCAGCCATTAGGCAATTTAGCCAAAAAAGAATCCGACAGATTCTTCCCTGTAGAGAAAATGAAGGAAAAAAAAAACATGTTGCTAGCTCCAGGACCTTGTCCTTTACTTCTATTACACTCACCTAAGCACTTAGTACAGTTCTCTGGACACAGTAAATGCTCAATAAAAGCTATTGATTATTTGATTGGTGGCTGAGGAACAGATATAGTCCCTATCTAGTTAATGCACCCTCAGTCAGTAACAGTAATTTCCATCTCACTTTTGAGAAAGCTAGGATGCAATTCTCAGTATACAAACTCACTTGATACAAAATGACTGCTGCTTCACTGAAAATCCAGTTTCAAAAAACCAGGAACAGCTTCGAAATAGGGTTTACTACGTTCAGGCATACCCAATGATACAGCCACATTGTATTCTTCTAAAACAGATCTATCAAATATGGCTGCATCATAGAATATGTTTTTCTCTACACTTACTAGTTATAAGTGTGGGTAGTTCTATACAAAAATCTTTACACAACCTGAGTCCTGCAATTAATGGTAGAGTTAGCAATCAAAGGGAAATTTGCAGCTAAACTCGGTAAGGCTACAATTACTATACCTGTGAACACTAGTTAAAAGTTAAAGATAAAATGAGGATATTGTTGATGAACTAGTACTTTAAACAACAGAAAGTGCATTTTCCAAACTAATCTGTTTTAATGTCTGTTACGAGTCAGTCAATCAATGAATGGTATTTGAGTGCTTACTGTATGCTGAACACTGTACTAAGTGCTTGGGAGACTACAATACAATGGTGTTGGTATATATGTTTCCTGCCTTTAAGGAGCTCACAGTCTAGAGGGGGAGGCAGAAATTAATAAATTACAGATGTGTATATAAATGCTGTGAAGGTGAACACAGAAGAGAGAGGGAGTAGGGGAAAAGAAGACCTCTGGGAGATGTGATTTTAATAAGGCTTAAATTAAAGGCAACGATCTCAAGGTTACTTTACCCTAGTTATTTTATGTATAATTTTAAAATTATCTTTGACTCTGGGATAGGAACACGAGAGGACATCAAACTACTCACCATACCTTGATCCTGTCTATCTCATCTACCTCACCGCTGGCCCCTCGCCCACATCCTGTTTCTGGCCTGAAGCCCCCTCCGGCCCCTGTTCCTCCCCGTCCCCCATCCCTCACCCCCAATGATCTGGCCACCTACTTCATCACGAAAATTAACACAGTCAGGTCTGAGCTCCCCAAAGTCAGCCCTCCCCGTCCTACCTCCCCCCCCAACCCTCTCCCCTACTTTCCCATCCTTCCCTGCAGTACCCTCAGAGGAGATCTCCTCTCTACTCGCAAGTGCCACCCCCTCCACCTGTGCCTTGGACCCCATTACCACTCACCTAATAAAAACCACCGCTCCTGCCCTCTTCCCCTCCTTAACTTATATCTTTAACTGCTCACTCTCCAATGGCTTCTTCCCTTCTGCCTACAAACATGCCCATGTTTCCCCCATCCTAAAAAAACCCTCTCTCGACCCCACTTCCCCTTCCAGTTATCGCCCTATCTCCCTACTACCCTTCCTTTCCAAGCTCCTAGAATGAGATGACCCCCTCCAATCTGGCTTTGGTCCCCTCCACTCTACCGAGACTGCTCTCTCTGTCACCCATGACCTCCTTCTTGCCAAATCCAATGGCTCCTACTCTATCCTATTCCTCCTTGACCTCTCAGCTGCCTTTGACACTGTTGACCATCCCCTTCTCCTCCATACCTTATCTCACCTTGGCGTCACGGACTCCGCCCTCTCCTGGTATCTCTCTGGCCGGTCATTCTCGGTCTCCTTCCCAGGCTCCTCCTCCCCCTCCCATCCTCTAACTGTTGGGGTTCCTCAACGGTCCATTCTTGGCCTGCTTCTGTTCTCCATCTACACTCACTCCCTTGGTGAACTCATTCGTTCTCACGGCTTCAACCATCATCTCTATGCAGATGACACACAGATCTACATCTCTGCCCTGGTCCTCTCCCCGTCCCTTCAGGCTCCTATCTCCTCCTGCCTCCAAGACATCTCTACCTGGATGTCTGCCCGCCACCTAAAACTCAACATGGTCAAAACTGAGCTCCTTATCTTCCCACCCAAGCCCTGTCCTCTTCCTGACTTCCCTATCACTGTGGATGGTACGACCATCCTTCCTGTCTCTCAGGCCCGCAACCTCGGTGTCATCTTTGACTCAGCTCTCTTATTCACCCCACACATCTAATCCATCACCAAAACCTGCTGGTCTCACCTTTACAATATCGTCAAGATCCACCCTTTCCTCTCCACCCAAACGGCTATCTTACTGTTACAGGCTCTCGTTATATACCGGCTAGATTATCGTGTCAGCCTTCTCTCTGATCTCTTTTCCTCCTGTCTCTCCCCACTCCAGTCTATTTTTCACTCTGCTGCCCGGCTCATCTTCCTGGAGAAATGCTCTGGGCATGTCACTCCCCTTCTTAAACACCTCCAGTGGTTGCCTATCAACCTCCGCATGAAACAAAAACTTCCCACTCTAGGCTTCAAGGCTCTCCATCACCTTGCCCCCTCCTACCTCTCCTCCCTTCTATCTTTCCATTGCCCACCCCGCAAGCTCCGCTCCTCTGCCGCCCACCTCCTCACCATCCCCCGTTCTCGCCTATCCTGCCTTCGACCCCTGGGCCACGTCCTCCCACAGTCCTGGAATGCCCTCCCTCCTCACCTCCGCCAAACTAATTCTCTTCCTCTCGTCAAAGCCCTACTTAGAGCTCACCTCCTCCACGAGGCCTTCCCAGACTGAGCTTCCCCTTTTCCCTCTGCTCCCTCTGCTCCCCCTATACCCCCCTTCATCTCCCCTCAGCTAAGCCCTCTTTTCCCCCCTTTCCCTCTGCTCCTCCCCCTCTCCCTTCTCCTCCCCTCAGCACTGTACTCGTCCGCTCAACTGTATATATTTTCATTACCCTATTTATTTTGTTAATGAGATGTACATCACCTTGATTCTATTCATTTGCTATTGTTTTAATGAGATGTTCATCCCCTTGATTGTATTTATTGCTATTGTTTTTGTCTGTTTGTCTCCTCCAATTAGACTGTAAGCCCGTCAAAGGGCAGGGACTGTCTCTATCTGTTACCGATTTGTACATTCCAAGCACTTAGTACAGTGCTCTGCACACAGTAAGCGCTCAATAAATACTATTGAATGAATGAATGAATAATACCTGACAGACATCAGTCGCCCCACCTTCAAGCCTTATTTAAAACACATTGCCTCCAAGAGGCCTTCCAACCAAGCTCTCAATTCCTTTACTTCCTCTTCCTTCTGCATCGGCCCTTGCACTTGGCTTTGCACCCTTTACCCCACCGTCAGCCCCATAGCACTTATGCACATATCCGTAATGTATTTATTGATATTAATGTCTGCCTCCGCCTTTAGACTGTAAGCTCCTTTTGGGCAGGTAACATGTCTACTTAGTCAATAATAACAATAATAATGATGGCATTTGTTAAGCGCTTACTATGTACCAAGCACTCTTCTAAGCACTGGAGGGGGTGGGGGCGATGACAAGGTAATCAGGTTGTCCCACATGGGGCTCACAGTCTTAATCCCCATTTTACAGATGAGGGAACTGAGGCACAGAGAAGTTAAGTGACTTGCCCACAGTCACACAGCCAAGTGGCAGAGCTGGGATTCGAACTCATGAGCCCTGACTCCAAAGCCCGTGCTCTTTCCACTGAGCCACATTTAAAAGCAGCAAATATAGAAGGCATATTGGATTTCAAAATTGGAACAAATCACATAGATACACCACAATGCTAAATGATATAAGGGGGCCTAAATTTTGCTTAGTGGTATTGCTACAATGGTACTACAAGCATAATGTATAATTTATTAATACTGTACCAAATATAGCTCATAGAGAGCTGGTTTTGGTTTTGGTCTCCAATCTAGAAGGTGGAAGATTTTCTTAATACATCAAGGGCCTGGAGAGAGGACTGCAGGTACCATGCAACTCTGGAATGATTAAGAGTTTTGCTTTGCATTGGATGCATCTATAATTCTGGTCGATTTGTATCCTTGGTTAATTCCAAAGACTAACTGCTCCCAATGGGGAACAACACCACCTAATCCTGGTTCTTCCTTCTATCACTAGACTTACTTTTGCAGAGGTGACAACTCCACATTGCTTAGAGAAGCAGTGTGGCCTAGTCGCAAGAATACAGGTTTGGGAGTCAGAGAAAGTGGGTTCTAATCCTTGCTCTGTCACTAATCAGCTGTTTGACCCGGACAAGTCACTTCACTTCTCTGGGCCTCAATTGCTTCATCTGTAAAATGGGGATCAAGAATGTGAGCCCCATATGGGAGAGGGACTGTGTCCAACCTGAATTACCTTGTATCTACCCCAGGACTTAGAACAGAGCTTGGGATATAGTATGGACTTAACAAATACCATTATTATTATTATCCAAATGAGCTTGGCATGGGGCCTCCCTCCATCTTGTACCCTTGGAAGCATGAACCTTAGAAAGGTAGAACAAGTAAACTGCTTTAATGAGCAAGACTAATTCTACCCACCCAATGAGGTTTTCCATCTCATGATAATGTCATTCAAGGAATTTTTCCAAACCCTTGACCGCTCTTGAAAGTCCATTCAAGAAAAGCCTATTTGAATGGAGGGAGGAGTAGTCTGTTCAAATAAATAGACTCTTCTGTTTCTCCTCCCCCATTCTCCTGAACTATTATTCAAACCATCTCTTCCATCTAGAGTGTTAATTCCTTAGCTCTGCCTTTTCTAGGTGGGAGAGCGCACTACTATTTTTTAAGATCACTGCCCTCACCATACTCTGGAAATGTACGAAAACATTCCAACAAGATTAATCAATCAATCATACTTATTGAGTGTTTAGTGTGGATGCAGTGCACTGTGCTATGCACTTGGGAGGGTACAATATAAGATAGTAAGTAGAGTCCTGCCCTGGCCACAAGGATCATACAAAGTCTAGAGAGAAGAAATCTGTAACTGACTGTGATCAATTAATTATAAATTCCTCTGCACTTGACCATTCAAGCACTTGGATTCCATCCACAACCCACTGCTCTGGTTTTTATTGGTTGCCTACTAGAAATACATCTTCTACTTTCCTGAATAATGCAAGACTCTGTAGTTCTTCTGTACATTAGTAGTCTGGATTCATACCAGGGTAAAAGCTTGAAGCTATTAATCAGTCCTAAATCAAATATTAAAAATGAGGATTAATCTCATCACTACATCCCAACAGATGTATTCTGTGTCAATAAATAAACGTTAAGCTTCCTATAGACCCTGTAATCTGCATTCCTGATATGTTTTGGATTCAGAATCAGGAAGGCCAAGAGGAAGGAGGGAAAAGAAACACATTTACATTCTGAAGCTGTAGTGCCAAAGTACTCAAGCAGCAGGCCGGCAGGATCTTGAAAGATAAGAGTCTGAAATTATCTTGGGGAAGAGCATTATGTACCGATGCGTCCTAATCCTCCTAGCATACATTTATCCAGCAGGTGTCTCTCATGCAGAATGGACCATTGAAATGCAAGAATCCAGAGGAAAATTAAATGACAATATTCTTTTAGGAATACAATCAAAGGTTAAATGAAACTCTCCATATGGTTGAGTTTTAAGTAAAAATCTAAGACAGACACTAGACTAACTCCAAAAGCAGAACCGTCCTTTATCCAAAAAAAAATGGTGGTGGGACTCCCTTCAGATCTGATATGGGCCGAGACAACAGTTGCAATAAGCCCAGAGGGGGACAGCAGAATCTACCACTGCTTAACTGTAGAGGGAGAGATCACACCAGAAACCTCTAGATAAAAACCTGTGATGAATGCAGCAAAAATCACAGAGTTGTGCTATGGAAAGAAGGACAGCCCGGCAGCCCCTCCCGATCTCCTTCTCCCTCTTCCTCTCCCTCCACATGCTGCATGGCCCAGTGGAAAAAGCACAGGACATGGAGTCAGAGGCCCTGAGTTCTAATCCCAGCTCTGCTCCTTGCCTGTTGTGTGATCTTGCGCAAGTCACTTTAACTTCTCTGTGCCTCACTTTCCTCATCTACAAAATGGGGATAAAATACCTGGTCTCTTTCCCTCATAGACTGTAAACCCCATGTGGGAAAGAGGCAGCATCCAATCTGATTATCTTGCATCTCTCCCTGGCTTTAGAAGAGCACTCAGCACATAGTAAGTGCTTAACAAACACTACAACTACAAATATTCTTATAATCATTAATGGGTTGAGTGATTCTATGTTTGCATGTGTTGTGTTTATCGTGTTTATCACCCTTGCACACATCTTTGTTTCTGTCTCCCTTCTTTGTCTTACTCTGTTGTAGATAGAACATGAGCCTGGGAGTCAGAAGCTCTGGGTTCTAATCCTGCCTCCGCCACTTGTCTGCTGTGTGACCTTGGGCAAGTCATTTCACATCTCTGGGCCTCAGTTACCTCATCTGTAAAATGGGGATTCAGACTGTGAGCCCCATGTGAGACAGGGACTATGTCCAACCTGGTTTGCTTGCATCCACCCGAGCTTAGTACAGTGCTTGGCACATAGCAAGCACTTACTAAATATTATAATTATTAATCATTATAATTATTACTTCTTGCATTTTTGTTCCACCCCCCCTTGAAAAATACTATTACCTTACCCAGTGCTTTCCAATTTGGAGGCAATAGCCTCCTATTAGGCCAGGTCTATTGGCTCTTCTCTGCTTAGCTCCCTTCCATCCTGCCACCTTTCCAGTCTTTCCTTTTACCTTTTACTCCCTCTAGGAAGTTCAGAGCTTTGCATTTCTACCTTTGTCTGGGGTCCTGAAAGAGATCCTATGTCTGATCTTTTGTTTGAATTTCAATGCATGTTTCTTTTACAGTTTGTTGCCTATGATGTTTCTTCTCTACAAAGTAAATTATTGGTTGCTGTAGCATTTCTTTTCTATCTTGAAAATTCAACATTAGCAGTCTGTTAAATTCAGTACCCTGAATTCAGTATTCACTGAATTTTTCAACCCTCTGGCTATCAATTTAACAACTTTTAATTAAAATGCACCTATTTCATACCTCCACTGACATATTACTGAAGATTTAGGAACCAGCTAATCTTCAGTCCAAATAGGTAATCCACATCAAGATGAAACTGCCCATCTTCATTATTATATAGCACTTTCTCAGCCATTCCTCAGTCTTGTTTCATTTCTCGTCAACCAAGTATTTCTTAGGGTCTAACACCAATTTTCCTCTAAGATGTATGTCATTTCTGAGGTGGATTGTAGTTCTCATCATCTAAGGTGCCACCTACCTTGGCCTTGGTCTTTATTTCTGGAAATATATACGCAACCTATTATCATGGCTCTTGAAATCTTTCAGATTGGAATTTGAAATGTTGGCCTCATAACAGTTGGGCATTATAGTGCCCTTATGTTAGAAGGGTGTAACCTAGGTTTGGGTAAGAGGCCCCACACACATTAGCCAAAATTCCATACTAGTCTCCCCTTTGCCTAGCCAGTTCCCAGGGTAATTGCAGTGTATAGAGGGGAAGAGAGGGGATAGGGTAGCCATTGATGGCAATCAAGACTATTGCATACCCCTTTGCCAACACCTCCCCCACTCTTCCCAGATATACACAGTGGCATCGGGACAGGGGAAAAACTTGCTAAAATCCAGACTGCCCAGCATCAAACCAGTCCAATGGCTACCCTTGGGAATGCATAGGCACAATGTTTCCATGTCAGAGCTGGCCCTTGGACTACAGCTCTGCAATACACATGGGTCCACTCTGGAAGCTGGATCACAGAAAAGTTTCAGCTGTGGTGCAATGGACTGTGCTTCATCTACCAGCAGACTCTGAACAGAAAGGACCCTGGCTCTAGGCAAGTGAAGTGGCTTCAGCATCTCAGTACACATGAGCTATTATTTCCAGGTGGGTCTGCCAGGAAGACAAACTCCAGACATGTACAATTAACAGCCATATCTTACCCCATCTGTACTGAAGCCCAGCTGGACCAATCAGATCCCAATCAGACCAATCAGATATCGTTTAGGGGCTCAGCTGGAGGGTGGGCTCATAATCATTGGGGTGGGTCCTTAAATTGGGGCCTATACAGAACAGCAGTTTAAATACTACATAATGCAGAATCCCTTGCCTCACCAACAAGTGGGACGATGGGATGGGCCAAGCAATTCATCACACTCAGTGTCTCGGAACGGGGGGAACAGAAAAAGAAGAGGAGGATGAGAATCAGCAGAAGCCCTTCTTCTGTCCTTCCTGTTCACTCCATTTATTCCAGTGTCCCACAAAGATCTGCAGAAGCCTGGGGCCCCTGGACAATCTCTCCATTAAGACTCTACTCCACTCTGTAATCTGGCCCTGGGAAAATAACTTCAATTCTGTTTCCTAACATGACATGACTGAAAATATACAAAGAACTGTTAGTATTCTCCGCATAATGTGTGTGTTTTTCCCTAACGAGCTTTACATCTTTTTTACTCCAAATGAAGGAGCCAAACATCTTCAACAAAAAGAAGGGCTTTCAATTAAAGTTTACGTCTGTTGCTGGAACAGACATTACAATTTATATTCCTCTTCTTATGGTATATTACTTGGAAACCTGACTCAAAGAGATAACCTCAACAAACCTTTTCTTTAAATAAACTTCAGTGGTCAACTGGGTTTCTGATTACATTCAAAAAGGGAAATATTCGCTGTCTTCTACTCAAGGGAGAATTTGGTTTGTCTAAAGAATCTAATTCAAAGCCCTCTTGCCACTTAACAAATCAGACTATTGTTCAAGCAGCCAAAGAGAAAATTACTCTTATTCACCATTTTTCCAAGAAGGATCCCTAAAAGCAGGCAGGGAAAAAAAAATATATATATATATGTATATATATATATATTCCATAATTCAGGCAAGGATGCCCAAATGGTTTTTATTCAAATGATAATTCAGATTTTATGTAGTAAGGTAGAAAGTGTACCTAGATCTGGTTCACTTGGCTTTCATGGCTTGGCACAAATGTGATCATTAACATTTAAAATTTCATTACTGGGGGCAGAAATTGGGCCACTTCACAAAAAGATTATATTTACCTCTACCTCAAGGGGCTTCTAAACAAATAAAGAGTTAAGCTTGTTCAATGTTGATACATTAAATAAAAGGGAAAATGAACAAGTCATGTATTTCCAGCTAGATAGTTTGCCAGGTAAAAAAAAAAGAAGTAGCAAGTTAAAAAATAGTGCTAACAGCAACATTTTAGCTACGCCACATTTTCAAGTAGCAATAGCTTGAATGGAAATATATAATTTAGTACATGCTAATATTCCACTTGTCTTTTGGATAATCCCAGTTCTGTCCCTTTCTCCCGTTCTTCAAATATTCAAGCCTTTCCCATGTCTGCTCTATGAGAACATAAAGCTTCCATAGCTAATGTGCTAGACTCATTTTCCCTTCTCCATTTTAATGCCCAGATTCTAACTACAGCTTCTGATGATCAGCTAGTAACTAAGAACATTCCCATCATTTGAAACTCAGAGGTATTGATGAAGCTTGGGAACTTGTTTCAGATCACATATTTAAGAATATGGATATCAAATAATGTTTACTGATCCGCCCCTACTTTCTCCACATTTATACCACAACCCAGATACAAGCCCTAATCAAATCAGGCTGCAATTAAGTAAAGCTTTCTTACTGAACTTCCTGACTTCATCTGTCTTCCACACAGAATACTGATACTGATCAAAATACTGACCAAAATACTGATCGGATAGGATCCTCCCCATCTAATCCTCCCAAACAGCAACCTACTATGGTACAAACTCTAGTCATATCATGGCTGGACAACTCTATCAGCTTCCTTGCCAGTCTTTTCATTTTTATAGTATTTGTTAAGTGCTTACTATGTGCCAGGCACTGTTCTAAGTGCTGGGGTGGATACGAGGTAATTAGGTTGGACATAGTCCCTATCCCACATGGGGTTCACAGTCTTAATTCTGATTTTACAGATGAGGTAACTGAAGCACAGTTACTTGTGAAGTGACTTGCCCAAGGTCACACAGCAGGCAAGTGGTGGAGCCGGAATTAGACCTTAAGTCCTTCCAACTCCCAGGCCCATGTTCTATCCACTAGGCCATGCTGCTTATCTGAAAGACATGGTTCAACAATGAACTGGGTACAGACAGACCCCACCTACTCTTGGAACCCTAAGGGGAGAGGGGTGACTACCTTTTGGGGTTTTTAATGTTTATTATTATTTGGTTATTTCCTTGAAATACAGACTTTTAAGTGGACATCTTGCTTCACAGTACCCAGACAAGCTCCTGCTTATAGGAGTGTGGCTCTAGGACAAAGGCTTGGAAGTCTGTGCCAGACTAGGCTTCAACCAATTTCTCCCTCAAAACTCAGACTTATATTTGTCCCCTAGAACTCTTCAGCCCCCTCCAGAATTACAAGAGGCTCGGTAACAGACAGCTCTGTATGGCACAAACATACACATTGATCTACGTATATATGGAGATAGAGATATATGGAGAAAGCGAGCGAGAGAGAGCGAGCTTGCATATAATAATTATGGTATTTGTTAAGCACTATGTGCCAGGCAACAAATATCCTTTAGTGATCTGTTTTACAGAAACCTAAGTGAAGCAAAATTATTTTGTATCACCAAAATAGAAATATTAATATTCACAAGACATATTTGTGAACCATATTACCACTGACAATAATAATGTTGGTATTTGTTAAGCACTTACTATGTGCAGAGCACTGTTCTAAGCGCTGGGGTAGACACAGGGGAATCAGGTTGTCCCACGTGGGGCTCACAGTCTTAATCCCCATTTTACAGATGAGGGAACTGAGGCACAGAGAGGTTAAGTGACTTGCCCACAGTCACACAGCTGACAAGTGGCAGAGCTGGGATTCGAACTCATGAGCCCTGACTGACAATATTAGGTGACCAAAATATTGGTATGATCAATAAAGAGAAACCTACCAAAAACATTTCCCCATAACAGTCTCTTAGAGATATAAAACATTCTACCTACTTTTTCCATAAAATGATACATGCCTTAGTTCTTATTCAGGGAAGCTGTTGGGAACAGTCCTAATGGCAGGAACAAGATTTTCATGTGCCTCACACATGTTAGCTTTTGATAAACTACAAATCTGATATAAGGAGGCTTTTGCAACCCTAAGCACATTTCAAAGATACATTTGTGGGGTGTTTGGTTATTTATTCATCATTTTAAGATTTTAACTTACAGCACCATACCAATGAATCTTTGTTTAGGAACATAGCAATCAATTTCAATGACCATTCTACTGGTATGTCAGCAATGATTGCTGTGTAGCTTTCTGAGCCAGAGGCTTTGAAGAAAATGCATTAGAAACTAAGGAGGAATTACTAAGTGTGGTTGCACACAATTATTTATCTAAGTGCCCTCTAAAGACTAGTATACCCTTTATCAGAGATTTCCAATGAAGAGTCTAATCAACAGCCAGACATAGTTTTAGTGTTTCACCCGCTCAACTGCTAATACTTGCCCTAGTTATTGTTAGATTTCCACATACACTAGAGAATATGATTTACTAAAACAACATAATAATAATAATAATAAATACGGCATGTGTTAAGTGGTTCACTATGTGCCAAACACTATTCTAAGCACTGGGGTAGACACAAGGTAATCAGGTTGTCCCACATGGGGCTCACAATCTAGCACAGGCTTGGCAGTCAGAGGATATGGGTTCTAATGCCGACTCCGCCACTTGTCTACTGTGTGACCTTGGGCAAGTCGCTTCACTTTACTGTGCCTCAGTTACCTCATCTGTAAAATGGAGATTAAGACTGTAAGCCCCATGTGGGACAACCTGATTACCTTGCATCCACCCCAGGGTTTATAACAGTGCTTGGCACATAGTAAGCACTTAACAAATACCATTATTATTATCATTAATAATAATAATAATAATCCCCATTTTACAGATTAGTTCCTGAGGCACAGAGAAGTTAAATGGTTTGCCCAAGGTCACAAAGCAGTCAAGTGATGGAGCCAGTATTAGACCCACGTTCTCTGACTCCCACCCCATGCTCTTTCCACTTAGCCATGATAGCTGAGAACGTAGACCCCAAGTACCTCCTGGGTTTCACCTTTCTTTTATTGTCCAAGTAATAATAATAATAACAATAATTTTAAAAATAAATAAAATATAAATAAAAACAAAAAATAATAATAGTGGGGTTTTTAAGTGCTTATTATGTGCCAAGCACTGTACGAAGCGCTAAGGTAGATGCACGACAATAGTCCCTGTCTCACATGGGGCTCACAGTCTATTTAGGACACCAATTATTAAGTCCCCATGTTATAGTTGAGGAAACTGAGGCACAGACAAGTTAGGTGACTTGTCCAAGGTCACCCTGAAGGAAAGTAGTAGAGCCAGGATTGGACTCCAGGTCCTCTGGCTCCCAAGCCTATGCTTTTTCTACTGGGTCACACTACTTTTTTATTTTCAGGTTCTACACCCAGTGCTTCATCCACATCCCTGCTGGCATAGCTCTGGCTCTCTCACTTGATTCTTTTACTGACTCATCTATAAAGGTAATTTTAAACAAGTCTACATATCTGGATCAGATCTCTGGAAGAGTATTCCAATGAAACAAACACTTGGAGAAGACAAACAGTGATAGAATTACAGTTCTGGAAGGGGCCTCAAGAAATCATACAGGTTATCCAGTTTCCAGGCAGTTCTGCCCCTACATCACCACAGAAAGACAATTTTTCTAGTTCTACATGAACTGCAGTGTTGGCCTCTCATGGAAGAAGTGTGCCCAATCCCTTGGGGCATGAACAAGCATTATTAAAAAGAGGTTTAAGACCTCAATTTCAGCATCACTAAATATTAAGTTATCGTTAATTCATATGTCTAATTCAACTGCTAATCTGCAATGTTTAAACAACTGTACTTGTACTTGCACTCTACCAGGTATACTAAACTAGGTGGAGCGAAAAAATTCACTGAGATCTTTTTAATCACTACCCACATTTCTAGATCCTCCTTGTTACCCTAGGAAGAAAGCTCAAGAAATGGGCACTAATAATCAATTGAGTAAAGGAAAGGGTCTTCCTATAATTTACCAGAGGTTTAAACATTAACCTAAACGTTTGGCTTAAATAAGGGATAATGGGACTGTCTTCAGGTAGGATTATACTTAAACCATCCCAAGATACAATTACAAAACAGAATCTTCTCCCAAATTGTAGTAATGTTCCACATTAAATTGAATTTATTGCATCAAAAGATTCAGGGCAAGCAACTGATGACAGCATTGTTATTTACTCCCTGGCCAAATCTTCATAACAGTGACAGCATAATGTAATTAGCCATATGATATGCATTCTTGCCCAATCTTGAAGGTGGCTATTGTAGAACAGCGCTTTTTATTTTTCCTGTTGGATTATCTCCTCTCTTTTTCATAACTTCAATTCTTTCCTTTTGCCTCAAACCAGGTCTTTAACACTTTTACCCTTTCTAATGCTATTTTACCATTATTCCATCTTGACTACAATATTCCTCACCTCTTTCTTTAAGCATCCTACCTAAACAACCAGCTCATGGTAACTACATTTCAAATGAAACAGAACACTGGGGTTGCTATGGCACTTACTGTGACAATGGTAGCACACCGGCATCTATACTGACTCCTTGACAAGTCACTATGACTCCTTATGTTCAGTCCTGAGGAATCCCTGTAGTTTGTGTGAGGGCTTCTGTAGCTCAAATTATGGGGCTGGGTGGGATACCAGGCTAGGGAGATCCGAAACTGGGGTAGAGATATAAGGAATAGAAAGAGGAGGAAACAGTCAAAGGAGAACTCAACAGGAATTGGCAGAATTCTTGAGGGGTGGGGTGGAAATACTAACATGGTAGAATGTGGTAAACGGGAGGGGGTGAACAAAATATGAAACTTGAGCTATAAAACTGAAAGTAGGCCTAGAAGTTATTTTGCATGGGTCTGAAAACAACTTAAATACTACATGGTTTCTACAACACCAGGTGAAATCCAAAAAGGTTGTGGAAGACAAAAGAAGCTTTAATAAAACTTGTTTCTTTCAAGTTCTGGCCTCATAAAGCTTAAACTACACATTTCCCTTCTTTTCTGACCTTATTTTGATACCTGATACTTATCAGTACCCTCATAATGAACCAACCTGCACTGCTTACAATCAATTTTCCATAAACAATGAATTTTTAATATTTTCAGTGGTTCCCTTTGAGATGTTAATGGTGAACCGATAACAGGGTTCCCGTATATGCCTGAAATTGCATTTCTGGCAGAACCCCAACTGGTATAGCCAATCCACAGCCCCATCATGGTAGCTTTGCTCCTCTATCTTTCCAAATTTCAGAGTGAAAACATAGTTATGGCAGAAATGACTATGTTAAATCCTGTAATGCAAGGTATGTAAAATCTTGTAATAATAGTGAATCACAAAACGTATTTTCCAAAAGGCAATTTTAATTGTTCCCAAAGGGGATAATTGAAAAGAAAAGACAAATGTGACTGCAGATAATCTACAGCTCTACTCTGCAGGGTCAGAGTTGAAGTCACCATTCGCAATAGGGAACTAACTAGAATATAATCATTTTGGAAAGGCTACTGAAGAAAATGGATAGCCATGTCCAATATGAATCCCAACAGGGTTTCAGGACAAAACATCAGAGCAGACTATATATTTGCAGCAACACTGATACAGGAGAAGAGTATAGCCTAACTCCAAGATCTCTAGGTCATTTTCAGAGACATGGAAAGGAATTAAATACCATCAACAAACAGGACTGATGAACTTGTATTTATCCCAGTGCTTAGAATAGTGCTTGGCACATACTAAGCTCATGTAGTTACCCTGAGAAGTTCAACAAGCTCTTAAGAACACTCCAAGACAGTATGAGTGGTCCAGTTGGAGTTGAGGGTGTTCTTACTGACCCATCACCACCCAATTAAAGCAATGCAGTGTAGTAGATTATAGTCCTGTTCAAGGCTACCATGCTTGGGAATGCAATGAGGGGTCTGTGAGCTGAAGTCAAAGTGTGCTTCCAATCCAACAGGAAACACTTCCAACTCAAGTCTAAAAGTCTAAAAACACTTTCAAAGAATCACCCCCTAAATGCTGACTCTAGTGACTGTGTTCTTGAGGCACACATAAAAGACATATTAATGATTATGAATTACTTCTGAAGGATGGACCATAAATTTGGAGAAAAAAACTCAAAAAAGGTTATGTACCCAGGAAGCTAGCAAGCTGTCAAAGATTCTCTTTGATGATACAGAACCTAATGCTGTCCATAAATTTTGCTGCTTAGGCACTACAGTATCCAACAATGTTCTGATAGACAAAGGCACAATGAGGCCAGTGTGCCTTTTGGGAGACTGACAACAGAGTTCACAATGACAGGACATTCCACTTCAAATTAAAGGTCTATAGAGCTGTAGGGATGGTCAACTGTAGGAATGGACAACCTTCTACATGTCTGTAAGATCTGGATAGAACTGAAGGCATATATCCTAGTGGGAAGGGATCGTGTCTACCAACTCTATTGTATTGGATTCTACTAAGCACTTAGTACAGTGCTCTGTGCACAGTAAGCACTCCTAGTGGATTGATCGATCTCATTTCTGGGTTTGCTTTATCACTGTCACCTACATGACAGCAAATGGCAGGGCAAGAGCATCAATCATGAAGTCTTGTTCTAGGACTCTAAAATATTGGTTCTGCCTTCTGTGCTTGTATATGTCTCCTTTCATTCATTCATTCAATAGTATTTATTGAACACTTACTATGTGCAGAACACTGTCCTAAGTGCTTGGAATGTACAATTTGGCAATAGATAGAGACAATCCCTGCCCAACAATGGGCTCACAGTGTAAAGTTTGCCCAACAGCAGCTAAGCACTATCACCCATTCTCTTCACATGTCCCATTCATTGAAAATGTGTTGCAGTTTTTTGCAGTGCTAGTGAATGGGTGATAGTGGATATCCAAGCAGCTGCTGTTTGGGGAACTGATAAAAGACATATACAAGCACAGAGGGCAGAATAAATATTTTAAAGACCTATTGTTACATAGCTTCTCCCAACACCACAGCAGACAAACAAACCTGGAGGGCAGCAATCAAAAGGTTAATTACTATCCTAGAGCTGAAACTCTGCAAAGATTGCAATGCCAAAAAGCAGTATCAAAACAGAGACAGGCCTGTAGGTAGCAAATGTATGAACACAGCACATATTGGAGAATTGACTGTTGTCTTACTGCCATACCCACATGTATGCAAAGGATTTCAGCATTAGTAGCATCAAAAATGGAGAGAAACAGAGGGAAGGAGAATGACAGAGGGAAAGAGAGTGCATGCCCACACACACTTTCCTCCATTTTTGATATTACTCTCCAAATATCTAAATTCTGTAGGTTTTTGAGCATGCTGAACAAACAATTAGAGGTATATGGATGAGTGAGAGAGAAAACACAAACCCATATGACCCGTAACTATCTGCTCTGCGCTGCCCTAAAACTTCACAAGATTCAGTTATTAGGGGAAAGTTTTCTGATTTGTTTTAGAGGCATAGCATCTGCATATGTGGCTACTAACTAGAATTTTCAACAAGAATTTCCACTGTCACTTGAAATATTCAAATATGGTAGAACAAGATGAACCCTATGTCATTACAGATCAACGTACCTGTACTAGAACGCTTTTCCTGTACAACACATATTAGTCCAAACATTATTTTTAGAGAAGAATCTCAGGTCTTCGAATAGAGACAGAGGCAACTCCTTAGCTACTGCACAGCTATCAGTAAGTGATATGATTATACACATGGTAAAGCCCTCTTAAAATACAAATTGCCTTATTATGTTACGTCAAATAAAAAATACCTTTTCCAGTACACAGAATGCAAGACAAAGACATTCTGCATCTCCCTCTCCATCAATTCTAAAAGGTCACTGGTCTGAATCTTATTACAATCTGCAAAGGAGATTAAGGATAAAAAATTTCCATTATTAGGTGGGATCTGTAAGTAGAGGGATATCAGTATTAAATAAAATCCCCTGGATCTACTGTTCCCAGAGAAACAGCACACCAAGATTTACATTAGCCAGACAGGTTTCAAAGGATCATAACTTAAAGCCTAAGCATCTTTTGCTGATTTTCTCTGGCAAACACAAACTCTTGCCAGAATCTTGGATACTGCAATTCAATATTTACTTTTTTTTCCAAGAAGCAAAGCAGAAAGTTCACAGTCTCCTTCTTGATTCAGATGTTTGTTTTTTAAGGTCAGCCACAAAGCTTACTGCCCTTATTCTGACCCCTAAGGTATGTGCAAATAAGGGAGTACTTCCTTACAGTTGGTAGAGACTGAAAAGAGTAAGAGTCACCAAGGGTCACATTTCATAAGGTCTCTGACAATGGATACGGTGGTAAACGTGGTGGGAAACGTGGAAATGTCATTCTGGGATCTGGGATTTTCAAAGGAATCATCTATGATCAATTTTATGATCAATTTTATTCAAGTTGTCCATTATCACTATCGTTAACAGTATTTACAGAGTACCTATTATATGCAGAGCTCACTGCAGTAGGATCTTGATAATAATAATAATAGGAACAACAACAGCGGTCTTTGTTGAGTGCTTACTATGCGTTGAGCACTGTACTAAGCACTGGAGTAGATATAAGATAAATAGGTCAGACACAGCCCCTGTCCCTCAACGGGTTTATAATCTAAGTAGGAGGCAGAACATTCATTTAATTCCTATTTTACAGAATGAAGAAACTGATCCACAGAGAAGTCAAGTGAGTTGGCCAAGGTCACAAAACAGGCAAGAGGCAAAGCTGGGATTAGAAGCCACTTGTGTGCTCTGTGACTTGGGAAAATCACAACTTCTCTGTGCCTCAGTTTACTCATCTGTAAAATGGGGAAAAAAAACTGTTAGCCCCATGTGGGACATGGACTGTGTCCAACTTGATTAGCTTGTATCTACCCCAATGCT